>NW_020837954.1:39828599-40188165 GCF_003676395.1 Aethalodelphis obliquidens | reverse complement strand
GTCTCTGGATTCCGCGCTTTCAGCCGCGGCTCGCGCCCGTCTCTGGAGTTCCTTTAAGCAGCGTTCTTAAACCCCTCTCCTCACGCCCCAGGAAACAAAGAGGGAAGGAAAAGTCTCCTGCCTCTTCGGCAGGTGCAGGCTTTTCCCCGGATTCCCTCCCGGCTAGCTGTGGTGCACTAACCCCTTCAGGCTATGTTCAAGCCGCCAACCCCAGTCCTCTCCCTGCGCTCCGGCCTCAGCTCGCAGCCCCGCCCGCCCCGGCGGGTGAGCAGACAAGCCTCTCGGGCTGGTGAGTGCCGGTCGGCACCGATCCTCTGTGCGGGAATCTCCCCGCTTTGCCCTCCGCACCCGTTGCTGTGCACTCCTCCGCGGCTTCGAAGCTCCCCCCTCCGCCTCCCGCAGTCTCCGCCCGCGAAGGGGCTTCCTAGTGTGTGGAAACTTTTCCTCCTTCACAGCTCCCTCCCACTGGTGCAGGTCCCTTTCCTATTCTTTTGTCTCTGTTTTTTCTTTTTTTCTTTTGCCCTACCCAGGTACGTGGGGAGTTTCTTGCCTTTTGGGAGGTCTGAGGTCTTCTGCCAGCCTTCAGTAGGTGTTCTGTAGGAGTTGTTCCACGTGTAGATGTATTTCTGGTGTATCTGTGGGGAGGAAGGTGATCTCCGCGTCTTACTCTTCCGCCATCTTCCGCCTTCCCTCCGGGATTCTTTTTGAGGTGAATATATTCTAAAACTGACTGTGGTGATGGCTGTACATATCTGTGAATATACTAAAAACTTCTGAACGGTATAATTTATGTGGGTGAATTATACTGTATATGAATTGTATTTCAGTAAACTTATTTTTTAAAGGGCAAGAATAAGAGATTTTTTAAAAAAGAATATTTCTCTCATTTTAACATATAGCTATATATAGAAGAGTCAAGAAAAGTCATATTTGAAGCATACATATACCATCTGGTCTTTATAGATCTTTAAAATATCTTGGAAAGAAAAATAAAACATTTCATTTGGAAAGAAAGAACAGCTTCATACTTAAGGTTATCAATATAAATCTAGTAATAGAAAATTGGCCAGATTTTTATTTTGTACTCATGCTAAATATAGGGATTTCTATCTTTAAGGTAAATTAGATCCCTACTGGATTAGTTCTGCTTTTGGAGTTGGTATCAAGTTAACCTACCAGCAGAACTTACGTCTCTTCAAAGAGAAAAACATGCATTACTTCAAGTTTTTTTCTAAAAGCCTGAGTAAGGCAAGGGAAAGGATTTGAAGAGAAAAACGCAATTGATTAGAAAATGGTAAGGACTCCCAGCTGGCAGCAAATACTTCAGAACTGAAGGAATAAACGTCAGGTACACCCCTCTGCTACAGCAGCAACTATATCCATATATCTCAGTAGGATTCAAGGATTAGACAATGGATAGCTCTTCCAAGCAGTCAATATTACATTTCATTCAATGATTGACTTTGGAACTTAAAGAGTATATAGTAGTGCTGCAAATTACTTTATCACATGGGGCAGTCTCTCTTGCATACATACAAATACTTAGATAGATGTTAAACCATCTCTTCTTTTTGCCCATAGGTGGAGCCCAAGTATTAGTGTTGAATAAACTTTGGGCACATGGTTTTAGAAAAGGAGCCAGGCAGCAGTAACTTCTCAACTAGATATTATGACTGTTTAGGCACTCATAAAGCCCCCTTGTGCGGGGGAGTTCTTTTTATAGTTACACAATTGAGTAAAATTAACTCACAGAGGAATCAGACCTATAATGCTGGCTGAATTATTCCTATGTCACAACCAGGTTGACTAATCTTCCTCTTTCATACCTCCTTCTATGCATATCATTATATATTTTCATATATATTTTTTTCTTTTAAAATATATTATAAATATATCTTGCTTTAGGTCAGAGACAGGGAGAACTACCTCTGTTGTGGTCAATATTCTAAAAAGGATACTTCACTGCTTCAAACTGAGTTCAGTAAACTTAAAGCTTCCTTGTCTAGAATTGCTTAAGTCTTTTGTGGAAATACAAAGAACTGAGGTCAGCGATGCTAAAGTCTTTGGTCATGAAATCTTAAAAAAAAGCCTAGCGCTTATAAAATAATGCTCCTAAGAAAGCAGAATCCTTTCTATTCAAAGATTATAGTTTTTCCATTGTTAACTGAACAATATTGGGGATTACAGGGAACTCTAGAACATTTTAATCTGCCTTTCAGTAGCTAGTACTGTACCAAGTGTGAATTTGTAATGTGTTCATGTCATGCATTTTGTAAGCAAAGATGAATCATAAATGGTAGTCTTGCAAATGTTATCTTCTATTGGTATTCCTCTCCCAAGAAACCAAAGTAAGGTATTTATAATCAGTGGAGCACTTGCTCCTTAAAGGCCTTGCTTGCAGATAGGAGCTGAAAATAGTAGATATGCTAAAGGGCAGACCAGAGACAATAGAAAATTCACCGGTAGTCAAAATAGGTTAAAACAAACAAACAATACACTTTACACATCTAGGCACTTACTTCAGAAGAATAATTTTCATACTGATTTGAGACGTACTTTGCTATAATGGAATGAACAGTAGACTAGGAGTCAAGAATCCTAGGTTCTAGTTGTTTTTAATCATAACAATTTGTCTAACTCTAAGAACATTATTATACCTCTTTGGTCCTAAATTCCTTTGTCTTTAAAGTAAGAGAGACTACCTGATCTCCAAGTTACCTTCTTATTGTAATATTATAAGTATTTAATATATTATATGGTAACATTCCTTCACAGAGTTACCCTATATGTATGACCTTGAGAGCATCACTACCAGCACTTCTGTATACGTGATTTATTCTTAGTTTTCTGGATTATTGTTGAAACTTCACAGACATATAAAAAGTAATTTTAGAGATCCTACAGTAGCAAACTGCCTCATAGATTTCAGTGGTTCTGGATCTCTCTTAGGAAACATGGGCTTTCCTCTACAGGCTTCTATAATTGTAGGTGTCAGAGTATTTGCAGAGGCAAAATATTTGGGATTTCAGAGAACTGTGAAGGCCTTTCAGTCCTCCTCACCCCTATGAAATTCAATAGTTAGAGGTGCATCTAGTTGAAATCAAAATGAACTATGAAGGTTTGCTCATTAAAATGCAAACATCCTTGGAAAAGATAACATTTAAAGTATAGTGAGAATGAGTTTCTAATCTTTTTTCTGGGTAGAAATTGCTTATCTTGAGTAAGAGAATTACAGGCCACATTTGACTCAAAACTCAATTTATAGTGATTCACATTTAGATCACTCAGCTTTTTATACCCGTGTTGTTTATTAGGGCACTTATGAGAGAGAGTGATCAAATATGTCAGTCATTGTTATTACAAAACGAATGAACAAAGTGCTATGGGGACATGGAGGAAGGATACTTAACCGAGCTAGGGAAAGGGAGAAGTGGACACCAGAAATGTCTTCATGGAGGAGAGCTTCTTAAGCTTAATCTTAAAAAACATGTACTGGCAAAATGGGGAGATGTTGGTCAAAGGGTACAAACTTTCATTTATAAGATGAATAAATTCTGGGTGTCTAAAGTACAGCATGGTGACTGTAGTTAACAATGCTGTATTGTATACTTGACATTTGCTAAAAGAGTAAATCTTAAGTATTTTCACCATACATACACATACACAGAGTAACTATAAAGTGATAGATGTATTAATTAGCTTGATTATGGTAATTATTTCACAATGTATAGATATATTAAATCATCATGTTGTATACCCTAAATATACACAATTTTAATTTATTAATTATGCCTCAATAAAGTCAGAAAAAAAAGAATACATAGTGGCCAATTATAAAGGGCCTTATATGACATATCAAGGAGTTTGAATTTTATCTGGAGGTTATGAGGAATACTACTGAAGAGTTGTATGCAGGAATGTTAATATCAAATTTTGAACAGATAACTTTGGTATGCAATTGGAAAATGGATGTAAAGATGCTAATTGGGGGAGGGAAGCCTTTACAATAATCCAGAAAGTTAATAATAAAGACCTAAATTAAAATCATAGCAGTGGGGATGGCAAACAAGGGACAGATTCAACAGGACATAGAGGAAATGAGTATTGTAGAAGTAAAGAAAATAAGTTTAATATTGGTCATGTTAAATTTACTCGCAGCAGGTATACATTTGTTGTAAGAGTTTGGAGCTCAGGCAAGGTCTGGGCAAAGATACAGATTTAGAAATCACTTAATAGTTGGTACTTGAAACAATTGGCATGTATGAGGTTATCTGAAGTGAATGTGTAAGATCTGAAAAGGGTCAGAGACAAACACTCTAAAGAAAGTTCATATTCAAGGAATTGACAAAGGAAGGCAAGCTTACAAAAGAGCCAGTAAAGGAGAAAATGTACCACATTGTTTATCTGTCCCTCTCCTGCACTACACAGTGAGATGCATGGGGTGGGGTTTTATTTTATTCATCTTTGCATTATCTGGACTTAACATAGTACCTGGAATTTAGATTTTTAATAGATAATTGTTAAACAAATTGAATTATGTTTCTATATATGGTGTTGTTTTCTAAACAACTAATTAAAGTGCCTAGGAGGTTTAATTATAATGCTCTTTTGCATTACAAATCGAGTTTGATCCAACTCAAAGGTTGAATGCAAACCTAACTATTATTTTTCATCATCATGCATGGAAACACTTGACAAGAAGTTAACCATCCATGAAGAGTTTGCTTACTTATGAGTGACAACTGATTTGATGAACAAATGAAGGGGAAACAAGCACATGAAAGGAAAAGAGAATCCACCTGACAGTATTATTTTTTTTCTAGAGGAGAAATAGAAATGGCCATTTCCAGTTCTGTTTTTTCCTTAAAAGGACTGGAATTTCTGTCTAAATGTGACTTGGCATCACAGTGAGATTTTTCTAAGGACTGATGTTAAGAGAAACTACCCTGATATTACAAGAGGCCAGGGATGGTTAACTTATTTTTATAACATGTAAATTTTTTCAACTTAATTTTACATACATATTTTCTGAAGATGTCTTAGTGTTGCTTGACATAAAAATATCTAAATATCTGTACTTAATAATAGAAAGAAACCTATTTCATTAAAATTGATTTCTGAAATTACGTAGTTAATTCCTAACTCCCCACTCTAGTCAGTTTTATGATCTTTATTTCCTTTAATGAGGAATAAAACAAAAACAAAAGAAAAGGTTTAAACCTAATGATAACATATCTAAAAGAATGTAAGTCAAAGATGTAGGATAGGTGTAAGTTATGTAAAAATAATTTTTGTCTAAGTCGGGTCAGGGATCAAAGAGCTAGAATTTGGCATTTAATATTTCACTAATTTTAGGCCTTTTAATTTTCACATAATTTGTTACTTTATCTACTATTGTTTTTTATATTTTAACACTGGAAGAAGAGCACTATTATGTAGTAAAAATAAGAATGTTAAGTCTTGTTTTTTTTTCTTTTTTGGCCGTGCCACGCATCTTGCGGGATATTAGCTCCCGGAGCAGGGATTGAAGCCGGGCCACTGCCATGAAAACGCCAAGCCCTAACCACTGGACTGCAAAGGAATTCCCAAGAATGTTAAGTCTTGAGCCTTAATCCTATTCCTTTTCTGCTGTTCTGAGTTTGAGTTTTCTTGTAGAAAAATTATGGTGTCTGTATAGATGCTCTCTAATGTTCATTGAAATTTGAATATTTTATGATCTGTGAATAAAGTCCTTTATTTGTAAAAGCAATCCTTTTGTATTGTTTTTATCTGTATAACAAAAACAATTAAGAAACTATAATTTATTCAGATTGCACCTGAACTGAATTTTTAGAAAGGGAAGTAGTTGATTAAAAACTGAAAACACTGGGGAAAACTACCCTTCCATTATCTTTCCACAAGCTGGTCTCAATGTACTACTAAACTAAGAGCAGAAAATGAGAAGATATATGAAGCAGAAAAACTGAGATCAGACTGGTTGCTCAGTGATCCATAGATAAATTAACGTAGTATTTACATTTTACATTTAAAAACATGATTTCCACAAATGAAAATAATTACGAGACACATTAGTTATCTCCCATTTCTGTCAGAAAGGACATAAGGCAGACTCACAGTCAACTGTTTTTCTCACTCAGGGCTGACAGCCCTTTCTTTAGAGTATTGGTATTTTGATGAACAGGAGAAACACTGTTGACTTTTTCCTTTTTTTTTTTTTCTTTATGTAAAGGAAGCTTTATGGGTATTTTACTCTGTATACCATTAAGGTTGATCTTAGAGTTGAGTAGAAATAAGAAGCAAAAAGCAAGATGATGATAATTGCAGTAATGATTAATAACATTTCTCTTTCAGGAAAACTGTGTATTAGTGTTAGATGAATCTTATTTGGAAAAAAATGAAAATAAAAGGCAATGGGCAAATATAACAGTACCTCGGTAGTTGATGATTTCTGTCCCAAGCACCGGAGTCATCTCCAGGACTGTGATAAAGGCTTTGTCCATAGATGTTAGAGGAAAAGGAGACATGCGGTGTCTTCTAGCCACCTTGGTGATATCAACAGCACTGTGACCTAAACAGGAAGATAATTAACTAAGAATATGATGCTGAAACACTGATTAAAAAGTGGGAAAGGCTTATAAATATCAACAATTCTCAATTTCATGTGTCCAGAAATGAAGATTACAAGGTGAGAAACTTTTTCCTGCTTCCAAAATATAGCCTGCTTTGGTGGAACATTAAATCAAGTTAGTAATGTTACATCATGTATCAAAAGTTGGTGAAATTTAATGATGATATTGGCTAATCCTTTTTTTTTTGTTTTTTTGCGGTATGCGGGCCTCTCACTGCTGTGGCCCCTCCCGCCGCGGAGCACAGGCTCCGGACGCGCCGGCCCAGCGGCCATGGCCCACGGGCCCAGCCGCTCCGCGGCATGTGAGATCCTCCCGGACCGGGGCACGAACCCGCGCCCCCTGCATCGGCAGGCGGACCCCCAACCACTGCGCCACCAGAGAAGTCCTGGCTAATCCTTTTTGAGTGCTTAACTATGTGCCATGGCACTATTCTAATTAATCTTCACAACAACCTAAAGGGAGCCATCGTTATTATCCTTTATTACAGATGAGGAAAAAGAGGTTTACATATCTTGGCCTAAATCGCAAAGCTAGAAACTGAAGAGCCAGGATTCAAACCTAGGTAGCCAGGCTTTAGAGTCCATGTCCTTAACTACTATACTGTTTGAACACTTAATGAGCTAGTTAGTGAACTGAAATATACAAACTTGAATTTATTCAGAATTTCATAGGAAATTTTCTTTCTTCTAAAAGCATAGAAAAATATTATTATTTACTCACTCCCCATGTAACCTTAGCTAGTCCCCTGGCATTAATACCACCCATACACTAAACTCCCTAATTTTATATCTCCAACCTCAACCTCTACCTTCACCTCTATACTTATATGTCATCCAAATAGCTGGGGGATAACAGCGTATATCTACAAGTTTATAAATCATCAAATATGCACTTGAATGTGCAACAGGCAATTCAAACTTAACATGCTCAAAATCAAACTCTTGATTCCCCACCCTCCTAACCTACCTGCACGATGTCTTATTCTCTTGCAATTCCCATCTCAGCAAATAGAAACTCTACTCACTCAGTTATTAATCCAAAACCTTGGTGACATCTTTGATTCTTCTAGTTTTGTCAGAACCATATCTAAACTGCCATTAAAATGTCTCTAGAATCTGATCATTACTCACCATCTCTACAATTATTACAATAATTGGAACCATCATTTATTTCCTGGGAAATTGAATAGTGTCCTAACTTGTCTCCTTCCTTCTATCCTTGTCCCATTACAGTTTATTCTCCACACAGTAGTTACAATGCTCCTTTTAAACTGTAAGTTGAATTGTGCTAATCTCTGCTCACAACTCTCCATGATTTTCCATTTCATTCAGAGTAAAATCTTTGCTATGGCCCTCAAAGCCCAACATATTATAGCCTACACTGTTCTCTTCTCCTATCATTTCACCCTTATCCAATGTGCTTTAGCCAAACTGGTTCGTTCCTTGTCTGAGAATGCCAAATACATCTTTCTTTAGGGTCTTCATACTTGCCATTTCCTCTACTTGGACCATTCTTCCCCAGATATTATGGTTCCATTCATCCCTCATTTCTTTCAGGTCTTTGCTAAAGGATCACCTAATCAGAGGCCTTTGTTAAACATCCTGCATAGAATATTACCTACCATCACTCTCTATTCTCCTTACCCTACTTTACTTTTCTTCATGGGAAAAAAAAAAAAAAATATATATATATATACATATATATACACACATATACACATATATATTGATATTTATATACCTATAATATATATTTATACTTATTTGTTTATAACCTTCTTAGTAGAATGTAAGCTCCATGACAGCAGCAACTTTGTCTTTTTTATTCACTGTTGTCATCCCCAAAACCTAGAAGAGTATCTGGCACATATTAGGCAATAAAAAATAAATAGTTGTTGACCTAATAAATGAATCATTTAATGACAAAAAGGAAATTCTTAGAGCACAATAAACAACTTGGCCCATGCATAAACAACTTGGCCCAAAGGGTAAACATAAAAGGAGTAACTGCAAACACTGTTGCTTGGCTATTGTAACTGATATCCACAATTCCCTTCTTCCATAGCCACCTTTCAGGTAAGACTGGCCATACGATATAGTTCCAGCCAGTGAGATGTAGGAAGAAGTCCCTGGGGCAGGCTTCCTACTACAAATAAAAAGATAAAGAGATAAAGCTTTAAGAGGAGAGCATGGTTAGATACTGGGAGGTGCCATAGCCATTTTTCAACCATGAGGATAGAAACCCACACATAAGTATTGGAAACACGAGAATAAAAAGAGGCAGAGTCTCTGATGACAATACTGAGCTGCTGTACAAGCCCTGGACTGCCTGCCTCCAGACTTTTTATATGTGAGACAAATAAGCTCCTATTTCTTTAATCCACTTTATGATTGTATATATTCCCCTGCAGTCTGTAAGTTCCTGGTCACTGCAATTTATTAAATTTAGTCCTCCTACCCAAACCCCAGCAGCTGCTTCAGATATATTCACTGAACTGACTTACAGGAACTGTCCCAAAGAGTTTTCATTCTAAGACAAATGACATTGTCATAAGTAGTCAAAGAAAAAGACATACAATATGCTTATACTTATTTCTCACCCATGGGTAATCACAAAATTACAAAATTTTCAAAGCTTGAAGGACCTTAGAAATTATTTAGTGCTAAATATGAAAAATTTTTTCTACTTTAAGGTGAACACTTAAAGAAGGATTATGTATGGTTTATCATTTACCTATAATTGAAACATAAATTTATTCATAACTCACTTTCACTACAGTCCCTGCCACATCATTAAATATCAATAAATACATATTGTCACAACCAGTGTAACTGAAGAGAATGATAGATAGGTGTTTCTATAGACCCTTTTATTCGGGTTTATAGATCTCAGATCTGATCTTTTCTAAGATATTCTTTAGTTTCTTTATGGTGAAAATTGTGTACAATCTTATAAAAGCTGTGCTTTTAAAATGTTTGGTTTCTGAGGAGAAAATTGTACTTTATTAGAAAGCAAGTTTGATTATCAGTGATACACACATCCATTCAACAAATATTTATTGAGTGCATTTTATGAGCCAGGCACAGTTACACCCTTGGTATACAAAGAGTAAGATACACCCTGCCATGAAGAATGTTTCAGCTCAGCAGAAAGGAAAGACATGTAAGTGAATTAAAAAATAAGGGCAGGAGGACAGTAAACAAATGGATGGTTCTCTAACTATAGAGATTGATATTTTTTTAAATTGGAAATTGCATACCAATTTCCCCCAGCCTGGAAAAATCTTTCCTGTCTTTAAGATAATTTTGTACCTGTTTATATCTTTCTTATGGCACCTACCACTTTCTAATGTTATAGACATTTAAATATTTGCCTTACCTATGCTAGTCTATCATAAACTCCTTGAAGGCAGAACCTGTATCTTATTAATCTGTGTATCCTTTGCTACTTTTAGAGCAATGCTTTCCTTATACTAACAGTAGGTACTGAATAAACGAGGTATGAATGAATAGCAAATCCTTCAAACAAAGCTAAAAGTTGGGAAGGAAGATTCAAAGTTGCACCTCCTGTTCTGCCCTTTGTGTCTCTAGGTCCTTTCATATTTACAAACTCTCTGTCACAAAGTGACAGATAAATAATCCATATTGCTAGATAAATAATCCAAACTTTGATGCTAATGGGTTAATATTGGTCCCTCACTAAACTATTTGCATGTTATCACAGGGGCTTTCTGGATATAAAATAAATTAACTGAAAGAAATGTCTCAAAAGAGGAGTATTTTAATTCTCTGGCACATTAGCAGATACGTGTGTGTGTGTGTGTGTGTGTGTGTGTGTGTGTATGTGTATGTGTGTGTTCTCAACAAGTGTTCACTGAACACCTTCTATGTGCCAAGTGGCTTCTTCCCACTCAAGACCCACCCACGGTCACATAGTAGAAATAGTCAGCTACTTCACCAATAAAGAAGGGCTACCTTATTTGTGTAAATATGAGAAAAACAGTATTGTTACCTTCTACACACAAGAATAAAATGATATAGATAACAGCTGCTCTTTTTAAAAATTGAAGTATAATTTACAATGTTGTGTTAGTTTCAAGTATACAGCTAAGAATATATATATATATTCTATTTCAGATTCTTTTCCATTATAGGTTATTACAAGATACTGAGTATAGTTCCCTGTGCTCTACAGTAGGTACTTGTTGTTTACCTATTTTATATACACTACTGTGTATATGTTAACCCCAAACTCCCAATTTATTCCCCCCCCGCCATTATCCCTTTTGCTAACTATAAGTTTGTTTTCTATGTCTGTGAGTCTATTTCTGTTCTGTAAATAAGTTTATTTGTATAATATTTTAAGATTCCACAAATAAGTGATAACATATGATATTTGTTTTTGTCTGGCTTACTTCACTTAGTATAATCATCTCTTGGTCCATCCATGTTGCTGCAAATGGCATTATTTCATTCTTTTTTATGGCTGAATAGTATTCCATTATATCTATATCTATATCTATATATATCTATATCTATACACACACACACACACACACACACACACACACACACACACCATCTTCTTTATCCATTCATCTGTTGATGAACATTTAGGTTGCTTCCATGTCTTTGCTATTGTAAACAGTGCTGCAAGGAACACTGGAGCACATGTATCTTTTTGAATTGAGTTTTCTCTAGATATACGCCCAGAAGTGGGATTGCAGGATTATATGGTAACTCTTATTTTTAGTTTTTTAAGGAACTTCCATACTGTTCTCCACAGTGGCTGCACCAATTTACATTCCTACCAACAGTGTAGCTGGGTCCCTTTTTCTCCACACCCTCTCCAGCATTTATTATTTGTAGGCTTTTTAATCATGGCCATTCTGACTGGTGTGAGGCAATACCTCATTGTAGTTTTGATTTGCATTTCTCTAATAATTAATAGCTGCTCCTTTTACGTAAATAGAATTAATATATAACATTAACATACCTAGTTCTGTTGTATCCCTCACCACATGTAGGATGACTATGTGACCACATAAGATTCCATTTAACAAAAGACTGTAGCTAACGTAAGTTTGAAAACCATTGATCTAGGTGATGCAGTACTCTCACGTTCAGATCAAAAGTGGATAAGCCATGCTTGAGGGACAGCACCAGGGACACACACACAGAGCCACTGGCAGCTGGAGGCACAGGCTGAGGATGCACAGCACTCACATGTATAGCTCAGGGGCTCTTATGCAGGCCTCCCATGGGCTGGCATGGTGAGGCCCATTTTTAGAAGGCATACATTTCCAAAATAAATCTGGTAAGCAAATAGTTATGTTTCCTTCTTTTGTTTCCATAAAAAAAAATTTCAACTATTTTTTGATGTTGACACCAGTGACTGACAAGAAGCTTTAAAATGGGGCTTCCCTGGTGGCGCAGTGGTTGAGAGTCTGCCTGTCAATGCAGGGGACGCGGGTTCGGGCCCTGGTCTGGGAGGATACCACATGCCGCGGAGCGACTGGGCCCGTGAGCCACGGCTACTGAGCCTGCGCGTCTGGAGCCTGTGCTCCGCAACGGGAGAGGCCGCGACAGTGAGAGGCCTGCATACCGCAATGAAGAGTGGCCCCTGCTTGCCACAACTAGAGAAAGCCCTCGCACAGAAACGAAGACCCAACACAGCCAAAAATAAATAAATAAATAAATTAAAAAAAAAAAAAAAAGAAGTATTGGGAGTAAGTTAAGGATGTAATTTAAAAAAAAAAAAAAGAAGCTTTAAAATGAAAGCTTCACGAAACTTAAGAATAGTTGCCTCTGACTTCTCCTATTTTGCAAGTTAAAACCCCAAAGCACTTCTAACAGTCCTGGGCCACTGAAGAACTGACTCAGGAAAAAGCACCATGAAATGTTCTCCCCCACACCCCAGCCCTCTTCTTGATTCTGAGCTCAGCATAGAAATCTGATAGAAGAGAAAAAAACTGGGGAAAAAAAGTATGCACTCTTGTCTCTGAAGGCCAGATGGGTTATAGCCTAGCAGCCAGTTTTCGCTGAGTGGTCCATAAATCCATTTACACAGAAGTAGGAAAGGAAGGAAAGAATAATTTTTAAAAAGAAAGAAGGTTATAACAAAAGGAAGTTGGGGTTTTGGACAGAGAAAATATCCAAAATTTGGATACAGTTTTTCCTATAAAGCAAAAGCTATTTCCCGGCCACAAACATATCCTGATGACTACCTTACAAATGAATACCAACAGTCACAAAGATAATCTGTGACTGTACTAGCTCCATTCAATTTAGGTAAACTACTGGGTTGGCCAAAAAGTTCCTTTGGTTTTTAAGTAGAAATAAAAGACATACTTTTCATTTTCACCAAGAACTTTATTGAACTACATATTCACTGTTTTGTTCCACAACCTTCTGCCATTATTCAGGCAACTTCATAATTCCTTCGTCCCAAAACTTTTTATCTTTTTGAGCAAAGAACTGTTCCAGGTGCCTTTTACAGTCTTCCAGAGAATTGAAATATTTTTCATTAAAAAATTTTGTAAAGACTGAAATAAATGGAAATCTGAAGGTGCAATGTCTGGTGAATACGGCAGATGAATCAGAACCTCCCAGCCAAGCCGTAACAGTTTTTGCCTGCTCATCAAAGAAACTTGTGGTCTTGCGTTATCCTGATGGAAGATTATGCATTTTCTGTTGACTAATTCTGGACGCTTTTCGTCGAGTGCTGCTTTCAGTGGGTCTAACTGGGAGCAGTACTTGTTGGAATTAATCATTAGGTTTTCTGGGAAAAGCTGATAATAGAGGACTCCCACCATATACACAACATCACCTTCTTCGGATGAAGACCGGCCTTTGGTGTGGTTGGTGGTGGTTCATTTAGCTTGCCCCACCATCTCTTCCATTACACATTACTGAACAATATCCACTTTTCATAGCCCGTCACAATTTGTTTTAAAAATGAAATGTTTTTGCTATGTTTAAGTAGAGAATTGCGTGAGGAAATACGGTCAAGAAGGTTTTATTTGCTTAATTTACGTGGAACCCAAACACCAAAATGATTAACATAACCAAGCTTGTGCAAATGATTTTCAATGCTTGATTTGGATATTTTGAGTATGTCGGCTATCTCCCACATGGTATGATGTTGATTGTTCTCAATGAAAGTCTCAATTTGATCGCTATCAAGTTCAAGTGGTCTACCCAACCTTGGAGCATTGTCCAGCGAGAAATCTCCAGCGCAAAACTTCTCAAAGCACTTTTGACATGTTCCATCAGTCACAGCACCTTCTCCATACACTGCACAAATCTGTTTTTGGGTCTCAGTTGCGCTTTTACCTTTCTTGAAATAAAAAAGCCTAATATGCCAAAAATGTTGTTTTCTTCCATCTTCAATATTAAAATGGCTACACAAAAATTCATTAATTTTGATAAGTCTTTTTTAAAATGCATGCTGATAATGACAGCTGTCACAATACAATCTAACAAAATTGTTTCAAATGAAGTTAAAGACAACTAAGCCCTCCTAGAGCCATCTTACGGAAAAAAACGAACTAACATTTTGGTCAACCCAATATAAAACAAAACAAAACTAACAAACATATGGAAATATGGGTCCTACTGAGATTATTGTGTTCAAAGAAATATTTACTTAAACTTATAATAGTTTATAAAAATATATCTTTATTGAAGTATAACTGCTTCACAATACTGTGTTAGTTTCTACTGTACAACAAAGCGAATCAGCCATATGCGTACACATGGTCCCGTATCCCCTCCCTCTTGAGCCTCCCTCCCATCCTCCCTATCCCACCCCTCTAGGTCATCGCAAAGCATCGAGCCGATCTCCCTGTGCTACGCTGCTGCTCCCCACCAGCCAACTATTTTACATTTGGTAGTGTATATATGTCGATGCTACTCTCACTTTGCCTCAGCTTCGCCCTCCCACCCCATGTTCTCAAGTCCATTTTCTATGTCTACCTCTATTGCTGCCCTGAAACTAGGTTTGTTGGTACCATTTTTTTTTTAGATTCCATATATATGTGTTAACATATGGTATTTGTTTTTCTCTTTCTGACTTACTAAACTCCGTATGACAGACCCTAGGTCCATCCACCTCACTACAAATAACTCAATTTCGTTTCCTTTTATGGCTGAGTAATATTCCATTGTATATACGCACCACACCTTCTTTATCCATTCATCTGTCAATGGAAATTTAGATTGGTTCCATGTCCTGGCTATTGTAAATAGTGCTGCAGTGAATATTGTGGTACATGTCTCTTCTTGAATTATGGTTTTCTTCTTGAATTAGGGTATATGCCCAGTAGTGGGATTGCTGGGTCATACGGTAGTTCTATTTTTAGTTTTTTAAGGAACCTCCATACTGTTTTCCATAGTGGTTGTATCAATTTACATTCTCACCAACAGTGCAGGGGGGTTCCCTTTTCATCACACCCTTTCCAGCATTTACTGTTCCTAGATTTTTTGATAATGGCCATTCTGACTGGCATGAGGTGATACCTCATTGTAGTTTTGATTTGCATTTCTCTAATAATTAGTGATGTTGAGCATCTTTTCATGTGTCTCTTCGCCACCTGTATGTCTTCCTTGGTGAAAAGTCTATTTAGTTCTTCTGCCCATTTTTTTTTTTTTTTTTTTTGTGGTACGCGGGCCTCTCACTGTTGTGGCCTCTCCTGTTGCGGAGCACAGGCTCCAGATGCGCAGGCTCAGTGGCCACAGCTCAGGGGTCTAGCCGCTCTGCGGCATGTGGGATCTTCCCAGACTGGGGCACGAACCCGTGTCCCCTGCATTGGCAGGCGGACTCTCAACCACTGCGCCACCAGGGAAGCCCTTTCTGCCCATTTTTTAACTGGATTGTTTGTTTTTTTGATATTGAGCTCCATGAGCTGTTTGAATATTTTGGAGATTAATCCTTTGTCTGTTGTTTCATTTGCAAATATTTTCTCCTATTCTGAGGGTTGCCTTTTTCTCTTGTTTATGGTTTCCTTTGCTATGCAAAAGCTTTTAAGTTTAATTAAGTCCCATTTGTTTATTTTTGTGTTTATTTCTGTTACTCTAGGAGGTGGGTCTAAAAAGATCTTGCTGTGGTTTATGTCAAAGAGTGTTTTTCCTACGTTTTCCACTAAGAGTTTTATAGTGTCTGGTCTTACATTTAAGTCTTTAATCCATTTGGAGTTTATTTTTGTGTATGGTGTTAGATAGTGTTCTAATTTCATTCTTTTACATGTAGCTGTCCAATTTTCCCACTTATTGAGGAGGCTGTCTTTTCTCCACTGTATGTTCTTGTCTCTTTTGTCATAAATTAGGTGTCCATATGTGCATGGGTTTCTTTCTGAGCATTCTATTCTGTACCATTGATCTATATTTCTGTTTTTGTGCCAGTACCATAGTGTCTTGATTACTGTAGCTTTGTGGTATAGTTTGAAGTCAGGGAGCCTGATTCCTCCAACTGCATTTTTCTTTCTCAAGACTCCTTTGGCTATTCGGGGTCTTTTGTGTTTCCATACGAATTGTAAAATTTTTTGTTCTAAAACTGTGAAGAATGCCATTGGTAGTTTGATAGGGATTGCATTGAACCTGCAGATTGTTTTCGGTAGTATAGTCATTTTCACAGTATTGATTCTTCCAATCCAAGAACATAGTATATTTCTCCACCTGTTTATGTCATCTTTGATTTCTTTCATCAGTGTTTATAGTTTTGAGTACAAGTCTTTCGCCTCCTTAGGCAGGTTTATTCCTAGGTATTTTATTCTTTTTGTTGCAATGGTAAATGGGAGTGTTTCCTTAATTTCTTTCTGATTTTTCATTGTTGGTGTATAGAAATGCCAGAGATTTCTGTGCATTTTGTATCCTGCAATCTTACCAAATTCACTCATTAGTTCTTGTAGTTTTCTGGTGGCATCTTTTGGAATGTCTATCATTGGCAAACACTGACAATTTTACTTCTTTTTTTCCAATTTGTATTCCTTTTACTGCTTTTTCTTCTCTGACTGCTGTGGCTATGACTTCCAAAACTCTGTTGAATAAGAGTGGTGAGAGTGGACATCCTTGTCTTGTTGCTGATATTAATGGAAACGCTTTCAGTTTTTCACAATTGAGTATGTTGCTTGCTGTGGGTTTGTCACATATGGCCTTTATTATGTTGAGGTAGGTTTCCTCTATGCCCATTTTCTGGAGTGCTTTTATCATAAATGGGTGTTGAATTTTGTCAAATGCTTTTTCTGCATCTATTGAGATGATCGTATGGTTTTTATTCCTTAATTTGTTAATGTGGTGTATCACATTGATTGATTTGTGTATATTGAAGAATACTTGCATCCCTGGGATAAAGCCCACTTGATCATGGTGTATGATTCTTTTAATGTGCTGTTGGATTCTGTTTGCTAGTATTTTGTTCACGATTTTTGCATCTATGTTCATCAGTGATATTGTTCTATAATTTTCTTTTTTTGTGATATCTTTTTCTGGTTTTGGTATCAGGGTGATATGGTGGCTTCATAGAATGAATTTGGGAGTGTTTCTCCCTCTGCAATTTTTTGGAAGACTTTGAGAAGGATTGGTGTTAGCTCTTCTATAAATGTTTGATAGAATTCGCCTGTGAAGCCATCTGGTCCTGGACTTTTGTTTGTTGGATGATTTTTAATTATGGTTTCAATTTCAGTGCTTGTGATAGGTCTGTTTATACTTTCTAATTCTTCCTGGTTCGGTCTTGGAAAATTGTACCTTTCCAAGAATTTGTGCATTTTTTCATGGTTGTCAATTTTATTGGCATATAGTTGTTTGTAGTAGTTTCTTATAATCCTCTGTATTTCTGCAGTGTCAGTTGTGATTGTTTCTTTTTCATTTCTAATTTTATTGATTTGCGTCCTCTCCATTTTTTTTTTTTTTAACATCTTTATTGGAGTACAACTGCTTTACAGTGGTGTGCTAGTTTCTCTCCCTTTTTTCTTGATGAATCTGGCTAAGGGTTTATCAATTTTGTTTACCTTCTCAAAGGACCAGCTTTTAGTTTTATTGACCTTGCTATTGTTTTCTTCATTTCTATTTCATTTATTTCTGCTCTGATCTTTATGATTTCTTTCCTTCTACTGACTTTGGGTTTTCTTTGTTCTTTTTTCTCTAGTTGTTTTAAGTGTAGGGTTAGATTGTTTATTTGAGATTTTTCTTGTTTCTTGAGGTGAGATTGTATTGCTATAAACTTCCCCCTTAGAACTGCTTTTGCTGTGTCTCATAGGTTTTGTGTTTCCATTGTCATTTGTTTCTATGCATTTTTAAATTTCTTCTTTGATTTCTTCAGTGATCTCTTGGTTATTTAGTAGTGCACTGTTTAGCCTCCATGTATTTGTGTTTTTTACAGTTTTTTTTTTGCTGTAATTGATTTCCAATCTCATAGCACTGTGGTCAGAAAAGATGTTTGATACAATTTCAATTTTCTTAAATTTTCTGAGGCTTGATTTGTGACCCAAGATGTGATCTATCCTGGAGAATGTGCCATGTGCACTTGAGAAGAAAGTGTATTCTGCCACTTTTGGGTGGAATGTTCTATAAATATCAATTAGATCTATTTGGTCTATTGTGTCATTTAAAGCTTGTGTTTCCTCATTTATTTTCTGTTTGGATGATCTGTCCATTGGTGTAGTGGGGTGTTAAAAGTCCCCTACTATAATTGTGTTACTATAAATTTCTCCTTTCATGGTTGTTAGCATTTGCTTTATGTATTGAGGTGCTCCTATGTTGGGTGCATAAACATTTATAATTGCCATATCTTCTTCTTGGATTGATCCTTTGATCATTATGTAGTGTCCTTCCTTATCTCTTGTAACAGTCTTTATTTTAAATTCTATTTTATTTGATACTAGTATTGCTACTCCAGCTTTTTCTTTGTTTTTGTTTGTTTTTGTTTTTCTTTTTGCGGTACACGGGCCTCTCACTGTTGTGGCCTCTCCCATTGCGGAGCACAGGCTCTGGATGCACAGGCTCAGAGGCCATGGCTCATGGGCCCAGCCGCTCCGCGGCATGTGGGATCTTCCTGGACCAGGGCACGAACCTGTGTCCCCTGCATCGGCAGGCGGACTCTCAACCACTGTGCCACCAGGGAAGTCCCCAGCTTTTTTTTTTGATTTCCATTTGCAGGGAATACTTTTTCCATACCCTCACTTCCAGTCTGTATGTCCGTAGGTCTGAAGTGGGTCTCCTGTAGACAGCACATATATGGGTCTTGTTTTTTTGCATTCAGCCAGTCTGTGTCTTTTGGTTGGGGCACTTTATCCATTTACATTCAAGGTTATTATCGATATGTATGTTCCTATTACCATTTTCTTAATTGCTTTGGGTTTGTTTTTGTGGGTCTTTTTCTTCTCTTGTGTTTCCCGCTTAGAGAAGTTTCTTTAGCATTTGTTGTAAAGCTGGTTTGGTAGTGCTGGATTCTCTTAGCTTTTCCTTGTCTGAAAAGCTTTTGACTTCTCCATTGAATCTGAATGAGACCCTTGCTGGGTAAAGTCATCTTGGTTGTAGGTTTTTCTCTTTCATCACTTTAAGCATATCCTGCCACTCCCTTCTGGCCTGCAGAGTTTCCGCTGTAAAATCAGCTGATAACTTTATGGGGATTCCTTTGTATGTTATTTTTTGTTCTTCCCTTGCTGCTTTTAATAATTTTTCTTTGAATTTGTTAGTTTGATTAATATGTGTCTTGGTGTGTTTTTTTCCAGGTTTTATCCTGTATGGGACTCTCTGTGCATCCTGGACTTGGGTGACTACTTCCTTTCCCATGTTAGGAAGTTTTCCACTATAATCTCTGCAAATATTTTCTCAGACGCTTTCTTTTCCTCTTTATCTTCTGGGACCCCTATAATGTGAATGTTGGTGCGTTTAGAGTTGTCCCAGAGGTCTCTGAGATTGTCTTCAATTATTTTCATTCTTTGTTCTTTATTCTGCCCCTTGGCAGTTATTTCCACTATTTTGTCTTCCAGCTCACTTATTCATTCTTCTGCCTTATTGTTATTGATTCCTACTAGTGCATTTTTCATTTCAGTTATTGTGTTGTTCATCTCTGTTTGTTTGTTCTTTAGTTCTTCTAGATCTTTGTTAAACATTTCTTGTATTTTCTCAATCTGGGCCTCCATTCTACTTCCAAGATTCTGGATCATCTTTACTATCATTACTCTGAATTATTTTTCAGGTAGATTGCCTATTTCCTCTTCATTTATTTGGTCTTGGTGGTTTTTACCTTGCTCCTTCATCTGTGACATATTTTTTGCCGTCTCTCTCTTTTTTTTTTTTTTTTTAATGAGTGGGATTGTGTTCCTGTCTTTCTGGTTGTTTGGCCTGAGGCTTCCAACACTGCAGTTTGTAGGCTATTGGGTAGAGCTGGGTCTTGGTGCTGAGATGAGGAACTCCATGAGACCTCACTCCAATGAATATTCCTGGAGGTCTGAGGCTCTCTGTTAGTCCAGTGGTTTGGACTCAGAGCTCCCACTGCAGGAGCTTCTGCCTGACCCCAGGCTCGTGAACCAAGATCCCGTAAGCCGCTGGTTCGCTTTGGGGTTCCTCCCATCTCCTTGGGCATCAGAGTCCCCCATCAGCGGTGAGCAGGTGCCCTAGTGGTGGGGGGACGCTCTAGATAATTTTTTGATGTGTTCATGGGGGGAGGTGAGCTCCATGTCCTCCTACTCCACCATCTTGAGCTGATCAAATCTAAACTTATAACAGTTTAGCTGGTGATGTATGGTAATGATAATTTGTAGGTAGACTGGCTACTTTGAGAAAAATAAACTACAAAGTACTTTAGGATATGGGATCTTTATATGGGAGTAGGGATGGTGATGGGGAGTGGAAGTCTAGACATCTTCCCTACTCATAGATGTCCGACCTAAGCAAAGAGTAACAGGCTGAATTATTATAATATCTAAATTGACAACATTCTTATATGATGGGTTTAATTTTCTGAAGTAGATTTTCAGGATTAAAGCAATTCTAAATTAGCCACAGATTGATGATCTAGAGGTTTCTCTAATAAGCCTAGGTTTCCATTAGTAAAACTTAACTTGTCTCTTTTATATTTTCCCGTGTTTAGGTCCAGACATGGGGTTGATTATATGTGAGTTCAGAATCTTTGCAGGTAAAGTACTCAAAATATTATTGAGATTTCCTATTTTCCATGCAGCATTTATAATCACTAAGAAGACTATATATGATGTTCACTCAAGATTACCATCATCAAAGACATATTTAAATACTAATGGCAATGTCTATGATGTACAAGGCCTTCAAAGGGACAAAAAAGTACAAATGGATTCCTTTCTACTGAGCAAACCAGGGATCTTTGTTATACAGCAGTAATCTTTTTCTTATGGCATGGCCATCTTAAATGAAGCTGTTCATACCAATGGAATGACTTTTTCCCACTTCAAATGCATCCTTTTTAACCTTCCAATTCTTAATATACAATGTTTCACCTTGGCTTGAAAATCCATTTTTAAAATTAGAAGTAAATGAAGATTGAGAGAATCAAAAAAATAAAAAAGAAGTAAATGAAGAAAAGATGCTTTCAGGTGACAGAGTATAATAGAAACAAGATGTTCATGCAGGTTCTTCTTGATTGAATTCAAAACCTCAAGAGAAAAGTTTATTCTTCAAAACAATCGATAAAAGAGTTCTCCAAACTACTTAAAGTGTAAATCATTATTCATTCCTTAGATACAGAAAATCTCACGGGGGAGACCTGGTCTGCCTTATTAATATTACTGCCTCTATTTCCCATTGTATTTGAAGCTTGAATTTCTTATATTTCTACTTCCTGGATCTTTCTGAACACAAACCATCGAAGACAATGAATAACTTTCCTAGGAAGCTTAAAAAGCAAAGGTGATAGTAATTTATTCAGGTTAAATAGCTAGGGCCTTTGGTAATTCAAAGAATGTGTGGTTCAGATATACAAAGCATTTAGTCTTTCATATAAACCTCAAATTAAGAGAAATCAGGTCCAAATCTCTAGGGAAACTGTGGCAATAGTAGCATTTGTAGGCTCAGGTCTACAGGGCATTTTGTATATCTGAAAATAATTTCTTATATTGTTTTCAATTTAATAGCCTTTTTCTACTTGATTATTCTATGTTTTTCTACTTGTTTTTTCAAGATAATGAATAATATATCTGACAAAACCTAAAAACCGTGGCTGAGGGGATTGTGTTATTAGGATACTAACAGATAATACAATCAATTTAATAAAATAAAAATTAAAATCCATGAGCATATACTAATAAAGTAATGATTAAATAAAATTCTTCATTATAGCAGAATATCAACTGATAAATGAAAAGAAGGAATTAGAAAGTCACTACTTGGCAACTATCATAGTAATAATTGGTTCATGCAAAAATCATCAATGGATACTAAAACTAGAAGCTGAAAAACCTCAAGAAAAACAACATATTTATATAGTCTCAACATATATCCCCACAAGATTCTTATTAACCACAATAGTAATTTTACAGTGGAGAAATCTGACAGACACCACTTTAACCAAATGATCAAAGTTAATACCACTAGTAATGGGACAAAATGACATTATGAAATTCCTAATATAATGTACTAAGAAGGACACAAAATCACATATGAGGTATTACTGTCAAAAATCCATAACCTGAACCAAGTCATCAGGAAACATCAGAAAAGTCTAAATTTGAGGGATAGCCTACAAAATAACTCTCCTATACTCTTTGAAAACGTGAAGGTCATGAAAGACAAAGAAAAACTGAAGAATTGTTCCAGATAAAAGAGCCTAAAGACACATGATATCTAAAAGTTATGCATGATTCTGGATTGGATCCCAGATCAGAAGAAGAGAATGTTTTTTCCTTTTGGCTATAAAGAACATTATTAGAAAAATTGGCAAAATGTAATTTGAATAAGATTACATAATAGCATTATGGCAAGGTTCATTTCCTGATTTTGATAATTGTACTGTGGTTAGTTAAGAATATATATATATTTTTCTTTTGTTCCTTTTTTTTTTTTAAAAAAAAGGACGTATACATTTGAAGTATTAAGGGGTAAAAGGCATGTCTGCAATTTACTCATAAGCAGTTCAGGAAAAGAAGTATATTAATATGTAGAGAGAAATGATAAAGCAAATGTGGCAAAATGCTAACACTTGGGGGAATTTTGGTGAAAGATATACAGGAACTGTTTGTACCATTCTTGTAGCTTTTCTGAAGTTTGAAATCACTTCAAAATAAAAAAAATTAAAGAAGCTTTTTTCAACAGTCCCTTCGTTATGAAGCAATGCATGACCATTCTATTTTTTTCTGCACTGAGGCACTAGGAAATACTTTATCACAGGATTCTCATTGCATATTGTATTTACTACATATCTTACAGTAATTATACTTTTTTATATACATGTCTGTTTTCTTAACTAGATTAACAGCTCTTTGAGAAAGGAAAACATGTTTTAAGTCAAGGCCCAACAATACTGTGCACACAGCAGTCACAAAGAAAATTTTTGATGAATGAGTTTCTAAATGCTTGATTTTAATCAGTCTAGAATACATAGATTGCCAAAGAAGATGGGCTGTAGAGATATATACATATTCTATTCTATATATATAGAACATATATGGTATTCTAGAGTTTGAAATACAGTTTCAAACCCTATACTGGTCATTAATTTCAATGTTCTTTTTATTAGAACGGCCCCCCTTTTAAAGACAACTGCAGACATTTGTTAACAATGAAGTGAAAACTAGGTATTCCTCTTTTCTCTACCTTTTTGTTTAAAAGTAGTGAGTCACTGTAGTAGGGAAAAGAAAAAGGAGAGTAAAAAATATGATAATTATCACTTTTAGCTAAGGTCAACTAATCAGGGAAATGGAAAATTAGCTTTGTTCAATGCATGTACTACTTAGCTTGAAGATTAAATAACACTGTAAGCAACACTGTAAATAAATCCTTATAGGTTCTTTTTGAGATCAAGAAGTTTATCTACAGAAAAATTATAAGTCCAAAAGGAGGAAAAAGTAATTCATTTCCCATGGTCAGGTATGAACTGTCTTGGCAGCTGTCTTCCTTTGGCTTTTATTTTAAATTTGTCACATCATGTAAGTTAAATATAGAAAAATAAAAGTAAATAGGTAAAACAACTGACAGAACAGTGTAAAAACAGATGAAGTGAAAAAAATGGTATTAGAAGATATAATGATTAAAGAGAACAGTTAAAGTAACACTAAAAAAGGATAAAATTATTTAAAAAAACTTTAAGTGTAGGAATCAAGTGCCAATATTCCTAACAAAGGAAGCAAAGCCTTTTGAGTTGAGGTGGCTTCAGATGATCAACAGTAGTTTTTTCATGACTGTGTTTATAGGGCTGGATTTCACAACAAGGTATTCTTAAGGATGAGGGCTCTTGAGGAAGCTCTCAAATCGGGATCCCTGGGTTCTTGCCCTTACTAGCAGTGCTAGTGCTTTACATACATTAAGAATTGTGGGTACTGGTTATAGCCATTATGGCAAAAGACCAGCTTTCAGACACAATCTTCCCCTTTTCTGCCCCCATCTTTCTTCAGATCTTTCTCTTTGCTTACACTATTGGTAATTACCTTTTGCTTCGCTGTTATGCTGGTTCAGGAATACAAACCTCAGAGCTTGGTTTATATTTCCTTGGTTCATTCCTGTCCTACTATCTGATTTCTGGTTTGGTGCACTTTGGGTCTCTGAACTCTAGCTGCCTTTGTTAGGCTGCTAGGACCCCCCTTTTAATCTTCAGTAGTCAAAAAAGCTGACTGAGAATTCTCTTATTCCCTAAAGAGGCTGTCAAGATGCAGTTTCAGACATACATATATATCACGGTCTTTAGGCAAGTAGTAGACGTTAATTTGTATGGCTGAGAAAGGAAATCTTAGAACAGGTGATCATAGAGAATGAAGCAAATGTGAAGACTGAGTTAGTGTCATTGGTGAAAACAAATCTAGTTTTTAAGGTATTTTGCACAATATGTAGATAAAAACTATGTGGTTTACTCTATATTTATTGGGCACTTGATATGATCTAGGTCTTTCCATAGGCCTAAAAAGTAGGGTTAATTCACTACTAATTCTGCTGATATAAATGCCGTACATTAAAAAAAAGTATGAATCATAGTATGATTGTAACTGTAGAAATAAAGTACAATCCAAGGTATATACTGGAAGAAAATAATTATGTGTTAGTAGTTATGTTTAAGTAGTAGGATGAAAGTGATTTTTTTCCCTACTTTTATTATTCAGATTCTTTTTTTTAAAAATTTTATTTATTTCTTTATGTTTGGCTGTGTTGGGTCTTCGTTTCTGTGTGTGGGCTTTCTCTAGTTGCGGCGAATGGGGGCCACTCTTCATCGTGGTGCGCAGGCCTCTCAGTGTCGCAGCCTCTCCTGTTGTGGAGCACAAGCTCCAGACGCGCAGGCTCAGTAGTTGTGGGTCACGGGCCTAGTTGCTCTGCTGCATGCGGGATCTTCCCAGACCAGGGCTCGAACCTGTGTTCCCTGCATTGGCAGGCAGACTCTCAACCACTGCGCCACCAGGGAAGCCCTTATTATTCAGATTGTTGACTGATTCTACAATACTCAAAAATATTTAATAAATGCTTTTTAATTTGAAATTATTATTTTCTTAGTCAAACCTAGTCAATATCTTCCAAACTCATGGTCCAAATTCTAGGGTTATAGGGAAATTTTTCAACAGCATCTGATTTAATTACACTTTTAACTATTAAAAGTTTCCTACTGTTCTAAGGATAAAGTTCAGGCTGCCTAGAGTAATATGTTAGGCCTTTCATGATCTGTTCTTTCTCTTCAATTTCATCTCTCTCTGCTCTTACACATACCCTTCTTCTAGCTATAGCAAACAATAATTTCTAGTACACAGCATGATTTTGTCACACATCTGTATCAACTCTCCTTCTTGCAGTCCAACTAGCAAATACTTGCTTATATTTTAAGACTATGAAGATAAGGTATGGATTATATCAATATATGGTATTCTAATTCTTATGTTGCTCAAGTTAGAAATTGGGGGTCATTCCTGACTTCCTTAACTTCCACATCCAGTTTCTAATCCTGTCAATTGTGATTCCTTAATATTTCAAAAATCCTGCTTTATTTTTCTATTACTATTGTTTCAGCTTTCATTCAAGCTCTCATCAGATTCCTAGTTCTGATCTCACCCTGACTCAATTCATTCTCCACATAGTAGTAGACATTATTTCAAAAGCTCAAACTTGATCTTGTCATTTCCATGTTTAAATTCCTTTATTGGTCTTTACAATAAGGTCCAAACCCATTAGGATGGCAATTAGGATGTCTGTCTGCAAAAATTATATGGCCAATTGGAGGTCATCATCTGGTAACTTCTTCAGCCTCTTTTTTCCCTCATTCCCTTCTTTCTCCTCCTCAAACCATACCTCCTCCTCTATCTGCATGTCAAACTGCCTGGACCATGGTAACCTCTCCATAAATGTTAAACACTTGCGTTAATATTATTTTTTATAGAGCCATCGACTGAGATAAATAGCCTTAAATTCAGGTAGTGAGAACAGTTTGAATAAGGCCGCTCCATCTGTTCCTTCTCATCACTGTCACTCTTCTCTACCCTGCTCTGTGCCTTCAAGGAGCTAGTGTTTATGAATAGGACCAATGGTCTCCCTGTCCCTGTGGCTTCTGCTTGAGTTCAGCCAATGGGAAGTATTGGCAGGAGAGTGGTGAGCAGGAGAAGAGTACAGAACTAAGGTATTTCTTCCCCTTGGCCTCCTGTTAGTGGGAGCTGAGACCAGAACAGTAACTAAAACCAGACTGTGGAGGCCTCTGAATGCTAGGCTTTGAACTTTATCATGTAAGCCGATGGAAAACCATTTACATAACTTTATCATGTTAGCCAATATTTTAACGTTTTTAAGCATGGGTGTGATGCCCATAAAGATTTCTTGTAGAAAACAAATGCTACCACAGAGAGGTTAAAAGATTAGCTCAAAGTCAAATGTCTTAATAGACAGTAGGTCAAGATGAAAAGACCAAATCTCCAGCTTTTGTCTGGTGTGCTTCCTCCTATCTTACATTAGGGGAACTTTCTTTGTCAACTTCATTTACTAAATATAAATTGAATACTCTCTCTATATAAGGCTGTTTATTAAGCATTAGGGAGTGATGTTAAGGTAAATTAGATGGGATTCCAGTTTCCATAATCTCATGGAACACACAAATCAGGCTGTGTTTTAAGTAAAAAAAAAACAAAACAAAAAATAACCCTGTAAATATTTATGTTTTCATGTAAAAGCAAAATACTATGTATGATAACACAGAAAAGGGAATAACTAATTCTGATGGAACAATCTGCAAAACTTCATAGAGGTGGTAACAATTGCTTTGATCTTTAAACAATAAGAAAAAGGAAGGAACATTTGAAACAGAATGAGCAAAAAAAGAGAGAGAATTCTCATTTTAGAGAATGAGAAACTGCATAATGAGGTTAGAGGTTGGATGGAGAGGATGAAATATAAGACATAAACTGGTCAATTCAGTTAGGACAAATTTTGAAGATGCTTATAGTACTGTGGAAAATAGAGAACTATTCAAGACTTTTTATAGTGAAGTGATACATAAAAATGTAATTCCTGACTAATGGTAGATTGTAAGGAAGAGAGACTATAGACAGGCAGAGCAGTTAGTATGCTACTGTAATCCTAACGCTAAAAGACAATGAAGGCCAGAATACAACAGAAATTGGATAAAGGATATTTAGAAGAGCCATAACAAAGGGTTCTATGAGTGATTGTGCTTTGGGAAGGAGAAGGTAAATATTATAGTGAAATTTCAAGTTTGGTTATTAGGGTGGGTGAGAGTATCATTAACTAAGAGAGCAATATAGAAACAATTTGGATGGAAGGGTACTAAATTTGGTTACTGATGAGGGAAATGTGAGATGTCAGCAGGACATCAAGGGGTGATTCCAGTATGCAACAGCAAGGAGTGTCTGGAGTTTGTGAGAGAAGGTAGGCCTATATTTAAGCATCAGTAGTATACACCTAGTAAATCCAATAATATACATTTCTTTTTTTTTACACTCAACAATTTTTAAGTGTACAGTACAGTCTTGTTAGCTGTATGCACATTGTGTACAACAGACCTCTAGAACATTTTCATCTTGTGTGACTGGAACTCTGTACTTATGGAACAATGATGCCCCATATTTCCTCCTTCCTCCAGCCCCCGGCAACCACCACTCTACTTTGTTTATATGAGTTGATTACTTTAGATATCTCAGATAAGTCTAATCATGCAGTATTTGCCTTTTTGTGACTGGCTTATTTCATTTAGCATAATGACTCAAGGCTCATTCGTGTGGTAGTATATGACAGAATTCCTTGTCTTTAAATGCTAAATAATATTCCATTGTATGTATATATTCATTCCTCTGTTGATGAACATTTAGGTTGCTTCCACATCCTGTCTATTGTGAATAATGCTGCAATGAACACAGATGTGCAAATATCTCTTTGAGATCTTGTTTTTAAAAAAATTTTTATTTATTTATTTTGGGCTGCACTGGGTCTTCATTGCTGCATGTGGGTTTTCTCTATTTGAGGTGAGCGGGGGCTACTCTTTGTTGAGGTGCGCAGGCTTCTTTCTGCTGTGGCTTCTCTTGTTGCAGAGCACGGGCTCCAGGCATGTGGGCTTCAGTAGTTGTGGCATGCGGGCTCAGTAGTTGTGGCTTGCTGGCTCTAGAGCACAGGCTCAGTAGTTGTGGTGCATTGGCTTCATTGCTTTGTGGCATGTGGGCTCTTCCCGGACCAGGGCTTGAACCCATGTCCCCTGATTAGCAGGCGGATTCATAACCACTGTGCCACCAGGGAAGCCCCAAGATCTTGTTTTTAATTCTTTTTGATTATTTATTTGGAAGTGAGACCGCTAGATCATATGGTAGTTTTAATGTTAACTTTTTGAGGAACTTCTTTACAGTTTTCCATAGTAGCTGCTCCATTTTACAATCTCACCAGCAGTACACAAGGGTTCTGATTTCTCCACATCCTCACCAACACTTGTATTTCTGTTGTTTTGATAGTGGTCATCCTGATAGGTGTGGTTTTGATTTGCATTTTCCTTATAATTAGTGATGTTGAGCATCTTTTCATATGCTTGTATATCTTCCTTGGAGAAAGGTCTCTTCAAGTCCTTTGCCCATTTTTTTTTTAACAATTTTTATTGTTGTTGTTACTGAGTTGCAGGAATTCTTTCTGTATTTTGGAAATTAACTGCTTATCTGATATATGGTGTGCAAATATTTTGTTCCATACTATAGGTTGCCTTTTCATTCTACTGATTGTGTCCTTTGCTGTGTAGAAGTTTTAAAGTTTGATGTAGTGCCATTTGTCTATTTTTGCTTTTGTTGCCACTGCTTTTGTGTTATATCCAGGAAACCATTACCCATTCCAGTCTTGAGGCTTTCCCCTTATGTTTTCTTCTAGGGGTTTTATAGTTTCAGGTCTTACCTTCAGGTCTTTGAGACATTTTGTGTTAATTTTTGTATATGGTATAAGATAAGGGTCAATCTTCATTCTTTTGCATCAAGTTTTCCCAACATCATTTGTTGAAGAGATTGTCCTTTTCCCTTTGTGTAGTTTTGGCACCTTTGTCAAAAATCATTTGACCATATATGCAAGGGTTTGGTTTGTTCTTTTTTCTAGTCCCTTAATTTGTCCAGTTAGGTTACTGACTTGAGACTTTTCTTCTTCTTTAATGTAGGTTTTACTGCTATAAACTTTCCTGTTATTACTGCTTTTCCTGCATCCCATAAGTTTTGGTGTTTTGTTTTCATTTTCATTAGTCTCAAGATATTTTCTGATTTCCTTGTGATTTCTTCTTTGACTCATTGGTTGCTCAAGAGTTTAACTTTCACAAATTTGTAAATTTTCAAACTTTCCTATTCTTAGTTGGAAGATTTTGAGCTTCTTGAATTTCAAATTCCATTTCTTTCCTCAGCTTTGGGAAGTTTTCAGCCATTATTTTGTCATATAAGCTCTACATCCCTTTCTCTCTCTTCTCTCCTTCTGAGACTCCCATGATACATATATTAATCTGCTTGATGTAGTCCTATAAATCCCTTAGGCTTTCTTCACTGGTCTTCATTTTTTCCTTTTTGCCCTTCTGGCTTGATAATTTCAAATGATCTTTCTTCAACTTCTTTCTTCTGCCTGATTAAGTATGCTATTGAATGCCTCTAGTGAATGTTTCAATCTAGTTATTGTATCCTTCAGTTCCAGCATTTCTATTTGGTTCTTTATTTAATTTCTATGTCTTTGTTGATACTTTCATTTTGTTCATGAATTGTTTTCCTGATTTTGCACAGTTTTCTATCTGTGTTCTCCTGTAGATCATTTAGCGTCAAGAAAATTACCTTGAATTCCTTGTCAGGAAATTTATAGATCTCTGTGCCTTTGAGGTTGTTTTCTGGAGATTTAGTTTGTTCATTTGATTGGGTCATGTTTCCCTGTTTCTTCACATGCCTTGTGAATTTTTTTTTTTTTTTGGCTGAGTTTTATGCATTTGAAAAACTAGCCACATCTCCTAGTCTTTATGGACTGGCTTTGTACAGGTGAAGACTTTCACCAGTCAGCCTGTCTAGAGATTCTGCAGGCCTCTGAAACCTTTTTCTGGGTGATGTGACTTCTCTTGGCTGTGTATGTAACTTTCTAATCAGAGGTTTGCCAGTTTCTTTTCAGAAGTCCATAATCTCTTATTCCTTCTGGTGTCTGCCTGCAGTGTTGCAGGTTCTCTGGTGCTGCATTAGCAAACCAATCTACTCTTTTATTCTTAGGCATTGAAAGTATGCTGGCTCAAATGTCCTGAGTCAGGTAGACAGAAACCTCCCCACCCACAAAAAAAAAAAAAAAAAAAAAAGCCGGACACATGCTCTACTCTTCTCCCTTCTGCCCAATGGAGAAACTGTGAGTTGGGTGCTTTCTCCCCATCAAACTGAGCCATGCTGGCCTCTGCATCATTTCAGACTCTGTGGTGTCAGTGCAAGCTGCTTCTGCTCTCCCTTGCTTTCAGTGGCCCCCATGTACCCAAACTATGTCGATTCCATTAGCATTGCATCAAGCAAGACAGAAATGAGTTCCTTGGGCAGCCTTGTGAAAAGCTGGAATGTTGGGTGCACATTCTATTCTTTTCTCTCCTTGTCCCTCCAGTGACAGACTACAAGCCAGGTGCTCTCCGCTGATCATGGTGAGCTGTGTTGGCTTGGGGGAGGAGAGATCACAGGTAAAGTGAAAAGACTCTTCTTACCCATTTTAATGCAGCTGTTCTTGGCTTGTTCTTGGCTTTGCCCACACCTGGGTACTGCAACATCTTAAGTGGTTTCTGTAGTTCTCATAAGATATTTTGGTCCATATATTGTTAAGTTGGTGTCTGTAGGGGAAAGAAGGGTAGGACTTCCTATTCTGCAATCTATTAACTTAATGTTTTTAGCTATACCAGATACAATACTGACAATGAGGAGGCTAAAAAGATTGACTAAAAGTAATAAATGAGTCACAATTTTTCATATAAATTAAAAATGTGATAAGCTAGGAAAACAAGACAAGTGAGATCAAATTTAAATTGAAGGTAAATACTCCTTATGGAATTATTAAGTTTTACCAATAAAAAAAATTTGAAAACTTGGTAAATAAACTATATGAGGATATATGAAAGAAACAGTTGATTTATTCTGCTAAGCAGTTGTTGTTTGATCCAGTAAGTGCCAATTAAGGGAGTAAGGAATTAGTTTGCCGAAGGAGAGAACTAGGAAATTTCTTCTAAAAATAAGAACTATAAGAAATGAGCATACTTCTTCAAGAACTATTTCATAATTCTCTTTTCTGAGGAATATGAAGAAAAAGAAAACTTCATGTTTTTTATGGCAAGGTGCAAGAAAATTAACTAGAAGATTTATCCATAAAGAATAGATTGAATGGCATAAGACTAAAACCAAAAAGTAATGATACACTCCAGGTAAGAGGTAGTAATAGGTCCTAAATCTGGGTGATAGTAGTGAGAATGAGTGAAGGAATAAGGGCCAGAATAAAAACACAAAATAATTTAAGGAGAAGGAGCAGTTAAGAAAAATAGTGTCAGTAACAAAGAGGTTAGCATTTCTGCTAATGTCTACTGTTTTCCTTCTCTGTTCCCATTCTGAATTCTTACTCTGGATGTTCTGCTGTCCCTTGCCTGCTCTGCTTGCCCAAGGTCTTCCTCTAATTTATTTACTCACTTACCCATTCAACCCATTTATTGAGAAACAGTAATTGTGCTAGATCCTGAGAATAGTACTGGTGAACAAGATAGATAAGGTAAGGGACTATAGGGCACAAGAGAAAAACATAGGAGGGGCACTTTGCTCAGATTTGAGAGGTACCCCTTGAGGAAATATAAAATAAGTAGAAGTTTTCCAGGGAAAGAGAAGGGACAACATTTTGGAAAAGAGGGAACCTTTTGCAAATTGAAAGTGTCGTATGGCTGGAGCACTGAATTCAAGGGAGTGGTAAAGGTAAAACTAGAGGTAAGCAGAAGCTAGACTATAAGCAATTTCAAGGATTTGGGACTTTAAGAACAAGGATTTGGGACTTTAAGAACTATTAAAGAATGAAAGTCATTAAAAGAGTATGACAGGTTTAGATTTGCATTTTAGAAAGATAATAATGGTTGCAGGAAGAGGAACAAAAGATAAACACTGGAAAGATTTTTGGTTTGTACAACTAGGTAGATAGTGATGTCATTCCTTGAGATGTGAGGAAGAACAGGTTAGGATTATAAATTTAGTTTTGGTCATGCTGAGTATGAGATAACTGTGGAATATCCAAGAAGAGATCTACAATAGATAATTGGAAATAAGTCTGAAGTTTAGGGAAATATATAGGTTTACTGAAGCTTTGTGAGTAGATGACCTTGCACATGCAGAATACAGAGTGTGAATGCAAGGTCTAAGAGAGAACTCTGAATAACACTGATATTTAATGACTGGGTCTAAAGTAGGAGCCTTCAGAGAAGCTGGAAAAAAAGGAAACAGATATTTTAAAAGGAGAGGACAGAGCCGCATAGAACAGGGAGATCAGCTTGGTGCTTTGTGACCACCTAGAGGGGTGGGATAGGGAGGGTAGGAGGGAGATGCAAGAGGGAGGAGATAATGGGGATATATGCATATGTATAGCTGATTCATTTTGTTATAAAGCAGACACTAACACACCATTGTAAAGCAGTTATACTCCAATAAACATGTTAAAAAAATAAATAAAAGGAGAGGACAATGCCAAGGAAGATAATTGTTTCAAGGAGGGGGTGATTAGAAGAGTTGCCCAACCTTGACCTACCTACCTTTAGGCTTTCCCTTTCTCTTATACCCTAATAATAGTATTGTATGCACCCATTTTCTTAAAACTCAACACTTAGAGGTCGCAGCCAGATTATCTGATAAATTTACCTGAAATTAATGGATTCTAAAGGCTTGATTTGTTACCCCATTCAATTAACAGATTATCACTGAAGTAGTAGTTTTTTTTTGAAACAATGTTTTCACTCTAAAGAATAATTATTAAAATAATAACAGTAATATCAGCAGTACTACTAGTAATAATAACAATAGTAGCAGCTAACATTTATTGAGTGACTACTGTTTACCAAACATTTCACAGTTCAACCCTTATAATAACCTTTAAGGTAGATACTCTTAATATCATTTTACAGATGAAAAAATGAAGGCTAGTAAGTAGAGAAACCAAGATTCAGGTGGTTGAATACTAGAGTGTGTTTTCCTGTATAAAATGAGCCAGTGAGGACAGGTGTTTGAGATCCACAGATTTTTCATTGTATCTCAAAATATATAAAAAAGGCACCCACTTGCTCTGCTTATGTATGTGCCTGAATTTGAGCAGCACATCAATTTAGAGAGTTCAGGCTTGTTAAATCATAAATCTTGCTTATTGAAAGTGTTTCATTACTTTCTTAAGTTAGAATTAACATTTGGGACTTATAATACTTTAAATACTAAGGGGTTTTAATGGACTAGATCTATCATTACAGGAAATGTTTATCAAACCTGATGGTAATAGGATGATGGACAGGTTTCATACAAATATTTAAGATCACTATCATTAAGGTGATGATGGCATCATTAAAAAGATGATCCATTATGTGTGAATATTATGTATGTAATATCCATACATAAAGGCAGTATCACATTTATGTATGGATATTAAAAGTATGTGAACAGAAGGAGATATAAGTAAGGTTATAGATAGAAAATAATTAATTATAAAATAAAACAGAAGTAAATCTAACTCCTGAAACCTTTGCCTGAAGTATTAAGGTCCTGAGAGGAACTCTAAAAAATCATAAAATTCAGTTGATTAGAATAAGACTAGCAACTTTTTATGCATAAAGTAGAAAAAGCAAAGCCTCACAGAAAGTTAGGAGCTGCAGATAAACTAACATATCTTAAAATTTTCATTTAATAGTTATGGTAAGAATTCTAATGAATGACATTTATCTCATCTGCATCCCACTGAACCCTGTTTTATCATACAATGAGTGTTTCCAAAAAAACAGTAATGTCTTCAAGTAAATGTGTCTGTAAGATAAAATTACTTTGAAATTAAAAGCCAATTTGAAACCTGAGATGAATGTGCTAGTCTTTGAGAACTGGCAAAACAATTTGGAAGAAAAGAGTTGCTTGAAAAGAAGGACAATGCTGAGTCAGTTTCAAAATAGAGCTATGGGAAATCCTTTACTCCAGTAGTGACTCGACTGAATCATTATTCCAGTTTCTTGCTACTGAAGTAATAAAATGTCTTAATTCATTTAAAGAAGAAAGTCAGAGGAGACCTTCAAGATGGTGGAGGAGTGAGACATGGAGATCACCTTCCTCTCCACAAATATATCAGAAATACATCTACATGTGGAACAACTCCTACAGAACACCTACTGAATGCTGGCAGAAGACCTCAGACTTCCCAAAGGCAAGAAACTCCCCACGTACTTCGGTAGGGCAAAAGAAAAAAAAAAAAACAGAGAAAAAGAATAGGGATGGGACCTGCACCACTGGGAGGGAGCTGTGAAGGAGGAAAAGTTCCCACAAACTAGGAAGCCCCTTCACTGGCGGAGATGGGATGTGGGCGGGGGTGGGGTGGGGAAGCTTCGGAGCCACGGAGGAGAGCGCAGCAACAGGGTGGCACAAGGCAAAGCGGAGAGATTCCCGCATGGAGGATCGGTGCCGAACAGCACTCACCAGCCTGAGAGGCTTGTCTGCTCACCCGCCAGGGAGGGTGGGGGCTGGGAGCTGAGGCTCAGGCTTCGGAGATCAGATCCCAGGGAGAGAACCGGGGTTGGCTGCATGAATACGGCCCAAAGCGGGCTACTGTGCCACAGCTAGCCGGGAGGGAATCCAGGAGAAAGCCTGGATCTGCCTAAGAGGCAAAAGACCATTGTTTCGGGGTGTGTGAGGGGAGGTGATTCAGAGCACTGCCTAAACGAGCTCCAGAGACAGCAGCGAGCCGCGGCTATCAGCGCAGACACCAAAAACTGGGCATGAGATGCTAGGGTTGCTACTGCAGCCACCAAGAAGCCTGTGTGCAAGCACAGGTCACTATCCACACCTCCCTTCCGGGGAGCCTGTGCAGCCCGCCACTGCCAGGGTCCCGTGATCCAGGGACAACTTCCCCGGGAGAACACACGGCACGCCTCATGCTGGCCTCTGCCGTCGCAGGCTCGCCCTGCATTCCGTACCCCTCCCTCTCCCCAGCCTGAGCGAGCCAGAGACCCCTAATCAGCTGCTCCTTCAACCCCATCCTGTCTGGCCAGGAACAGATGCCCTCAGGCAACCTACAAGCAGAGGCAGGGCCAATCCAAAGCTGAACCCCAGGAGCTGTGTGAACAAAGAAGAGAAAGGGAAATCTCTCCCAGCGCCCTCAGGAGCAGTGGAGTAAATCTCCACAGTCAAGTTGATGTACCCTGCATCTGTGGAAAACATGAATGGACAAGAAATCATCCCAAAATTGAGGTGGTGGACTTTGGGAGCAACTGAAGACTTGGGGTTTGCTGAATGTGACTGACTGGTTTCTGGTTTTATTTTTATCTTAGTTTAGTATTTAGAGTTTATTATCGTTGGTAGATTTGTTTATTGATTTGATTGTTCTTTGTTTTTACATATATATATATATATTTTTCCTTTTTCTCTTTTTGTGAGTGTGTATGTGTATGCTTCCTTGTGTGATTTTGTCTGTATAGTTTTGCTTTTACCATTTGTCCTAGGGTTCTGTCTGTCCATTATTTCATTTTTTTAATATAATTTTAGCACTTGTTATCATTGGTGGATTTGTTTTTTGGTTTGGTTGCTTTCTTCTTTCTTTTTTTTTATTAATTTTTTTTTAATAATTTAAATTTTTTTTATTTTAATAACTTTATTTCTTTTTATTTTCCTTTTTGCTTTCTTTCTTTTTTTCTCCCTTTTCTTCTGAGCCGTGTGGCTGACAGGGTCTTGGGGCTCCGGTCAGGTGTCAGGCCTGTGCCTCTGAGGTGGGAGAGCCGAGTTCAGGACACTGAACCACCAGAGACCTCCCAGCTCCATGTAATATCAAAAGGCGAAAGCTCTCCCAGAGATCTCCATCTCAATGCTAAGACCCAGCTCCACTCAACAACAAGCAAACTACAGTGCTGGACACCCTATGCCAAACAACTAGCAAGACAGGAACACAACCCCACCCATTAGCAGAGAGGCTGCCTAAGATCATAGTAAGGTCACAGACACCCCAAAACACACCACCGGATGTGGTCCTGCCCACCAGAAAGACAAGATCCAGCCTCATCCAACAGAACACAGGCACTAGTCCCCTCCACCAGGAAGCCTACACAACACACTGAACCAACCTTAGCTACCGGGGCAGACGCCAAAAACAGTGGGAACTATGAACCTCCTGCCTGCAAAAAGAAGACCCCAAACACAGTAAGTCAAGCAAAATGAGAAGACAGAGAAACGTAGCAGATACAGGAGCAAGGTAAAAACCCACCAGACCAAACAAACGAAGAGGAAATAGGCAGTCTACCTGAAAAAAAATTCAGAGTAATGATAGTAAAGATGATCCAAAATCTTGGAAATCGAATGGAGAAAATACAAGGACCTAGAAGAACTAAAGAACAAACAAACAATGATGAACAACAAAATAACTGAAATTAAAAAATCTCTAGAAGGAATCAGTAGCAGAATAACTGAGACAGATGAACGGATAAGTGACCTGGAAGATAAAATAGTGGAAAAAACTACTTCAGTGCAGAATAATGAAAAAGAATGAAAAGAATTGAAGACAGTCTTAGAGAACTCTGGGACAATATTAAATGCACCAACATTTGAATTATAGGGGTCCCAGAAGAAGAAGAGAAAAAGAAAGGGACTGAGAAAATATTTGAAGAGATTATAGTTGAAAACTTTTCTAATATGGTAAAGGAAATAGTCAATCAAGTCCAGGAAGCACAGAAAGTCCCACACAAGATAAATCCAAGGAGAAACATGCCAAGACACATATTAATCAAACTATGGAAAATTAAATACAAAGGAAAAATATTAAAAGCAGCAAGGGAAAAACAACAAATAACATACAAGGGAATCCCCATAAGGTTAACAGGTGATCTTTCTGCAGAAACTGTGCAAGCCAGAAGGGAGTGGCAGGACATATTTAAAGTGATGAAAGGGATAAACCTACAACCAAGATTACTCTACCAGGAAGGATCTCATTCAGATTTGACGGAGAAATTAAAACCTTTACAGACACGCAAAAGCTAAGAGAATTCAGCACCACCAAACCAGCTTTACAAAAAATGCTAAAGGAACTTCTCTAGGCAGGAAACACAAGAGAAGGAAAAGACCTACAGTAACAAAACTAAAACAATTAAGAAAATGGTAATAGGAACATACATTATCGATAATTACCCTAAATGTAAATGGATTAAACGCTCCCACCAAAAGACACAGACTGGCGGAATGGATACAAAAACAAGAGGCATATATATGCTGTCTACAAGAGACCCACTTCAGACCGAGGGACACATACAGACTGAAAGTGAGAGTATGGAAAAAGATATTCCATGCAAAGGGAAATCAAAAGAAAGCTGGAGTAGCAATTCTCAGATCAGAGTTAACAGACTTCAAAATAAAGACTGTTAAAAGAGCCAAAGAAGAACACTACATAATGATCAAGGGATCGATCCAAGAAGAATATATAACAACTGTAAATATGCACCCAACATAGGAGCACCTCAATACATAAGGCAAATGCCAACAGCCATAAAAGGGGAAATCGACAGTAACACAATCATAGTATGGGACTTTAACACCCCACTATCACCACTGGATAGACCATCCAAAATGAAAATAAATAAGGAAACACAAGCTTTAAATGATACATTAAACAAGATGAACTTAATTGATACTTATAGGACATTCCGATCCAAAAACAACAGAATACACTATCTTCTCAAGTGCTCATGGAACATTCTCCAGGATAGATCATATCTTGGGTCACAAATCAAGCCTTGGTAAATTTAAGAAAATTGAAATTGTATCAAGTATCTTTTCTGACCACAATGCTATGAGACTAGATATCAATTACAGGAAAAAAATCTGTAAAAAATACAAACACATGGAGGCTAAACAATACACTACTTAATAACCAAGAGATCACTGAAGAAATCAAACAGGAAAACAAAAAATACCTAGAAACAAATGACAATGAAAACATGATGACCCCAAAACCTATGGGATGTAGCAAAAGCAGTTCTAAGAGGGAAGTTTACAGCAATACAATCCTACTGCAAGAAACAACAAACCTCTCAAATAAATAACCTAACCTTACACCTAAAGCAATTGGAGAAAAAAGAACAAAAAAATCCCAAAGTTAGCAGAAGGAAAGAAATCATAAAAATCAGATCAGAAATAAATGAAAAAGAAATGAAGGAAATGATAGCAAAGATCAATAAAACTAAAAGCTGGTTCTTTGAGAAGATAAACAAAATAGAAATAGTATTAGCCAGACTCATCAAGAAAAAAAGGAAGAAGACTCAAATCAATAGAATTAGAAATGAAAAAGGAGAAGTAACGACTGACACTGTAGAAATACAAAAGATCATGAAAGATTACTACAAGCAACTATATGCCAATAAAATGGACAACCTGGAAGAAATGGACAGATTCTTAGAAAAGCACAACCTTCTGAGACTGAACCAGGAAAAAATAGAAAATATAAACAGACCAATCACAAGCACTGAAATTGAGACTGTGATTAAAAATCTTCCAGCAAACAAAAGCCCAGGACCAGATAGCTTCACAGGCGAATTCTATCAAACATTTAGAGAAGAGTTAACACCTATCCTTCTCAAACTCTTCCAAAATATAGCAGAGGGAGGAACACTCCCAAACTCATTCTATGAGGCCACCATCACCCTGATACCAAAACCAGGCAAAGATGTCACAAAAAAAGAAAACTACCGGCCAGTATCACTGATGAACATAGATGCAAAAATCATCAACAAAATACTAGCAAACAGAATCCAACAGCACATTAAAAGGATCATACAGCATGATCAAGTGGGATTTATCCCAGGAATGCAGGCATTCTTCAATATACACAAATCAATCAATCTGATACACCATATTAACAAATTGAAGGAGAAAAACCATATGATCATATATGATCATCTCAATAGATGCAGAAAAATCTTTCAACAAAATTCAACTCCCATTTATGATAAAAACCGCCCAGAAAGTAGGCATAGAGGGAACTTACCTCAACATAATAAAGGCCGTGTATGACAAACCCACAGCCAACATCGTTCTCAATGGTGAAAAACTGAAACCATTTCCTCTATGACCAGGAACAAGACAAGGTTGTCCCCTATCACCAATATTATTCAATATAGTTTTGGAAGTTTTAGCCGCAGTAATCAGAGAAGAAAAAGAAATAAAAGGATTCCAAATCAGAAAAGAAGAAGTAAAGCTGTCACTGTTTGAAGATGACATGATACTATACCTAGAGAATCCTAAAAATGCTACGAGAAAACTACCAGAGCTAATCAATGAACTTGGTAGAGTAGCAGGATACAAAACTAATGCACAGAAATCTCTTGCATTCCTATACACTAATGATGAAAAATCTGAAAGAGAAATTAAGGAAACACTCACATTTACCATTGCAACAAAAAGAAAAAAATACCTAGGAATAAACCTACCAAAGGAGACAAAAGACCTGTCTCTAAAAAACGATAAGACACTGATGAAAGAAATTACAGATGATACAAACAGATGGAGAGATATACCATGTTCTTGGATTGGAAGAAACAACACTGTGAAAATGACTATACTACCCAATGTAATCTACAGATTCAATGCAATTCGTATCAAACTACCAATGGCATTTTTCAGAGACTAGAACAAAAAATTTCACAATTTGTACAGAAACACAAAAGACCCCAAATAGCCAAAGCAATCTCGAGAAAGAAAAACAGAGCTGGAGGAATTAGGCTCCCTGACTTCACACTATACTACAAAGCCACAGTAATCAAGACAGTATGGTACTGGCACAAAAACAGAAATACAGATCAATGGAACAGGATGGAAAGCCCAGAGATAAACCCATGCACATATGGTCACCTTATTTTTGATAAAGGAGGTAAGAATATACAATGAAGAAAAGACAGCCTCTTCAGTAAGTGGTGCTGGGAAAACTGGACAGCTACATGTAAAAGAATGAAGTTAGAACACTCCCTAACACCATACACAAAAATAAACTCAAAATGGATTAAAGACCTAAATGTAAGGTCAGACACTATAAAACTCTTAGAGGAAAACACAGGCAGAACACTCTATGACATAAACCACAGCAAGATCCTTTTTGACCCACCTCCTAGAGAAATGGAAATAAAATAAAAAATAAACAAATTGGACCTAATGAAGCTTAAAAGCTTTTACACAGCAAAAGAAACCATAAACAAGACAAAAAGACAACCCTGAGAATGGGAGAAAATATTTGCAAATGAAGCAACTGACAAAGGATTAATCTCCAAAATTTAGAAGCAGCTCATGCAGCTCAATATCAAAAAAACAGACAACTCAATCCAAAAATGGGCAGAAGACCTGAACGGACATTTCTCCAAAGAACATATACAGATCGCCAACAAACACATGAGAGGATGCTGAACATCACTGATCATTAGAGAAATGCAAATCAAAACTACAATGAAATATCACCTCACACCAGTCAGAATGGCCATCATCAAAAAATCTACGAACAATAAATGCTGGAGAGGGTGTGGAGAAAAGGGAATCCTCTTGTACTGTTGCTGGGAATGTAAATTGATACAGCCACTATGGAGAACAGTATGGCAGTTCCTTAAAAAACTGAAAATAGAACTACCATATGACCCAGCAATCCCACTTCTGGGCATATACCCTGAGAAAATCATAATTAAAATAGAGTCAGGTACCACAGAGTTCATTGCAGCTCTATTTACAATAGCCAGGACATGGAAGCAACCTTAGTGTCCATTGACAGCTCAATGGATAAAGAAGATGTGGCACATATATACAATGGAATATTACTCAACCAGAAAAAGAAACGAAATTTAGTTATTTGTAGTGAGGTGGATGGACGTAGAGTCTCTCACACAGAGTGAAGTAGTCAGAAAAACAAATACTGTATGCTAACACATATATATGGAATCTAAAAAAAAAAAAAAGTGGTCATGAAGAACCTAGGGGCAAGATGGGAATAAAGATGCAGACCTACTAGAGAATGGACTTGAGGACATGGAGAGGGGGAAGGGTAAGCTGGGAGAAAGTGAGAGAGTGGTAGTGTATGTATGGACATATATACACTACCAAATGTAAAATAGATAGCTAGTGGGAAGCAGTTGCATAGCACAGGAAGATCAGCTCGGTGCTTTGTGACCAGCTACAAGGGGAGGATAGGGAGGGTGGGAGGGAGGGAGACACAAGAGGGAAGAGATATGGGGATATATGTATATGCATAACTGATTCACTTTGTTATAAAGCAGAAACTAACACACCATTGTAAAGCAATTATACTCCAATAAAAATGTTAAAAAAAAAAAGAAAAAAAAGATGTGGGGCTTCCCTGGTGGCGCAGTGGTTGAGAGTCCACCTGCCAATGCAGAGGACACGGGTTCGTGCCCCGGTCCGGGAGGATCCCACATGCCGCGGAGTGGCTGGGCCCGTGAGCCATGGCCGTTGAGCCTGCGCGTCCAGAGCCTGTGCTCCGCAGCGGGAGAGGCCACAACAGTGAGAGGCCCACGTACCGCAAAAAAAAAAAAAAAGATGTGGCACATATATACAATGGAATATTACTCAGCCATAAAAAGAAATGAAACTGAGTTATTTGTAGTGAGGTGGATGGACCTAGAGACTGTCATATGGAGTGAAGTCAGTCAGAAATAGAAAAATAAATACTGTATGCTAACACATATATATGTAATCTAAAAAAAAAAAGGTTATGAAGAACCTAGGGACAGGACAGGAATAAAGATGCAGACATAGAGAATGGACTTGAGGACGTGGAGAGGGGGAAGGGTAAGCTGGGATGAAGTGAGAGAGTGGCAATGGACTTACATATACTACCAAATGTAAAATAGATAGCCTTATACATACTACCAAATGTAAAACAGCTAGCTAGTGGGAAGCAGCTGCATAGCACAGGGAGATCAGCTGAGTGCTTTGTGACCACCTAGAGGGGTGGGATAGGGAGGGTGTGAGGGAGATGCAAGAGGGAGGAGATATGGAGATATATATATATGTATAGCTGATTCACTTTGTTATAAAGGAGAAACTAACACACCATTGTAAAGCAATTATACTCCAATAAAGATGTTTAAAAAAAAAAAAAAAGAAGAAAGTCAGTTCTGTCGTTGTTTAACCCAAATCCCAAAGCCTCTATTTTACTTCTTTTACAGTTTGTTCAAATACTCTCCAGAAATTAGCATAGAATTTTACACACAGTTAAATGAAGAAGAATGCCTTTTCACCAAATTAGGTGCAGATAAATTACTTTGCACTCTAGGGATATTTCTGCCTAGATAAATACAGTTGACTACTATGTTAGAATGAGAGTTGAAACCTGACCTTACTATACTATTGTTTTCATAATCATAACTTTATTAATCCAGAAACTTCTTGCCCAGGAAGATAAAACTTCAAATAACTTTATTACTCAGTCTAGGAATCTTCTGAAAGAGCTATTAGCTCTTGTGTGTGTGTGTGTATGTGTGTGTGTGTGTGTGTTTCTTCTTTTATGTATGTATGTATGTATGTATGTATGTATGTATGTATGTATGGCTGTGTTGGGTCTTCATTGCTGCATGTGGGCTTTCACTAGTTGTGGTGAGGGGGGGCTACTCTTTGTTGTGGTGCCCAGGCTTCCCATTGTGGTGGCTTCTCTTGTTGCAGAGCATGGGCTCTAGGCACAGGGGCTTCAGTAGTTGTGGCATGCGGGCTCAGTAGTTGTGGCTTGCGGGCTCTAGAGCACAGGCTCAGTAGTTGTGGCGCGTGGGCTTAGTTGCTCCGCGGCATGTGGGATCTTCCCAGACCAGGGCTCGAACCCATGTCCCCTGCATTGGCAGACGGATTCTTAACCACTTCACTGCCAGGTAAATCCCGACCCATTAGCTCTTAAATAGACAGTATCAAAGACAGTTTAAACACCAAGACTATTTTAAGCCCTCATCCACAAATCTTTGTGTGCTGGGGGTGGGGTGGGGGTGGGGGCCCTGGGCACTGCTGTGGTACACAACCTCTTTCCAGGGAGTGAGGCATGCTGTGGGCACATGGCCCTGGTCTCCACTGCTGGCCATGAGGTGGCCTACTGCAGAACTAGCAATTGGCCTGGGCTGCCTGGCCCTAAGCCCTGCCTGGAAAAGCAGGTGGGAGGAAAAGTGGGGAGGGGTGCCTGGAGTCTGGCACAGCAGATCATATTAATCCCAAATTTGGCATTGATATGCTGGTTTCACTTTGGGGCAAGAAAATGAAAGAGATATTTGTGTGATAAAAGTTCCTCCAGAGGTGAAATATACAGATTGTGTATATTGTGTATACAGATTGTGTATATACACATTGTGATTGGGAATGGAATCTCCATCAGATACTTACATGTCATGGCCTACCTAGTTCACTGTGAAATGTACAAATGCCTGAGATGTAAAAGTGAGCCTCACATTAAGATCCAAAGGAAGACAGATTGAAAGATTTAATATTGTTAAGATGGTAATAGTACCCAAAGCAATCTATGGATTCACTGTAATACCCATCAAAGTCCCAAAGACCTTTTTCTTTTCCCCAGAAATGGAAAAGCCAATCCTCAAATTCATATGAAATGGCAAGGGACCCCAAAGAGACAAAACAATATTGAAAAATAAGAATAAGGCTGAAGGATTCTCACTGCCCGATTTTAAAACTTACTACAAATCTACAGTAATCAAAACAATGTAATATTGGCATAATGATAGACATATAGATTATGGAATAGAGAGTTCAGAAATAAACCAATTCACCTATAGTAAGTTGATTTTTGACCAGGATGCCAAGACCATTCAATGGGGGAAAGAATAGTCTCTTTAACAAATGGCACTGGGACAACTGGATATCCATATGCAAAAGAATGACTGGATCACTACCTTACACTATATACAAAAATTAACTCAAAATGGATCAATGACCTAAATATATGAGCTAAAACCATACAAGTCTTAGAAGAAAACATAGGAGTAAAGTTTCATCACTTTGGACTTGGCAATGAAATCTTAGATAGGATATCAAAAGCACACACAACAAAAGAAAACATATATATATAAAACTTCATCAAAATTAAAAACATTTGTGCATCAAAGAACATTATCAAGAAAGTGAAGAGATAACCTAGACAGTGGGAGAAAGTATTTGCAAATGATATATCTGATAAGGTCTAGTACCCAGAATATATAAAGAATTCCTACAATCAACAACAAAAGACAAGCCACCTGAATAAAAACTGGACAAAAGACTTCAAAAGATAGTTCTCCAAAGAAGATACACAAATGGCCAAGAAGTACATGAAAAGATGCTCCACATCATTTCTCATTAGGGAAGTGCAAATGAAAACCAAAATGAGATACCACTTCATTTCTACTAGAATGGTTATAATGAAAAAAACAAAAAACATAAAACAAAAAACGAAAAACAAGTTTCGGCAAGGATGTGGAGAAATTGGAATCCTTGTACACTGCTGTTGAGAATGTACAATGGTTCAGCCACTGTGAAAAATAGTTTGGCAGCTCCTCAGAAAGTTAAACATAGAATTAATATATGATCCAGCAATTCTACCTCCTAGGTATATACCCCAAAGAACTGAAAATAGGTACTCAAACAAATGTAGGTACAGGCATGTTCAAATCAGCACTATTCACAATAGCCAAAAGGTGGAAACACAAATGTTCATAAACTGACCAATGCATAAACAAAATATGGTATAAATATACAGTGGAATATTATGCAGCCATAACAAGGAATGAAATACTAACACATGCTACAACATGGATGAACCTCGAAAACATTAAGCTAAGTAAAAGAAGCTAGATAAAAATCGTCACATATTACATTCATCTGAAATTGTATGATTCCATTTATAGGAAATATTCAGAATAGGCAAATCCTTAGAGGCAGAAAGCAGATTGGTGGTTGTCAGGGGCTGGGGAATGGAGAGTAACTGCTTAAAGGGTATGGTGTTTCCCTTTGGGGTGATGAAAATGTTTTGGAACTAGACAGAGGTGGTGGTTGCACGACATTATAAATTTACTAAATACCACCGAATTATTGACTTTAAATGATTAATAATTTTACATTATGTGAATTTTACCTCAATTAAAAAAAATTAAAAGGAAAGACACTGATGATTGGTTTTATGTGGACTTTGGCAGCCATGGTAATTCATTTGATGCTCTAGAAACCAGAGAAACCTACCAACTAGAGAAATTATGGATCATGTACTCATATGACATTTAGTTTAGACAGCATCTAACATTACCTAAAGATTTCATTTTTGGAATTGAAGATGACACTTCATCTCTGAGTCCAGTGGAATTTGAGTATGAATGAAGTGAAATGAACTATTTTAGTCATTTCGGATTGGGAATGACTCATTTCCCTGAAAAATGTAACTCCTTATCGCTATATAGTTTGGTTAGGTTGTTATTAACATAAGCCTTATCTGTGTCCTGGGTACTCATGCTGACTGACAATGTGAAGACTGTAGCTAAATGACTGAATACACCAAAAAAATCCATATGTTCAAGTCACAACTTTAACATGTTGTCTTTATTTTTGGGGACCCCTGCAGGATTTCCTGGAGTTAGCATTGGCCCTTTTGTTCAACTTGAGCTTTGCTCAGGTTGTAATTAATTTTCCTTACATGCAAATCTATTCTGTAGAGTAGAAAGGCCAAAATTAAAGTAAAACCAAACAAAGCCACACACCATACACACAAAATCCTTGTCTTGCTGTATCCACCCATCTTAAACTGTTACATCATGATCTTTACCCAATTCTAATCAAACCGTCACAATGAAAAACTCAACTTAAACCTAGCTTCAAAATATCATAAATACCTCAATGTTGAGCGCACACTGAGACGCTACTAATACTCTGTTAAGGTGGTATTCTCCCTGGCTACACTAACCTCATATTTGTGGAGAGTCAACATTCAACAGTCTTAGAGGCCATAAGGAGACCCAGTCAAGACTGACCCCTTCCCGCCAAAGCGCAAGATTCTTGATTTGACAACAGCAAGCTCCTCTGAGACCCCTTGACCCTCCTGCTTTGGGGAATGGGAGTGCCTCTAATCACCACAGTGAGATAAGTCTCACATTAGACTGAGCACTCATTTATTTTCTTTGAGCTCCCCAACAGCTAAATTTATTTTGTCTCGTAGGAATAAGGAACCCATCTTCTTACTAACATTACTGTTTGTCTCTGTCTATCCTTGTCATTTTCTGTTATACCTCTATAAGGGGAAAATTCATATGGAAAAATATGGGCGTAGGCCCCAATAAGTCTATTTTGCAAACTGGCTCTGGGAATTGAGAGGTTCAGGTTTCTTCTCAAAGTGGTGTCCTTTCATTAAGCTTTGCCCTGGGTTACCCATCAACCTCTGAGAACGTCCCTTGTTCTTATTTTGTTAGTGAGAGTCTGACTGTGGAAGAGAGCTCCCCTTCAAAGCTTTTGATGCTCTGGAACTACAAATACGTCAGTCTGTAGTTGGACAGTCCACTCATTAGGTTGGGGAGTCTGATGTATGAGGTGTCCAAGCAACACCTTGGATGGACTATTCACAGGTTCTCGTTTGTGTTAGTCTAAACTTAAATCTATGCCTCTATCCAGGCCAGAATCCTACTTTTTACATGCATTTATGTTATACCCCAAATCTATGTATTCATCTTTAATTTCACCGAGGATAATTTAGAATTATAGTGGTCACTTTGGGGAACTTCTGTTATAAACAAAATTGTTTGAGAGGTGCTGTAGGACAAAAAAGGAACAAAATTCCAAACATCTAATGGGCTGGATATTTTTGATTGGTGTGAGGAAATAACCAAAAGAAATTCAGATTCCAAAATTGCTTAAAGAAATTCCTTGGCCAAGGCAAAATTAAAATGTGAAAAACTTAAAATAATGTTTGTTTAGATCCTCCAAAATCATACCTTGAACCTAGTGGATTTTATCTTATTTCTCTTTCCCCATCCTATACTCCTCCATTTCCCTCCATCCATCTCTCCCTCTGTTCCACTCCCCTTTCCTTGTGGCTGGCCAGAAACTTCCAAAGCTCAGTTACCTCTTAAAGTTTAACTTCCTTCAGAACAGAAAAAAATCCCCTTATAGTTGATTTTAAGCTCCGTTCTTCCTCTGAGCTGAGAGTCATCAATGACTTTCCAAAGCCTAGAAAGGGCAGAGTGAAATTTGCAGAGAAATTTGGAATAATTTTAAGAACATACCCAGGGCTTCCAGTTCTATAACAATTAGTTCTTATGTTTGCGGAAGCTTGAGACGCAAAAAATTCCATGAGAAAGCAGAATTGAAGAACCTGAGGGTAACTCAGAAGAACCTAAACTGCACAGGAAACCAGAGGGGTTTAGAAAAGCTAGAGAAGTTGGTCATAGTCTTTTGGAGGCGATTCCAGAAGTCCTTCCTGAGAAAGTAGACTGGGCTCTGACTTATTCTTACAAGCAAGGAAAGGATAACATTGGAGACCTCAGGGATAGGCTCTTTAACAGTTTTAGACAGCACTCAGGAGTAGATGTTAAAGCAGATGTGACTCCTAACTCTCTTCTAGATTTTTGTAAACAGTCTTAAGCCAAATAGGGGATTTAGTAGGCAAGCAAAAACTAGTATGGGAAATAATGCCACTGCCAGAACTCAAGCACCTTGCTGAATATTTTGAGAGTCTTAGAACAAAAACAAAATAAAACTCAGAATAAATTGATAGCATTAGAGATAAAACAACTAGATGTTTCTACCAGGGTCAGTAAATCCCAAAAGAGGGAATCTCTTGATAAAGATACTTATAGATACTATATAAAAAAGGATATTGGAAAAAGAGCTATCTTGTGTTAGCTAAGAAGCTAAAGGGGAAAAAAATAAATTAATGAGGGGTATTTTTTGTTTTACCCTTAAATTCCCAGGGAGAAATTTCTCTAAATATTAGAGAACCTTGCCAAAAAATTTTTTTTCTTTTTTTATTGATATAGAGGCAAACACTATCAATCTTAAACTCGACCACTGTTACACAATCTCCCCCATGGGGTAAAAAAAACCTACTCAGTGGGTATCTCTAATAATCCTTATGTTGGTTCCATGTCATTCATAACTGTTATCCTTGGACATTTAACAAAATAACATTCTTCCTTCTTCTGTGATATCATACCTGCTAACTTGCTAGGCAGGGTGTACTATAATGGAATTGTGAAATATTTTCCTGATGGTTTCTTTCTTGAAATCTCTGAGGACTCCCTTATTTGCAAAGAGAATATAGCTAATTTGGAAATTGATTTACTAGTATCTTTGTATTTAAATCAACCCTAAATTGAAGATCTGAAGGAGATGCCAGACTTTTTCATTCTGTGAGCAAAAATTCTATGAATATAGGGAGGATTACAGGGGCTGAACCTATTAGTACCCAAATCAAGCCATTGAAACCTATACCCCAAAGTGTAAAATGCTCTCTTGAACCAGAAGCTAAAGAAGCACTAAAACTAACAGGTAAAAGTAAATAGAGAAAAGATGCAACATATGTTGTACTAGTTTTTGTAACACTTCTATCCCTCAGCCAAAATGCTGCATGGGTGGGGATAGGGATTTGTTCAGCACAACAGGCCCATAATAGAATAGTCATTTCCCACTTCCATGTAGTACCAATCCCCAAACGTATTTTATCTTCAGTACCTCCTGAGGCTGCATATTTGACTGTGGAGATTTATGTTCTGCTTTCTTTAATGACTCTTTAGGTCAAAATAGTCAATATTTGTTTGCCTTCTCCTGAGAAAATACAAAATATACTTTGACTGTTATGTTGCAAAGATTTACTGAAACACTCTCCTACTTTTCACAAGTCCTCAACCAGGACCTTAAGACTTTATATTTCCCTGTGATCCTACTCTAATTCAACATGTGGGTAACGTTGTGTTCTAAAGATGGAGTGAGCTCTAAGATTGATTCCATCTATCCACTTACTTTTTTAACTCACAAAGAGGATAAAGTTTCCAAAGAGAAGTTACAACTTTGTTTAAGTAAAGTTCATTACCTAGAACATGATTTCTCTCAAGGAAGTAAATCTCTTACTCTTGACAGAATATGGACTTTAACTAAGAGATAATAAAAAGGATTCTTGAGTCTCACTGACTGTCGTGGGCCATGCGTTCCCAACTTTTCTGCAATTGCCATGCCAATAAAAGACTTAACCAAGTCCTTTGAAAGTGAACCTCTTCCCTAGGCACCAAACATGAACAGGCCTTTTGTGAGTTAAAATTAGCTCTTTACTAACTTCCTACCTAATTTTTATAAAATTTCATCCCTAGGATATGATCCTTTGTCAGAGGCAAATCTTCCCAGATGGCAGAACTCTGTGAGCACACCAGAAGTTTTAGTTAGCTACAGATATTAGGGTTAATATATGCATTGACAGTAGATTTGTTTTTGGGTTATTCCATGATTTTGAAATGCTTTGGAAACAAGGAAGGGTCTTGACCTCAGAAGGCATCTCAGTTAAGAATGGTTAGCAATTTAGGGACTTCTGTGGTGGTCCAATGGTTAAGACTCCACACTCCCAATGCTGCGGGCCCAGGTTCGTTCCCTGGTCGGGGAACTAGATCCCGCATGCTGTAACTAAAGATCCCACATGCTGCAATGAAGATCCTGCATGTGGCAACTAAGACCCAGCGCAGCCAAATAAATTAAAAAAAAAAAAAAGGTTAGCAATTTATAGAAATTTTAAGTGCTCTAATGCTTCCTGAGGAAGTGGCTATTATAAAAATAGGAGCTCAAACAAAAGGAGATAATATGGAAGCTAGAGGAAATGTCTTGACTAATCATCACGCCAGACAGACAGCCTTCACTAAAATTATAGCCCTTATAATACCCCAAGGGACCAAGCGTTTGCTTCAAAAGTGAATTGAGTTCAAAGCCCCTATTATAGAATGCTAGCAATCAGCTCCAGTCAGAAAAGAGGTACCACGAGAAAGCTGGGTGTAAATTGCACTATTAGCTATTTAGTAGCACTGAAGGACTTCAAACAGAATCTTATAAAAATTTTACATGAAATTACCCACAAGTTAAAGAAGAAATTTGCCACTGTACATAATTAATACTGATGGGAAAGCTTTACTCTATCTCATCTGTCACCACTATAATCCTGGTAAGAATATAAAGGTGGGACATGGATAAGAGTCCAAAACTCAGGGCCCCCTCCTGAGGTTTAAACACCTCCAAATGGGTTTCATGAAACTACTCTCTGGGTTTTGAATATGTTCATGGTGATTGTTTACTTATTCTTAGGATGGTTTGAAGCCTTCCCTTGATAAAGAGCTATAACTCTATTAGTAGGAAAATTTTCTTGATTTCATGTTCCCAATCCAGGGAATTCTGACCTTTCTCTCTAGTGATGGAGGCATCCATTTTCCTGGGCCTATTACTAAAGAGTTTTGGAAAGATATGCCACTTACTAATTTCACCCCCAATCTTTAGGAAAGGTAGAGAGAACAAACATAGAGACTCTTGAACTTCCATGACCAAAGGCATTGTCTTTAATGGCAATGAGATCAAATCTTTCTGTGGTTCATCGACTCTCCCACATACATCTAGGAATATCTCCTTAAATTCCACACTATTGCAAGCAGATATGGCTAAATATTGCAAGGAATTTTTCATGCCATACACCAAGTCTTATAAACAGGTACAAGCAGCCTTTCATCAACACCCTTTTAAATAACCTTGTATGACCTAAAACCCAGAGAAGTGGTCTTTTGGAAGAGACATCAGAGAAAGACAGCTCTGGAACCCCATTGGACCTTATCAAGTACTGTTAGTAATCAGCACAGCTATACAACTCTAAAGGTTTGATCCTTGGATTCATGTCTCCCAAAGAGGCATAATCCATTCCTGAATTTGTAGATTTTAAGCCGAGGAGTTTTTAGAAATCCTCTAGAAACAGACAATTCTCTGAAAGAGACATCCTCCATCCAAGACCTTTGACCATATGAGTGTAGGGAGCTTCTACCCAAGATCCATAGAATAAGAAGGTGGACTGCCACAGTTTTATCTGCATTCTATTGTTCTTTATTTTCATTGTTATTTTCTTCCCTTTCTTCCCCTGGTTTAATGTTTCTTTAACTGTTATCTATATTGCCCTGTTCTTAATATTGCACTTCGTTTGCATCCTTAATCATTCATTGGTATGTATCTAATACTTGGCTGTTATTTACTTGTGAACTAGCTAAAGCATACAACCAAACTCGTTTTGCACTACATTATTATTATTATTTTTGTAGCCACCCAGATTCCTTTGGTTCCACTTCCTCATAATGAATCTGTTGGTTTCCTGGGGAACTATACTCAACTATTAGGTGACTTTTCCAATGACAAACTATATAACAGGCCAAAGAGATGGAAATCTAAAACCCTTTCTTAGGTCATACCTAGAAGACAAGGTTCTTGACTCCACCAAAATAATTCTCTAATTTTTTTGGGTGGGAAGCAAACTTTAAAAGAAATAGAACTTGTAAGGGAACTAAGAAACAACAATATATTATTTGGAGGCTGTCTCACTTTTATACACCTTACAAGTTACTGTTTTTCTTTTGTTTCAGATCCTCTAAATGGACTCAACACTTTAAATTTTATTGTATGGTGCAGAATTATTTTTGATGAGTGGCTCCAAATGTTATAACATATTTGATAACCACTTATGGGTATTTTGGTCCCAAATAGGTCATTGGGTGTTCCTCAATTACTGGTATTGGATTTGTGGTACAAAGCCTACAGACTGGATAGGATCTTACTATCTTTGTAAACTGACGCCTGCCTTCAGTAGAGTCCCTAGCATCATCCAAGATCCATTTTTAAGCCATCAGTTTCTTTTTGAAGAAAAAAAAGATTGTTAGATAATTTAATTTTTAAAAAAGTAGGAAAAGTGGACCTTGATTTAAGAATAAATATCATGATCACTCCAGAGAAATTCTGGATTTCTTTCTTCCTTTCTCAAGCCTCTTTACTTCAAGCTTTACAAGAGGCGCAGAAAGTAGGGAGTGTGCTACATGCTCTGATTCAGAGACTAGTAGGTGAGTTAGATAATGCCACCAAGACTAAAGAACTCCTCACTTGAAAGTTTCATGAAATTACAGTGGCAGTGGCTCAGCTGCTTTAGATATAATATTGGCCTTTGAAGGAAAAACATGTGCTGCTTTTAGATAAGAATGTTGTTCTTACATGCCTGTATACTTCTCTGGAATCATTTATATTACTAAAAGGGTCCAGTAAGCAAACAAAGAAGTCAGAAAATTGGGTAGTTTGGCTAATAACCCTATATCTTCTTCTAAAAACTCCTCAGATTGGCTTAATTTTGTTTTTGTTTCTCTCCCCAGTTTTATTGAGATATAACTGACATGCAGCATTGTAAGTTTAAGGTGTACAGAATAATTTGACTTTCATATATTGTGAAATGGTTAATAGAATAAGTTTATTTAACATCCATCACCTCATATAGATACAAAAGAAAAAGAAATTTTTTTCTTGTGATGAGAACTCTAGGGACCTATACTCTAACAACTATCAAATATACCATAAAATAATGTTAACTATAGTCGCCGTGTTGAACATTATATCCTCAGTACCTGTGTGCCTTTTATCTGGGAGTTTGTACCTTTTGACCACCTTCATCCAGTTCTCCTAACACACACTCCCTGCTTCTGGTAACCACAAATCTGATCTCCTTTTCTAGTAGTTTTTTTTGATTGTTATGATAAGTGAGATCATATAGGGTTTATCTTTCTTTGATTTATTTCACTTAACATAATGCCCTCAAGGTCCATCCTTGTTGTTGCAAATAGCAAGAATTCTTTCCTTTTTAAGGCTGAATAATATTCCATTGTGTGTGTGTGTGTGTGTGTGTCTATGTGTGTGTGTATACATGACACAACTACTTTATCCATTCATCCATTGGCGGACATAAGTTCTTTCCATGTCTCAGCTATTGTAAATAATGCTGCTATGAATAAGGGATGTAGATATCTTTTCAACATAGTGTTTTTGTTTCCTTTGGATATATTCACAGAAGTAGCATTGCTGAGTAGTATGGAAGTTCTATTTTTAATTTTTTCAGAAATCTCCATACTGTTTTCCCTGTTGCCTGCATCAAATTACAGTCCCACCAACAGTGAATGAGGGTTCCCTTTTCTTCCCATCCTTGCCAGTATTTGTTATCCCTTGTCTTTTTGATGAAAGCCATTTAGACAGGCATGAGGTGATATCTTATTATGATTTTGATTTGTATTTCCCTTATGATTAGTGATGTTGAGTGCCTTTTTCATGTACCTGTTGGTCATTCGTATATCTTCTTTGGAAAAATATCTATTCAGGTCTTTTTATACTGGATTTTTAATTTATTTATTTTTGCTATTGAGTTGTATGAGCTTTTTATATACTTTTAATATACCCTTATCAGGTATTCAGTTTGCAAATATTTTTTTCCCATTCTATAGGTTGTCTTTTCATTTTGTTAATAGTTTCTTTTGCAATGCAGAAGCTTTTTAGTTTGATGTAGTCCCACTTGCTTACTTTTTATTTTGTTGCCTGTCCCGTAGGTGTAATATCCAAAATATCATTGACAAAATCCATGTAAAGCAGCAGTCCCCAATCTTTTTGGCACCAGGGACTGGTTTTGTTGAAGATAATATTTCCATGGACTGGGGTGGTGGGGGAGGATGGTTCAGGCGGTAATGCAAGTGATAAGAAGCATGGTTCAGGTGGTAATGTGAGTGATGGGGAGCGGCAGAAGAAGCTTCGCTCACTCATCCGCTGCTCATGTCCTGCTGTGCGGCCCAGGTCCTAACAGGCTGCAGATTGGCACCGGGCTATGGCCCAGGGGTTGGGGACAACTGATATAAAGGAACTTTTTTCCTATGTTTTCTTCTAGGAGTTTTATGGTTTCTGGTCTTACATTTAAGTCTTTTAAGTCATTTCCAGTTAATTTTTGTAAGTGGTGTAAGACAGGTGTCTACTTTCCTTCTTTTATTTTATTTTAAATAGTTATTTATTTGGTTGTGCTGGGTCTTAGTTGTGGCAGGCGGTCTCCTTAGTTGCAGCTCGTTGATTCCTTAGTTGTGGCAGGTGGGCTCCTTAGCTGCGGCTTGAGGTCTCCTTAGTTGCAGCTTGCTGGTTCCTTAGTTGTGGCATGTGGACTCCTTAATTACAGCAGGCAGCCTCCTTAGTTGTGGCATGCGAACTCTTAGGTGCAGCACGCATGTGGGATCTAGTTCCCTGACCAGGGATCAAACCTGGACACCCTGCATTGGGAGCTCAGAGTCTTAAACACTGTGCCACCAGAGAAGTCCTTAGTTTCCTTCTTTTAAATGTGAATATCCAATTTCCCCAGCACCATTTATGGAATAGTCTTTTCTCCATTGAATATCCTTTGCTTCCTTGTCAAATATCAGTTGGCTGTATATGCATGGATTTATTTCTGGGCTCTTGATTCTGTTCCATTGGTCTATGTGTCTATTTTTATGCCAAAACCATACTATTTGATTATTATAGTTTTATAATATAGCTTAAAATCAGGAAGTGTGATGGCTCCCATTTTGTTCTCGTTTCTCAGGATAGCTTTGGCTATTCTGGGTCTTTCATGATTCCATACAAATTTTAGGATTTTTGTTTTCCACTTCTGCAAAAAATGCCATTGGAATGTTTTTTTTTTAACATAAATTTATTTATTTTACTTTTGGCTACACTGAGTCTTTGTTGCCTCACGCGGGCTTTCTCTAGTTGCGGCAAGCAGGGGCTACTCTTGGCTGCAGTGCGCGGGCTTCTCATTGCGGTGTCTTCTCTTGTTGTGGAGCATGGACTCTAGGCACATGGGCTTTAGTAGTTGCGGCACGCGTGCTCAGTAGTTGTGGCTCACAGGCTCTAGAATGCAGGCTCAGTAGTTACGGTGCACGGGCTTAGTTACTTAGTTGTTCCACAGCATGTGGAATCTTCCTGGACCAGGGCTTGAACCCGTGTCCCCTGCACTGGCAGGTGGATTCTCAACCACTACACCACCAGGGAAGCCCACCATTGGAACCTTGATAGGAATAGTCTACTGTCTACAGATGGCTTTGGGTAGTATGAACATTTTTAACAATATTAATTTTTCCAATCTATGAACAAAGGATACTTGTCCATTTATGTGTGTCTTCTTTGACTTGTTTCATCAATGTCTTGTAGTTTTCAGTGTAGAGATCTTTCACCTCCTTGGTTAAAGTTATTCTTAAGTATTTTATTCTTTTTGAAGCTACTATAAATGGGATCATTTTCATTTCTTTTTCAGATAATTGTTAGTTCAGATAAGCTACTGAATTTTTGTGTGTCAATTCTGTATTCTGCAACTTTACTGAATTCATTGATCAGTTCTGTTTTTTGGTGGAGTCTTTAGGATTTTCTCTCTATATAATCATGTCATCTGTAAATACAGACTATTTGTTTCTTCTTTTCCAATTCTGATGCTTTTAATTTCTTTTTCTTGCTTGATTGCTCTGTCTAGAACTTCTAGTAATATGTTAAGTAGGGATGACGAAAGTGAGCACCCTTATCTTATACCTGATCTTAGAGGAAAAGCTTTCAACTTTTCACCATTGAGTATGATGTTAGCTGTGAGCTTACCATATACGGCCTTTATTATGCTGAGGTACGTTCCTTCTATACCTATAAATTTGTTAAGAGTTTTTTTTTTTATCATGAACAAATGTTGAGTTTTGTCAAATGCTTTTTCTGTGTCTACTGAGATGATCACATGATTTTTTTCTTTCACTCTATTAATGTGATGCATCCCATTTATTTATTTGCATATATTGAGATGTCCTTGTATCCCAGGGGTAAATCTTACTTGATCACAGGGAATGATCTTTTTAATGTACTGATAAATTCAGTTTGCTAGTATTTTATTGAGAATTTTTGTATCTATATTCATTAGGGATATTGGCCTGTAGTTTTCTTTTCTTGTGGTATCTTTTTCTGGCTTTGATATCAGGGTAATGCTGGTCTTATGAGTTTGGGAGTGTTTTCTTCTCTTCAATTTTTGGGAAGAGTTTGAGAAAGATCAGTGTTAATTCTTCTTTAAATATTTGGTAAAATTAACCAGTGATGCCATCTGTTCTTGGCTTTTTTTTTTTTGTTGGGAGATTTTTGATTATTGATTCAATCTCCTTACTAGTATTTGGTCTCTTCAGATCTTCTATTTCTTCCTGATTCAGTCTTGATAGATTATATGTTTCTAAGAGTTTTTCCATTTCTTCTATGTTGTCCAGTTTGTTGACATATAGTTGTTCTTGGCTTAATTTTGGACACTTTTGGCTCCTGGCTGAAAAAAGGACTACAAACTCTGACCATAATCCTTCTCACATTTGTGTAGCAGGGTTCAGATGTGAGACCACCACAGTTCTAAATGTTGCTATATAGCTGCTGTCTCATTCAATAGTTCAATAAATGACCATCCAACAACAACAAACACAGGCAAACTGACACTTATGAAGGTTGAAAAAACTTTCCTAGATAGTTGATGTAATACTGTGATTCCTTAAGTAACGGTGAAGGTCTAGATTGATTGATTGATCACATCCTTAGATGTTAATGGTCTATCTTTCAGCTTAGGCTGATCACAAGGGGAATTCTGATACCTGAAACCATCTGTAAGTGCACAGCTTACTGTCTTCATTAGCATAACATTACTATTCCATTGTCTTTATCAGCATAACTTTATTATTCCAGAAGATTCTTCCTTGGAAGATAAAAGTTATAAATAACTTTATTGCTCATTCCAGAAGCTTCTTAAACAGAAAGCACCAACAAACGGTTTATACACCAAGACTCAGAAGTCCTTGCCTTGCCATGCCCGTGATTTCTAAATGATTATATCATGATCCTTATTTAATTCTAATCAAGCCCACGTTAAAAGAACTGCTTTAAATCAAATTTCAAAACTTCATAAATATCCTGACTTTGCCGTTCCCTTTCTGAGACTCTGAGACTAAGACTTTGTTGAAGTGTCACTCTCTCTCACCAGAGTAAGAATAAACTCAGCCTTTTATCAACAGGTTGTTTTAATATTGGTCAAAAAGTTCATTTGGTTTTTTTCTGTAAGAGGGCTCTAGTAGTGCTTACTTGTCTTTAACTTCATTCGAAGCAATTTTGTTAGATTGTATTGTGACAGCTACAATATCAGTGTGCATTAAAAAAATACCGTATCAAAATTGGTGAATTTTTGTGTAGCCATTTTAATATTGAAGATGGAAGAAAAAAAGCAACATTTTCGGCATGCTTTATTATTTCAAGAAAGGTAAAAATGCAACTGAAACCCAAAAAAAGATTTGTGCAGTGTATGGAGAAGGTGCTGTGACTGATCGAATGTGTCAAAAGTGGTTTGCGAAGTTTTGTGCTGGAGATTTCTCACTGGACGACGCTCCACGGTCGGGTAGGCCAGTTGAAGTTGATAGCAATCAAATCGAGACATTCACTGAGAACAATCATCGTTATACTCCACGTGGGAGATAGCCGACATACTCAAAGTATCCAAATCAAGCATCGAAAATCATTTGCACAAGCTTGGTTATGTTAATCGCTTTGATGTTTGGGTTCCACATAAGTTCAGTGAAAAAAACCTTCTTGACCATATTTCCGCATGCGATTCTCTACTTAAACATAACAAAAACGGACTGTTTTTTAAAACAAATTGTGACGGGCAATGAAAAGTGGATATTGTACAATAACGTGTAATGGAAGAGATCATGGGGCAAGCAAAATGAACCACCACCAACCACACCAAAGACCAGTTTTCATCCAAAGAAGGTGATGTTGTGTATATGGTGAAATTGGAAGGGAGTCCTCTATTATGAGCTCCTTCCGGAAAACCAAATGATTAATTCTAACAATTACTGCTCCCAATTAGACCCACTGAAAGCAGCACTCGACGAAAAGCGTCCAGAATTAGTCAACAGAAAATGCATAATCTTCCACCAGGGTAATGCAGGACCACATGTTTCTTTGATGACCAGGCAAAAACTGTTACAGCTTGGCTAGGAAGTTCTGATTCATCTGCCATATTCACCAGATATTGCACCTTCAGATTTCCATTTATTTCGGTCTTTACAAAATTCTCTTAATGGAAAAAATTTCAATTCCCTAGAAGACTGTAAAAGGCACCTGGAACAGTTCTTTGCTCAAAAAGATAAAAAGTTTTGGGAAGACGGAATTATGAAGTTGCCTGAAAAATGGCAGAAGGTAGTGGAACAAAACGGTGAATACATTGTTCAATAAAGTTCTTGGTGAAAATGAAAAATGTGTCTCTTATTTTTACTTTAAAACCGAAGGAACTTTTTGGCCAATTCAATAGTTTTGAGGTGCTAAAGGAAAGTTACCTCTTGCTTGAACAAAGTTACCAAAGTTAACTCTTCCTTGGACAATTCTGAACAAGCTCTATTAAGTTCTAACTTTTTTCCTTTCTCTAGTATCTGCTGATTTTTGCTTTGATACATTTTTACATGTGCTAAAAAAGCAGTTGATCGTAGTTTTCTTTTTATTAGCTACATTTTGGAAATGTTTTCCTTGAGGATAGTTAATTCAGTAAGTAAATGAAAAAATGATTAAAATAGAAGAAACTGTATGGGGTATACAAGGATTAGTCACCTTGCCTTGGAACAACTCAGAGAAGCCATCACAGAGGAGATCACACTTGAACTGAGTATGGAAGGATAAGTAAGAGTTTTCTAGGAAAATAAGGGGAATGGATATTTTATGCTCTGAGGGAAAGGGTCCCAAGGAATAGAGGCAGGACATAGCACTGAGAGAATGGGAGAACTGCTAATAGGGTCTCTATGACTGCAATATAGTATTACATGGCAAAGAAAGGAAAAAAAAAAAAGATAGAAGTTGACTAAATAAGCAATGAGATTAAGAAGTTCAGAGGTAGAACAGCTCATGAAAAGTCCTGGGTGTGGCTATGGGCATGAGTATGAATTACTAAAGCAGTATTGAGAGGAACGACCTTAAACTTATAGAACTCACAGAACTAAGAGGCTACAATGTCGGATGGGCTCTCTACATGGATCTAAATGGCTATATGGACCATCTACATGATTATTTTATCCTAAGAAAAGGTGAACGGAAAAACCTGGACCATCATAAGGTCCATCCAAAGTGATTAACAACCAACAAGCCAGTTAGAGCATAAGTGAAATGAAAGCAGTTCTAACAGCACAAAGATCCATGATAGAGGTGAAAAAGGTTTCAAAGAAATCTGTTCTCAGTAAGAAATTTTTTTAATTCCTAATCACCACAATCACTATCAGTGATCCATCATCATCTCAGGATCAACAATAAATGGAAATCATCAAAAATGTTATTTTAAAATTTCATTTATTTCTGTTGTTTTATTTTAGTAAATATTCAATCATCACTTCCTTGACTCTTAGTTTTCTCAACCTTAGGTCTTAAGGGATTATAGGACTTTACATCTCCTATTATTGAAGCACCTCCCTCAGATTCACATGCCTGTCAGATGTTATGAAAACTCACAAAAGTATACAAGTTAAAACATGCCTGTTTGCATTTATTTTTATATAACTCTAATATGAAGGTCCTGGACAAAAAACTGAAGTGTGCTTGCCTAATAACCCAAGGTCTTCAAGCTAAGGTAGCAGATTTACAACAAAGAAATGGGAGAATCTTACATTAAAAAAAATAAAATGAAACAAAATTTTACCTATTTGAAGTTCTCCAGGTACTTTTTAAATTGTTAAATAATACAGACATTCTACTGTAAATAGAAATCATTCCATTTACTAAAACTCCCAGTGGTATAAGTAAGGACCCATTTCAGTATGGTCCTCCTGCACTTCTTCTCTTGATAATGATCAGGAAGAAGATAGGGTGATACCATTAATATTAAGTGACAGAGAACAATATCTACAAAATTAGTATTTATACAGCACTTTTCTCTTAGAATCCCAAAGCTTTCAAGGCACAACCTTTGATGTCACATCATTTCAAGGATACAGGTAAGGAAAAGCTATTTATATTTCCTTTTTATAAGATAGGAAAATGAATAATACACAAAGTCAGAAAATGAATAATACACAAAGTCAAATGACTTCCATGCAAATGTTATTGGTGATAAAACAGAAAAATAAGGTTTCTTCATCTTTGGTTTAGGGCACTATGTTCTGAAATATGCTGCCTGTGAAGATAACATCTTTTAGGAATTCATATTCACGAAATGATTGTGATGTACCTGCTTAGGGGTCCTTTTTTTCTTTTTTAGATTCATTTAGTGGATTTATATTACATTATTTTCAGTTAGTCTGTTTTCAAATAACTTTTTGGCAGTGGGGCAATTAAAGAGGGTTCTCATCTTGGAGTCACAGAGGAGCTCATTACTACCCTAACCAGTAGTCCTGTCAAAGTTCTGATGTCAGGACTTGCAAAAACAATTGTGATAAGGGAAATATTCATTAATATATTGATACTGTTATTTTTAGAAGGCAAAAGCTCTAAAATTCATATTCTTGACATAAACTTTCCCCAGTGCTCTTCTTTATTCTTTCACCAAAATGTCATTTTTAGCTTTCCTTCTTGTTGAACCACAAGTTCTAATCCAGTAGTCCATCTGAAATAATGATATACTCACTGGCTCTGAGAATGTTCTCCTTGCTGCTGCACCTGGACTGGACCTGCAGAGAGAGCATAAACTCAGTAATTTAGGGCTCATAACAGAGATAGCCAGATATGTATATTTAATGGGCAAACTCCTGAGGTCTAGGAGCAAAGGCTTTATGTATCTCACATATAAAAACATGTTAATAAAAATATGTTACACTTATTCCATATATTTTTAATTTTTCCTTTTCTTACTTAAAGAAAGGACTGATTTCTAGAAAAAAAATTGGGGGCACAATATTGTACATGGGACAAGGGTAAAACTAATGGCATTTTTTAATTGATGTGTATTGGAAATTAGTATATGGGAAAAAATTCAAGTTACCACATATTCAGTTGTGAATTCAGATGCTTAATATTAAAGATACTGTGCTTATCTCTTGACTAAAATAATAATGCAATTCAAGTAATAAAGCTGTAATCAAATGTTCACTGGTAGTCATTTTTAGTTACATATGTTAATGAGGGGAAAAGAGAAATCTTCATATACAATATTTACATGTGAGTCTAATAACCTTTGTTATTTACTGATTATAATAATTGATTATAATTATAATATTAGTTATGAAAGAAGTTTCAATTGGAAATCAATGAAATTGAAGTCATTTATTTGCCAGTTCTTAAGTGTGTATATAGTTATCAATCAGAAACTCATGCTGATTCAAATATTTCAGGTCAAAGTGGAACATTCTTTTACATGTTGCAAAACTGATGAATTCAAGGGCCATGCTGGATGGCATTGACACTTGTTGATTTCAGAGGCAACTGTATTGAAACTCCACACCTCTTCTTCCCACTCCCCAGCAGCTTGCCCCAAATGGTATACACAGCAAATTAATTTCTATCGCTTAACACAGTCTACTATTGTAATGAAACAAATTATGAAAGTAATGTTGCAACTTAGGGTGGGTAATGGTTGTCCTTCCCTGAAAAAAACAATTGTTAATGTTTAAAGAAACAACAACAATAAAAAAAATCACATACACACAAGACACACCAAAAAAAAAAAAAAAAAGAGAGAGGAAATATAATTCCAGATGTTAAAGTTATTCTCTTTTGGTCCAGATTGTTTAATTAGTTTTAAATACACTAGAATGAAGAAGCTAATCTGTAAGATAAGATTCTTATATTCTTTTCTCGAAGTTTTATTGGAGAACAATGCTGGACCAAATGGGAAAGAAATTAATGACTACTTAAAGAAAATAATACAGTAAGGAAGACACGAGAGCAAGGAAAGGAAAAAAAAGAGAGAGAGGTTTGAGGAGGGTAAATCTAGTAGATAGAAAAGAAAGTATGGTCTTATAGAAGGGGACAATATGTAAATGCAGAATGTTCTGCCATTTCTTATTGAAAATTCATACCAAGAGGGTAAGAATGACTAATGAACTTGCTGCAAAATAAACAAGCAAGTTGGCATACCATGGAATGAAAATAAGTGTTAACTATATCAGTACAGCCTTAAAGGAGAAAAGAAACAAACACTAATAGACAAATTAATAGACAAGCTTAATAAAGAGATAAACTACTTTTAAAAACGATTCAAAGAACACAGGAGATAGCCAAAAGAGTGAGAGAAAAATCTGGAGAGAGAAGGAAAAGAAAGGGGAAAATGTTGAAGGACAAAAACAGAATTCAAAGAAGTCAAATGGAAGTCAAGAAAGTCTTCAACAAGATGTAGAAACAGAAGGAGCCAAACCCATAGCGCAAAGCAACGTTTGCGAATGGAAAGCAGCTCCTTTGATCAGTAATAGTTACTCTTAAGTCGTATCCTCTATTCCTCCAGAGTTCATCTTTAAGCCCTTCCAATCTAGAGTGGAGCTAGTGTATGGATAGAAACAAGAGATTTACAATGAACAGAGCAGTTCAGATGAGTAGTTCAAATTGTCTCATCAAATGTTTCAACAGACTTATATAATGTCTAAATGGAAATGGAGGTGAAGTACTAGCTGGCTTTACCAAAAAAAGCGAACCAAATCAAAACCACAATTAAAAAAACACTCTCTCCCTTTCTTAGGTGGCCTAAAACTTAACAAAAAATTCATTCATAGCATTAATTTTTTTTTAAGTAGTTTTTTTTTTAATTTACTTTTTAATTTATTTTTGGCTGCGTTGGGTCTTTGTTGCTGTGTGAGGGTTTTTCTCTAGTTGCAGCAAGCAGGGGCTATTGTTCGTTGCGGTGTGCGGGCTTCTCATTGCAGTGGCTTCTCTTGTTGCAGAGCAGGGGCTCTAGGCACGCAGGCTTCAGTAGTTCTGGCACATGGGCTCAGTAGCTGTGGCTCACAGGCTCTAGAGCACAGACTCAGTAGTTGTGGCACATGGGCTTAGCCACTCTGCGGCATGTGGGATCTTGCCGGACCAGGGCTTGAACCCACATCCCCTGGATTGGCAGGCGGATTCTTAACCACTGAGCCACCAGGGAAGTCCCTCATAGCATGAATTTAATAAAGAAATCCAAGTCTTGCTTTGTGGCACATCAGTTTACAACGATATATTTCAAACAGTTTTGAAGAGAAATTTGGTTGATGAGAAAAATTCAATATTCTGAATCTGGGTTCAAAAATTGCCAACATCAGTATAACCAATGTCTTCTCATTCACATTACATTGGCTATTTGATCCAGATTTGAGGGAAATCACTTTTAAAAATCAATGATTAAATGAACTTCTTTACTGTAGTGATTTTGAGTATACATTAAAAAATTGAGAAAATTAATTTAAAACATTTTAATACTTATGTGTGCAGTGGATGCCCTTTTCTGTACCATGAAACTTGTCATCATTATAATACTGACTTAATTTAATAAAATCCCAATATGAAGACTTTGCCTAGCTCACAATGTAATGGGATTTACTTGAAAGAATAAAGTTGAGAAACAACTATTGTTCTCACAATATGGACTATAAAAAAGGTAACACAGGTCTGTTTCAAGTTTTATGATTTGCTGTTGTTTTTCTTTATCTTACCCAATTTGTCAGGGATTAAAAATGAAAAGTATGGTGTTGGATGATCTGTTACTTTATTCTACTGGATTATGTTATTTTACTAAGATAAATTTATAGTATTGACAATTAATTCCCCTTTCAACTGAAATCAAAGCTAAAATCATGTGTAGAAACAGTATATTAAAGTCAATGGAGGAAATAAAAAACACAAGAGACTTACTGAAAATGAAGGTATTCATTTACTAATCAAGACTGCTTTCAGACATCAAATAATTCATTTAATTCATTTCAACATGTGTTTACATGTATAATTTTTGCTGAAGATCACATTGTCCATTAAGACATCTTAAGCAATGAAACAGAAAACAGAAGGAGGGAGAGCACGTAATAAACGGTAAGGAAAAAAAGTGAAAATGCTTTAAACAAAGCTGAGAAAACTTTAACAAACAACCACAATCTTTAGATACAGTTAGAGAAGTGACTTACCTTATGCTTAGGTCTTAACAAGAATAGCACAGTGTTTAAAGTCAGCTCTTCATTATGGGAGGTACAATTGAAAGCCATAGGTTATAATAACACGAATTGCTACACAGAAATGAAGACTTTTTCAGCCCAACATGAAAAGCTAACTCTTATGGGAAAACATTTCAACTTATGTTTAATGCAACATGAAGAACATTTGAGGGTGTAAACATCAAAACACATGAATCTCACACCAATAAGAGAGAGACAGCCCAATCTCTCAGGAACACAGAAGATTTAATCTGTGACCGTAATCTGTGACACATAAGGGAAGGCACATCACTCTAACATTGAAAGATGCATGCATAATGTGTAAGCATCCACTGAAAGCCCCCACACCCAACCCCCATCCCACTTGTACACACAAAAGCCCACTAAGATACAGAGAAAGAATGTAGTGCCAAGCTGTTATGAAGAAAGCAGGACACACGGAAGCACAGCAGTGGTCATGTGATTTGAGAGGTGTTCTTCCCTTAAACCATCCCATCACCATGCTTATTTTAAAGAAGCCAGGAAAATACCCCCTTCAATGCTGCAATAGCTACGAGCCCCCAGCTTGAAGCTAATGTGTGGAATTTTGATCACCGTTCCCTGCGATGTCAGGGGCTCTCCAGTGGAAGCCAGATGTGTAACACCAGTTAGTGGGGTACAAATATGTGAATAACAAACATCTTTTCCCTTCTGCATTTCACAGAAGTGAGGGAGGAGAGAAACAAAATAAAACCCATGTCAAGAATAGGTTCATAACAATATAAAGATGTGTAAATATTAAAATGGAGATTACATTTGATTGCAGGTTAACACAACTCAGATTTCATAAAAACTGCCTCTATTTTGCTGCTCACTGGGTTAATTTGTATTCTTTTTCCTTGTAAAAATTTGGAATAAATCTACACAATATGGCTCATATTTAAAATTTCTGAGCAGTTGGTCAGATGGTGTCAAAGTCAAGAACAAAAGTCATCTTCTTTGATGGACATTATGAAAGCCCTCTCTATTTTTAACATGATTTTACTGGTTGGCAGTTACATTTTAAATTAAAAATTAAGCTTCTGTATATATGCTTACTTATATAATCCAAGAAACTCTATGTCAGTGGTTTGCTTTAAATTTTAATCTGTTTAAATTTTAAAAAGCAAATAACAAAAATGACTACCTATTTAGAAATTGTTAGTAAGCTCCCTATGTACTTTTCTTTACTGTTGATAAATCTTATTTTAACATGGGCTGTTCCAGTCAATAAGAGGGTTTTATCAACTTATTAGGAAAAATGTCAACTTTGGATTCCTATTATTGATGACAGTAGTTAACTTTATCTGTTTTATTTTTTGTATGAGATGGGTTTTGATTCATGTGTGGCATGCAATTTAGTTAGCAGATTTTTAATTGTTTAAAGATCATTTACTTATATTACCATTTTCTCTCCCTCATCCTATTCTTAGCAGGCCAGAATATCTTGATCTTTACTTTAGCATGTCTTTATTATTTTAGGCTCTGGACCCTGCTTTAATCTTACTTTCTTCATCGGTAAAATAAAGACTGTTACGGGCTCAAAGGAAATAATGTATGTATCAGTGATTTTAAGCTATAAAGACGGAAACAAATGTCAGTGGTTGTTATGATCAGTGGAGCCACTGACAGCTGTGAAACATTCTGAATTATACACACTCCTCATTATAACTTTCTCATCAGCTCAAAATGGAGGCAAGTTCTTATTTTTGATGGAAAGAAAAAATAGCCATGTACAGTTATATGTTTTTCTCAATAGGGATTGACCAAAACTTTTTGGAAACGTCATAGCCATATGGCCACATGTACTGGTAGGAATGAAAGCCATATAATCTAAGTCATGGAGCAAAGTCTGAACTAGCTCCTCTAGCATATTTCTTGTACTCCTGAGCTTTTAGACCTTAGACAAGCTATTTCCTCTTTCTAGAATACTCTGTTGCTTATTTTCTGATCCAAATACTACTTGTCCTTTAAGATACAGCTTAAATTGTATTTGGGGCAAAAAATATTCCCCAAGTTCCTCAACCAGAAATAATCTCTTCTTTCCCTGAACTCTTTTAACAGCCTTACTGAGAAACAATTTACATACTATAAAATTCACATATTTTAAGTACACATTTGATAGCTTTCAATAGATTTATATGGCTGTCCAACCATCACCACAATCTAGTTTTAGGGTATACCTAAATTCTTAAAGCCTCTTAATTGAACTTCTACTTTAAGAGTTCTCATAGTTACTCACATTTCAATTATTGATGTAGGTTCCCAAATATACTGTTTATTTTTGGAGGGAGAGGACCATGACTTTAATTCTCTTTATATTTCTAGCTAAGTCAAATATAGTGCTTTGTATAAACATTTGCCAAATCTCAATGTGTTTATTTTTGTAGTAATTATAGTTTTTTTTCAATCTCAGCAGATTCAAATTTATTATTTATAGTATAAGTATGATCATAGCTATTCCTGTACTATCTTAAAATGTTTTTAATTTATTTGGATCAGGTAATATTAAGAGATATAATATGAAAAGTATGTGGATTATAGCAAAGAAATATCTGAATACCCTATAGAATGATTATAAGAATTTGGAAAACAAATTACTATTAATACTGCTTAAGGTTAATCAAATAGTGACATTTGGAGTCCAATAAAGGTTATTCTATACCATAGGTTTTAGGTCAGGTTAAGAAGATTTCTTTGAGAGAACAGAATGTCCTGTATCTCATAGGTCAGGTCACTTGAATGACAGAGATATTTGATGTATCATGGCCCTTTTGACTTTAATTTCTCTACCTTATTAAACTTATTTAAGAGTAATCTGTCTCTGAAAGAACAAACTTCACTGAATACCATTAACTCATAAAAGTAAAACTTAAGAGAATAGAGAAAAATGACCTCATTGGCATTTACTCAGATTACTTGCCTCTTTAGCCTACCTTGAAAGAGAAGGAAAGAAAGGATTGATTTAAACAACATTAAGCCAACAACTCTACAATCTTAGACTCTTAAATTCTATTTCTTTCTCTTCTCACTTCTTATTGCAAAAATGGAGACTTGGTCTAGAAAAGCTCCGTTCCATAGTTCTATTCATTCATCACTTTATCTGGATAAATTAGGGTATAAGTATTTGGCTCATCTGAGCCCAATGACCACTTATTTGTGTTTAATTTGTGTTTATGATATCACAATACATATGTGACTGAACTCAGAGTTTTATTTATAATGTGAAAGGCAGCATGATAAAGGAATGTTCTTTGGAGTCCAGTGGTATGGTTTCTGATACTGGTTTTTCCTTTTCTGATCTTTAGAACCTTAGACGACATTCAACATCCTGGAGTTTTAATTTCCTTATCCATAAAATGAGGAAAATTAAGCAGGATAATATATGTAAAAACTATTGTAAATGAAAAAGAGCAATACAAATCTAAGTCATTATTATTATCCTTACATACATTTTAAGTCACCTACATTTTATATAGGTAGAATCTGAGGCACAATGAGAATAAAGAATTTGCTCCAGATCATGCCATAAATCAGGGACAAACAGAAGACTATAATTGCCAATTTCTAGACTAAAGCTTCAAAAAAGGCTGAGTTAAGGTGTGAGGTTACCACTGCAAGGGTTAATCTAATTCTGTGTTGTATGATTTTAGTCAAGTTATCTCACTTCCATGGGACTTAGTTTCTTTATCTGCAAAATGAGGATGTTTTCGGGGGTTTCAACTGAGGTTGATGGACCCCTTGAGAGAACCTGTGGATAAAAATGAGGGGTCCATTTACTGTGATGGAGAAAAAAATTATCATTTTTATATTCACCAACCTAATTAAATTTTACTATTTTCTTTCATTATGAGCTTAGGTGACAAATTATAGTAATAATAGCAGAATCTATTGCTTCAAATTATTATGGATATTTAAAAATACTGTGTATGTTCATCAGGATTTCAAATTACAGTAGTCTAATGACTTGCTGCTAAATTTTGTTATTTGATGTGTTTTTAAAAAGGCAGTATTATTATATCATAATTTGTAATAGATATTTTGCTAATGATTTCAATTTAGTTTTTTTTGTAATCCTATGTATTTTATTTTATATATATTTAAAACATTTTTCTGAAAAAGAGTCTGTAGGCTTTGCCAGATTCCCAAATGGGTCTATGGGAGCAAATGTTAAAAAAAACTCTGAACTAGATAACTTTTAAGCTTCCTTTTATCTCTAGGATTTTGTTGCTGTAAGAAATCTTTAACACCTCCGTCTGCTGCCCTTTATGAAACCACATATAAAAGAAGCCCTTCTCTTTTTGAGAAAATTATATATTGGTCACTGAATTAAGCAACTGCCCATTTAATAGACAGACCATCTCAGAAACAAAAAAGATACATGGCTTTTAAAAAGTTATAAAGACCTCAGACTTAAAAAAAAAAATTCTGCTTTACTTGTTCTTTTCCAATTGGTTTAGATAATTAATTAAATGGAATAATCATTTAACTGTCATCACATTTCAAACTCTCTAACCAAAGGTGAACTTACATACACACACACACACACACACACACACACACACACGTGTGTGTGTGGATAAATGTGTATCATTAATTAATATTCTTTGAACTCAGTCATACCTTGACCACAGGCAGAGAGCGACAATGCTGTTATCTAAGTATAACATAAATCTTTGCAGGCACACAGACAATATTTATAAGCAACATAATTTTACACATCTTTTCCAGAGGACCATTCTTAAATGTTTTCCCACCACCATCTGAATTACTACTGTCTTAAATTCCACTTAGCTTTCCTAAGTCCTAGGTAAATGTGAAGAATTTCTCTTTTTTCAGTATTAACCTCTTCTAAAAGAAGCTGAACTATGGCAGGTTACACAGCTGGTGAAGTGAATAATTACCATTAAAAATGAAAAGCCTATTTATGCTGCTTTATAGGTAACATGGTGAGTTCCTTATTCTCAAAGAGAATACTATAATATGTAGAACATATCTAAGAATAGAACTGATCACACTATGACTCAAGGGAATATAATTTGAACATCAATCGTGAATATTCTTAATGTATTTCCTATTTAAAGCTTTAATTCTAAATTGAGTCACTCTCAATGACCTCCAAAAAATTTGAAAGTCCTAGGTTGGTCTTCCCTTGGTACCAACAATATTTGTGAGTTGATTTTTGTTCTGAGAATTTTAATGTTGATCATGATAAACATGAGGAAAATACAACTACCTAATTATATATATATGTATATATATATATAAATTATATATATAACAAACCTAAATAAAATTTTTTGACTAGTAGGGATTTTCAATTATTGATGACACAATTTCTCAGTTTTCAGATGAATAACCGATTATTTTAAAGAGAAATTTATATCCATTCTAGAGATGAGAAAGCAAGGATTGTTACTGGCTTTAGATCACACAGTAAAGTTGTAACGGAACTCAGCCCTCTTGACTTCTAAATCCATTTCTCTGTACACTAGTAGATGACCTTATCTCTCTAACCTACCAATGGCAAGCACTGCATTCCTAATTAGACCTTGAACTTTCATTGACTTTTTGCTCCTGACTATTTCTCTTAGCAATGAAAACCATTAAGAATAGGTATGTGAATGCAGGAATGAAGAAAAAATGATATAATGGAAGGCAGTTTGGGGAGTAGCACTCTGAAGCCAAACTGGATTTCAATCTTGATTCTATCATTATTAGTTGTTGAAACTGGATAAGTCATAATCTCTCTGTGTCTTTGTTTTCTTATGTATAAAATGAGAAGAATACCAATAATTAACTTATAGGGTTGCTGTGAAGAAAATGAGATAATATACATAAAGTGTTTGCTTAGATGAATATCTGGCCCAGAGTGAACAGTGTATGAGTATTAACTAATACTGTGTTTGCTGTTGTTATCAATACTATTACCATTCTCTGTTTGGATGATACTCTAGATCTGTAATAAAGAATGATGTCTAATTTCTTTCATGATTTTGACAGCTCTCATAAATAAGATCAAGTAAGATTAGTTTAGATAAGTATTTGAATAGAAAGTTTAAAAAAAATGAGTATATCTTATGAAATAAAGCCTAATAGATACAGTCAATAATATAAAAACCTGAATTATTGAGCACTTGTAATTATTATCATTTTCTGACATTCTTAGAAGAAAATCACCTTCATTTTCATTAAATATGAGTTTTGAAATGCTGAGTTTTTAACTAGATTTAATATTCTCCTTGGTTTTCCTTGAGTGGTAGCAGAAATGTGCCTCTTTGGCATAAAGATTATTTTGAGAAAGAGCAGACATAAAAGAGGCGCTGAAAACAGAGTAGAAGTTACCCTTTTGTAAGGGAAATTTACACTTATGAAATAAATTTCCATTTATACTGGGGTCTCAGTCCTCTGGACTTGGAAGAAGAACGATGACTCTTAAATCACAAGATAAATCTTGTCAATGGAGAAGGCACCAATTTAATCTATATAACAAACCTTATTCTTGTTTGCTGTGCTTTTCCTGGGAACCTCTCTGTAACTGGACTTACTGCCCCCACCTTTCATTTGTCTTTAGTTGAGGATGATATTTAAACTGGTAGTTTAGGCTATCTTAGGGAGTTACTCATCTTTTCCTGGTAGCTCCCAAGTAAACATGAGGTATACATGTTAACAAACTTTTGTTTTCCTCTCATTAATCTTTTATCACAGGTGTCTCAGCCAAGAACTCAGAAAGGTACGTGAAAAATTATTTGCCTCCTCTACACATTCTTAAATGTCATGTCATACCACTTACTCATTAAAACAAAACAAAAAACCTACTATTTCTACTGAGTGTAATATACCATGTAAGAGTATGGCTGCATTGTTCTCCTTTCTAAATCAAAGGCTGTTGTATTGCAGTTGTTAAAAAACAAAATTCAAGTGAGAAAATTTGACGATCTACTTGACTTTTTTCAACATTCCATGAATCAAGCATCATCCCACCTAGTAATTAGTTAGGAGCTCTGAGAAGCTGTACAAAATGGAAGGTTTTTGAAGGCAGAAAGGCAGTAAGACAAGGAAGTCATAAAAGAAAGAAATATTTTAGGCTAGGCTAACTTCCTTGAGGGTGGTGGAGGCGGGTGGGGGAAGGCAGGTGTCTATCAGGTGGATTGCCTCACCAGTGCTGGCCAGGAAACCCTAGATTGACTAGTTAAAGGTTACATTCCTGGGAGAGGCTGAAACTGCAATTAGGTTAAGTGTTAAGTCTTGGTTTGCTGATGTAGGGTTTAGCACAAGTGACTCCATTTTGGGCCTCTTGTTTCTTTTTAAACACAGTATTGGTTTAAAAAGTTGTGACTTTTATTTCTCTAAATGCTTAATTAGCATTCGTAAGGCACATGGAAGATGTATGAAGGCAAAGACATTTCTAAAACATATTAGTACGTAGCAATGATTTAGAAAATGTTTAGGCAGTTCCTGTGAGGCCTGGAGATATGAGCTAAGTTTTCTGAAGCCTTGTATTGCAGCCATGTGTGGTGTATATTATATTGTCAATCAAGTCTCTCATGACCTAACCAAGTAAACAGTTAACAGATATAGTTTGATATTATTGTTAGACTCCTGTTTATATTATACATATCCTTTCCATTTTCTCTGAATTCTCAAGTTTTGGATGTCTAGGCTTAATCAAAGGAAAGGCAGAAAAATCCACTGTCATTAAAACAGAACTTTTGGCTTACAGAGAAGGCATAACTATTAAAAGTTATTATTTTTTTTAAAAGACAAACTCATGACTCTCATACAAATATAAAATGAACATGTGTAAAAGATTTTGTCTAAAGTGTTAATTAATGAGAGAACCAGGAAGATGTTTTAATTGGTTCAAAAGAGAATCAAAAAAACACACATATATGGGCCATCAGGAATGTTGAAATGAATTTTCAGATTAATTGAGCAAAAATCAATTGTATTTCCAACTGGACACAATGTGCATTTCTATGGATTAGGATCATTTACATTACTATTCATATACTACAATTTAATCTTGTACAATAGCTCAGATGGTAAAAGAAGGAGATGACTCAGAAGGATGCCCTAGATAAGACAGCCAATAATCATTTTCATTTATTTCAAAGTCTTTCACAATTTTACCTGATAACTTTTTGACCTGGGAGTACCTATTAATAGAATTTATGTCTATTAATTGAGTTCTAGTTTTGTTTAGTTTAGTTTTAGATACTTCTTCCCCTAGTGTATAACTTTGCCTTATAAGATTATATGAAATACCTACTGTAGTCCCTTTTAAATGGACTTCAGTTTTTGTGTTGATTGTAATATTAAAATAAGTTTACTACATTGAAAAAATGGAATTTATATGAAATTTGCATTCTTTTTAAAATCTGACTTGAAAAATATAACTTCCAAGTCTTAATACACACACATTTTTGTAGTTTTCTTTTTCATCCAAGTTCAGTGAAAACTCAGTTTGAATATAAACCTTATCTTGTCAAGATTCAGTCATGAAAAATTCCAAAGGGAAAGAGAACCTTAATATTTATTAAATCGAGGTAGTCAGTGTATGGGTGTTTGTCAGCTATATTCTTTACTATATATTTGAAATATTTCATTAAAAAATGAGAACTGTAAAAAAAAAAGAAAAGAGGGGACTGATTTACCAAAGGACATTGACATGATGCTGTCCATACTCAAATCCTTTGGCTTAGGTTTCTTACATTTAGAATCTGGGATCATCTGGATACCCTTTTGCCCTCTTTATTCTAAAAATATCCAATGCCAATGATTTCAACCCAAATATTTTTCATCATTTTTTTTCTCTTTACTAAGTATACACTGTACTGAGAATGCTGTTAAATTGCAACCACTGTCCTTGATAGTTTCACCATTAGCCAGTTTACTCTCTCAACCCTTCTCAGGATTGCTTCAGGTAGCTTTGCTGTGCCTTGCATTGCTCAGTTGTTACATGAGGAATACAATCACAATCAACTCAAAACTCCACAGAAATGCATCCATCAGAGCTTTCCAACTCTTAAATCTCTTATTTACTAGCTGTTCTTAAAATTTTTCCACATAGGGAATTCTTAAATAATAATTCTTCCTTGTATACATGCTCCTTTATTGCTTATTTACTCTACTGTCTCTGTAGAACTCCCTACTTTCTCCTCTCTTTTCTTCAGCTCACCATCCATGTTATTTCTTTCTGTTAAATGTTAATAGCAATTAACATGGGAGAGTTCATGGGTGATTTTTCCTCCCTCTTTGCTTATCCATATTCTTTACTGAACATGTGAAAAACAAGACAAAAGTCATTGAAAATGAAAGGAAAATAGAAACTGTCATAGAAAATGATAGACATTTGATTTTTTAAAAAATTCTAAAATTCAAACCTTTTAGTATAATATAGATTGACCATTATAATATTTGTTCAAGTCAGTCTCAGTCAATTCCTGATAGGTTTATTTTGAGCCATCAACACATACTTCCTCAGTCCTTCCTCTGCATACATATCTGCAATAAGATACTTAGGATTAGTTTAGAGTCTATAATCATAGAACAGCTGTGAAGCTAACTGGTTTTATAAATTGTAAACCTGGACTCATTAGCATTATGTTTTCACTCATCTAAGCTGAAAAAGGCACATAAATACTTTACAGTCTTTTCACAGGATCGCTGTATTTTAGACTTAGAAATTTTACCTGTAGAGATGTTATATCTAATTCATTTATGCTAGTTTCATCCAGATTACCTCTCCTAGATTGCTGTGAACTAGTTGGCCTAGAATTGAGGCACAGTATATGGTTGGGTCACCATATTTAAACACTAGAGCAGGTATGTTCATCTCATTTTGTCCCTTTATAGCAAAATGAGATACACATATTCATTTTAACAACAATCATTAAGGTTCATACTCTAATTCTCAGTGGCTGAGATGGGTTTTCACTGAAAATGTAAAGGAAAACAAGAAACAGCTAGATAAAGGCAGGTAATTTCTATTCTAAAACACACACAAGGAAAGGGGAAAGCAGAACAGAAAAGAGTGAAGTGTAGGGAACTGCGTTAGGAAGGTGGATGAATGTAAATGAGGTAATAAATAAGGGAATGAGGATTCGTATAGATTATTCTCCTCTTCACACTTCTTACGTCAACCTTCAAAACACACAGCAGACCTTAACAACACCAATATCATCCCTGCTCTGAAACTGTCTTTTAAAATCAAAAGTCATAGCTTATAAAATTTAAAAAAGTGTGTGTGTAAGAAAAAAAATAGGTATCTTGAAACACATCATGACTAATCTTTTTTTTTTTTTTTTTTTTGCTGCATGCGGGCCTCTCACTGTTGTGGCCTCTCCCGTTAAGGAGCACAGGCTCCGAACGCGCAGGATCAGCGGCCATGGCTCACGGGCCTAGCCGCTCCGCGGCATGTGGGATCTTCCTGGACCGGGGCACGAACCCGTGTTCCCTGCATCGGCAGGCGGACTCTCAACCACTGCGCCACCAGGGAAGCCCCATCATGACTAATCTTAAGAGCAGTAGCAAAATTTCTCTTTGTGGATGGGATATTTAAAAGGAAACCAAAGTGATTTCAAACACAACTTAAAACAATGACACAGTATGACTACATCCACCAGGATAAATGACTCAGTAAAGCAAAGTCCAAGTAGGTAACTCTAGCTGGAGAATATTTCAGACCAAAGCCTTGAAACAGAGGTCAGTTATGCTGAAAGACAGATAACTGCAAGTGAAAGCATAGTGATATAGGTGGACTGAAAGAGTGGTACCTAAATGAATGCTTCAGAAATGCTACTATCACTGACCTGTAATAGTGAGAATGGCTACAGAGATCCTTGCTATATGGTGGCAGTTAAGGTTGAACAAATAACCCAATATTATTTTGACTTGTCCTTTGAACTCCTGAACTGTGCTACATGACTCTAAAACAGATGAACTGGGGAGATTACAGATAAACTTGTTATGTATAAAGGGAAATGAGCTAAAGGAGGCGATTTAGATGATTCTGAACTTCTGGTCATACAACATTTTTTGTTTGTTCAAACTTCATTAACCTACATATCAAGGTTGGAGTAATTGACAGTTGCATGGTTCAATTTCTGTACTTACATTTATTTGAGAACATCCTGATATAAATTAGGTAAAACTTAATAATTCATGCCCAGAAAAATTGTTTAGGAATATAAAGATTAAATGCCCAATTTCAGGACCATTCACTTGCTTCCCATCTTTTCAAGATCAAATTGTAATATGAAAGGAAAAAAGGAAGGTTTATTTCACTTGGAAAAATAGTGTCTAGTTTATTTTCTAGTAAAGAAAAAATGTATACATGAAACAAGACAAATGCTTAACAGAACTAATAAAGGGTGCAGATCACTTGATCATTAAACCAATGCTCCTAATTAAAATACTGAAGGCAATTATAAGGTTGCTTACAAAAACAGCTTGAAACTGTCATGGTATGAAGGAGTTAAGTCATGTTCAGTATATTTAATGCTGGATGATTAGGCTGTGAAATCTCGTGGCAAGATAATTAAAATCAGTCTCGTTTTCACCCAAACTACTTCAGACTCTTGAGCCAAATACTTGAGATTAAGAATTGACCCAACATTTCCTTATACAACCTCTTTCAGGTCTCAATGGCATCCTTTTATCTCTTTCCTACTCTCTCACTCATATGCATGCTCTGAAAGGATGCCTACCTCCTCAGATGAGAAGTACCAACGACTAATTTAGCAGCATCTGACTGCAAAAGATCATTTTTTCCTTCAGTTTCCACTTTTATTCCTGGGGAATTCCCTTCTCTGTCAAGCACTGTACAGGAGCTCATCGTTAATTACTGCAGCTTTAATACTAAATTCAAAGGGCTAGATTGCTACAGAAGTTTTCTTTCAGTGCAGATATACACAGCAGCGTTCTCAAAGAGCCATGCATTAGTTCATGCCATGCTTCTCAACAAGAACAGTCAGGCATGGCAGCCCAAACAGAATTGGATTTAATTGCTGTGTGCTGGGATAGCAGCAAGTTGCCAGAGAGGGAAAAAAAAAAGCAGCAAGCCTGATTTTTATGACTGTAAGCAATACTGACTGCAGAATGGCAAGGACAAAATTTCAAAAATAGACCCTTCTTTTCTTATCCTAAGGCAGACTCAGAAATAGAACAAGGAAAATTGCTAATATAATTGAAAACTATGGCTATAAAAGTCCATATGAATCTGAATTCCATTCAGGGTTTCATAGAACATGAATCTAAAAATATCTTTAAGGTCTTTCTGAAATCACCTTGTTCTATAAGTTGTTCCTTATGCTCTGCAACTATTTAATATGGGAAAGTTAGAATAAGTGACCAATTTTTAAAATACTGAGGCAGAAAAGGGAATGAAAAACTAGGGCTTGTTTCCTTTTTCCATCTCTCCCTTTCTTCCCTTCCCCTTGCCCCCCACTTCTCTGTTTCTTTTTTTTTTTTAATTTCTTATAATGCAAAACATTTGAGTACCAACATACCTACTTTTTCTCCCCACTCAATTCCAAGGGATATATGCCATTCTAGTTTTCCTATTCATAATACACATCGAGATGTGTTATATTAAAAATAATGTTATTTTATGTAATAACATTACTATGTTTCATAACATAAGTCACATGGAAACTAAGTCAAAAGCACTTTAAAAGGTAGATTCATAAATGTTAATAAGCACATATATTTAAAAAGCTGTATGTGATTACAATTTATCATCCAATGCATTGATACTTATTCATGGATAAAAAAATATACCTCACTGAAAAACCAAACATGAATCTGGGTTCCTGAAATACTTACGCTGAAGAGAAGTAAGTGAATATGATAAATGTGCGTACCTATGAAATACTCTGACATTATATACATGTAATTACACAAGCTGAACTTTTAAAAGCTAATGGAAAGAGTATTACCATACATTATCCATTTTTATTTCTAGCTTAGCCTACTGATGATGATAGGGTGCCTTGTGGAAAAACCCTCAACAGTTCTTTATAATTCCAAATTATGTAATTCTTGTTAAAAATGAGAATAAAATGAAAACTCTATCTTAATGAGAGATGCTGTGAAAAGACAAAAGAATACCATTAAAAAACTCTTGAATAATAGACATAGTACACATAGGATTAACAAGACTGTGAATATTATAGATTAATCTACTTTGGAGAATGATAGCTGCAATTGTAAAATAGGGTGTTACTAGATAACACAGGTAAGTGCCTAAAATACACGCGAAAGACTATCAGTATGATCACAACGGATTCCACAGGATTCAAAACATGCCCTTAAATTCAATTGAGTAGACTTAAAAAAACACATCAAATTCCTTTTCATAAACGATATCTCCTTTGCATATGCTATTCATCCTGACTTATAATGTTTACTGGAGTCCTCTGTCTTCCTATACCACTCAAATGTGTCAGATAGCTTAGCAGAGCACAGGAGAGCATTTAAGGGGTGAAAATTTGCCATAAGCAATGGAAATAAAATGTAATATCATGCTTTGCTTTTATTTCTCTTTTCCAAAGAGGTGCGTACTTGGCAAATAAATTAAATAAGACCTACCACCAATTTAGAATAAGTGACACCATCTCTGTGTGGCCTAAAGAAATATGGCATTTTTAAAGTTATAAAATAAGATCCCAAGAACTCAAAACTATTCTAGGAAAATCTACCCTATGCAAGTTCCTTTTTGGGACTTACTGATAACTTCATAAATTTCTGAGTAATTCCCCCATGACTATTTTGTAAACACAGGACCTCAAAATGATAATTTCCCTATGGATTTTTTTTGATGCTAACACTGAAGAGCTTTAATTTTCAAGCCAAAGGCATTTTTTTCTAGTAATATTTTCAAACACCATAGCCTGAATACATAGAATACGATTTAAAAAAAGACAATATTCCAATTTGTAAAATCCTTAAGTGAGGCCCCATATTTAATTTTTGCTATGTTCTCTATATACTTAATATGGTAATATCTACTCTGCAGTGTAGATGTTCAACAGACACTAGATGACTAATTGTGGCCTACTGGTAGGGTCTGCAATAATCCTGGAAGCATAAACAATCAAGTAAAAATAACTATCGTATCAAATCCAATTTTTACATTAATTCAGGGCATCAAGATGCATTATAGACTTTCAAGCTCTAAGTATGTTTTTTATCTGCATTTGGCACTCTGACTGAACTTTCATGTAGAAAGCAAAATGGATACAGGATACTCAAAGTCCAGTTCCTTTAAAATTATACCATTAATATTTTAACAGGATTAAAAATCCTGTTTGCTACATTCATGATATATTAGTTTTCTCATGAACAGACCACGCAGTAGAAATCACCTCTTTTAATTCACAGTTATATGTTTGTTTTACTTTGCTCAGCTGGCTCAAAGACCTATATCTTGTTTACAAGATACTAAGGACACAGAAGGCATTTAATAAGTCAGAAAAATCAGCATTCACTAGAAAGAGGAATTAGAAAATAATAATACCATACTATAGAAAGCTTATTGAAACTTAACTATATAGGCATAACCCCTTCATATGAACATTCAATTTATAAATTCATTCAACAAACACCGACTGATGGCGCTGTGGAGAAGTCCTTGCCCCAAACTGCCAGTTTCCCTCCCGCTTTACCTTCCACTACAATGAGTATTTTAAAGAAGATGTTCTATCTGAGCTGTTGGAAGAAGAAAACAGAATGTAAGATCCTGTTGCCATTCAGAATTTGCCAGGGTAAAAATACTTTGGAGTAAGCTGGATTCTGTTAGAGGTTAAAAAGCATTTTCCCAAGAAATAATGTTACATATAGTACATAGATTCCTACATTAATCCATATATGTCTATTTGACCCTCAATTCAGTTAAACCGTAGCACCATTTCAGCTTATTAAGGGTTATATAAACTTTTGAGAACTAGCCTAGGAATCTGGTAACCAGTTATAAAGTTGTTTTCTTTGGAAACTGCTTTGCCCCACTTATAAGTTGGTGACTGTCTGTAGAGTATGGCATATAACGGAATTTAAGGATAATATAATGATGGGGTTCAGGATGTGCTACCCAAAAACATGGCATCTTGCATACTGAATAAAACTGAAGAAGTATGAGAAGATGGCGAAAGCAAGAAGGTCTCTTGTCCTTCCTCTGCCCTTCTCCCCTGAAAAAGGTCAAAACACCCTCAAACAAGAGGTGTCCTCCTTATACCCTGAGGAAAGGAGCATCGTTTTCTCCAAGACAAAAGGGCACCAAGAAGAATAAGAATGAACAGGCCTTACTAAGTTTCTTCTAGTTTACTACTCTAAGTTCATACTTTATGCCCCATCATATTTCTCTGTGACTGTCCCCTTTTCATCAAACCTAGCATAACAACACTCAGATTTAACTATTTCTTTGGGTCTTCATTTCCTTATGAAGACTCCCGTGTCATGTAAAACTTATATTAAATAAATTTGTATGCTTCCTCCTGTTAATCTTTGTCAGTTTAATTTTCAGACCCAACCAGGGACCCTAAGGGGGTCAAGAAAAACTTTTTCCTACCCTAAAATAATAATTATAATAAAAAGTGCTATTCTTTTTAGCCATAATCTTCAGTGAGGTGAGGTGTGTGCGCGTAAATAATCCAGCCACTAAATAGGAAAGTGATTTTGAAGAAATAGATAAGATAAAACCTGGAGAAGACAGTCAACTCATTGAATGAAAAAAGATATATCTCGTAGATATATGTTCATATATATCATCTTCAATACACTGGACAATGATTAGGAAAAAGAAGCAAGGCAGGAATGGCACAAGTGCTGACATTAACTTGTGTCAAGTTGACAGTGAAGCTAATAATATTTGATATTTTAGTCAGATTGTGGCTAACAACCATATGCAAAACACATTCTACTGTGTGACAAATGTAGCATATAATATGTCTGACAGAGTTAGTTCAAACTAAAAATAACTTTACCTTTAGGCCTTTAGTATAACAACCAGTATTGATAATAATAATAATTATTATTTATTGAGTACTTATTCATATCAGGCACTGCACCAAGCAGTCTTTAGCAATTCAATCCTTAAAGTGGTATCATTTCCATTTTATAGAAATATGAAGTGCAGACAAGTTAACTTAATCAAGTTTACAATCAAGTGCTTAATATTACAAAGCTAGTAAGAGGCAGGGCTGGGTTTCAAATCTAGGACTGGGATTGAAATCTAGCCCAATCTCAGATTTTTAAGCACTGTGAGACAACCAATAAAACATTCATTACCGCCAAAGCATGAACATCTTTGGAATATGTTAAGAGGCTGGTTAAAGTTCTTGATTCTTTCAGAAAATTAAAAAGCTTATTTAAAAAAACTCTCAAATAAAAACACGGCCTCATACTCTCAACTCTTAAATTCACACACTAAGCATGAAGCTATTTAGAGATTTTAGTATCCAAAGAATAAGGCAACAGGGAGAATTCCCAAAGAAGAAATATTAAGTACGGTTTTAAATAACAAATGGCTTCAGGAAGCACTGAACTACTTAAAAAGCAAAGAAAGAATTACTATATTTTTTTCAATTCTGGGAGAGAATTAAGCCCTGATGCATTATACATCCATTGTATATAATTATATTATATAATTAGAGAATTAAAAAGAGAATTAACTTCTCTTTTATGAATCTAGAATGGCACCATCTTCACAGGAGCTTTAGAAAATAGCCACACAAGTCACTTCTTGTACTGTGGTTTAGATGAGGAACTCTGGCTAAGAGAGGAAGTGCTTTTCAAAGGGGAAAATTAAGGTGACTAGAGAAAACTGATAATTCTATTTGCTGAAGTCCAAGCTATATATTCCATTGTATCCAAATGCATATTTCTGTAAACAAGTAAAAGAAAATTTACATTGCTAGTAGTCAAGAAGATATTTATCAAAATCTTTAAGAATTAGAACAGGATTGGTGGTAAACCAAACCTGTCTGTAAATCTATGGGTATGAACCACATCAGGGTATGGTCATGAACTGCTCAGAATTCATTAAACCTCTGTAATTTACAGGAAGCTGTGCAAGCATGCATTGGTATTACCTCCTATACAGAAGTGACAATTGGGTTAAGAAAGAAAAAGAAAAATGGAGACACAATGCTGGCCTGTGGTGCATAAGGGCACATGAAGGAAAAGAATGATGGGCATGAGCCCAATGGGGAGTAAAAATCACTTTGGTGTAAATTTCCCTCACTATTGGTTACAGAGTACAAAAGCCACTGGAAATTTATATTTTGAGCCTTCTTTTGACTTAAATTGCCTGTCAGTACTCCCTTTGTGTCTTAGTAATAGATGAAGAAGCTTTAATCAGAGGCCTATATACAACTTACTTATCAATCAATAACATTAGATTCTGACTACAATTTTGTTGAAAGCTAACTAAGAAATACTTACTGACTTAACAATAAACCTCAGCTTTCTATTATTATTTTTTTGCTTGTGTACCAATTCTGATTCCCATATGAATTCCCATCTGAATTTACGAGAGTATGATTTTTCATAGACTTTTAGTTCCCAGTGGTTTTCAAACAGGATGTCAAGGAGACTGACTGCGGTCACAGAGAACAAAGCTGCATTGCTCTATGTAAACTTCAAGTTTCAATAATAGGGCAAGAAAGTCAATTCTACTGTTTGAGACTCTTCCCTCCTGTTACATCCAAGGTCAACAAGGAATTAAAGTTGTAGAGACTGGGATGACTGTTTGATACTGTTTGAGCCACAATGAAGAAAAATTGGGCCAGCTACCCCTGTTATTTATTTAAAAGTGGAATATTAGAGTAGACTGTAGGAACAGTCAGGCAGTGTAGAATTAAAATGTTTTAGAAGCATTGACCTAGATTAATATATGCTTCAGGGAATTAGAAAAATGCATACAAATCTTAGGGACATTTGATACATATATAATGGGATATTTGAGACTGGGTTGTAACTCATGATTTGGGTAATGTGTGTTTATTAAATGGTTACTGTGTGCTAGATGGGGTAAAGAAGGTAAATCAATGCCTTTACCCAACCAAGTTTCATAGTCTAATAACAAAGTGAATATTATTATAGATATAGCAATTAAGGCATAATTAATGTCATTCATTCAACTTACACTTGCTATCTGTTGTCTGCCCCATACTAATCTGGCCTGTGAATTACAGGTTAAAAAGAAAGCAGCCTCTGGTCTCCAGAAGTTCACAATTCATTACAGAAAGACAAGTAAAACATACAATTACAATACACCATGATAAGTAGTATAATAGAATTTAGTACAAACTGCTATGGGGATATGTAAGAGATGCTCCTAACTCAGATGGGGGGGGGATGGGGGAAGGTTATCAGGAAAGGTTTCCTGGAGCTGGGATATATGAGCACAGTTTTAAGGGACAATTATAATTTGGGTGAAGAAAAGATGGGAAAGTCAGAGAAAAAGGCTAGCGCAATTCACAGATTTGAGAGATCATGGCAACTGGGAAATGGCAAAAAGCATGGCTGAAGCTAGTTTTAACCATGATAGGGAGTGGTAAGAGGAGTAGTTGATGATGTAGGTAGGGACCAATTCCTACAGGTTGTGGAGAGCCACTGAAAATATTTTAAATAGTGGAATGACAATGATTACATTAACATTTTAAAAAGTTCATTCCGGTAAGCATGTGAAGATGGATTAGAGATATTTATGGAATAAATTATGAGGGTAGAGGAACTAGTCTGGATATTAATCTAGTAATCCAGATGAAAAATCCAACTAAATAATTGAACGAGGTTCTGGAGAGAAGGGCATAGATTCTAGAGATACAAAAGAGGCAGAATCTTTAAGGCTCAGGTCTGATTGGTTAGAAGGGATATAACTCCCAGGTTTCTAGTCTGCGTGATTGGGCAGTGTCATATACTGAAATAGTGGATGAAGGTACAAATTTGGGGGTTGAGTTATGTACAAGGTGCTTATAACTCTGGAGAGATCTGGGCTGTAAATAGGAGTTGATGCCAAGGTAGTTACTATATAGTGATGTAATATTAATATATGTGAAGCTCCTAGAATGATCCCTGACCAAAGTAAGCGCTATACCATAAGTAGAATAATAATGATGATGGATGGTGATGATCATAATAATAAAAATGGTTGATTATGAGATAACTCAGAAGTATACAGAGCATCATAGAACTTTTTGTGATAATGAAAATGTTTTATGTCTATACTTTAAAATATGGTAGCAAATAGCCACATGTGACTACTGAGCACTTCAAATGTGGCTGTTGCAATTGAGAAAATTTTAAATTTTATTTAATTTTAATGAATTTAAATTTAAAAGTCATATGGAGCTGCTGGTTATTGTTTTGGACAGTGTAGATATATAGTGAGAAATGAAATCAAGAGAATTTGGGAATTAATCAAGTTGATCATCAACATGTAAGGAATAGCAGAAAAACAGTCAAATAGGCAAAAGGAAAAACAATATAGGGTAATACGGTTTAGAGGCACAATTGAAATTCCCTTGATAGGATTATTAGGATGAATGGGAGTTGGTAGAGGAAGCTTTCTGGAGGAGTATGGACTGGAGCTATGAAGTGGAGGAGGGCATTTCAGGGAGACAGGCTAGCACACATAACGGCCAACAAGAAAGAAGGAACATAATATGACAAGAAGGTTCACCCTGACTGGAGTGGTAGGCATATGATAGGGAGTAAGTGGTCAACGGTCCTTGTTTGCCAGGGACTAAGGGGGTTCCTGGGATGCAGAACTTTCAGTTTTAAAACTGGGACAGTCCCAGGACATGGTACTTCAGTGCTAAAGTGAGGGAAGTCCTAGGCAAACTGGGAGGAGTTGGTCACTAGAGAATACTACTAGATAAACAGTGGCTGGCCAAAGTATGAAGGACTTTGAAAGAGAGGCAGAGAGGCATCTACTCTTGATACAACAACTCAGAGGTAGGCTATTACAGCTTTTTCAATCAGGGAACTAAAAGGAATTAAAGTAGTGCTTAGGAAGATTAGTCTGCCATTAGAGGGAAGAAGGACTATACAAAGGGAATCCAATTATTTAGCTACTATTGTAATCTAAGTGTGAGGTGATTAGGGCTTAAAATAGAAACTTATGTTTATTTAATCCTTACTATATCCCAGGTACTCTACTAGATTTTACATAAATTATCAATTCTTCCTGACACTCAGATGCTGAAACTTGTATAAACCTTTGAAAAGTTGATTGATTTATTTGTTTAAACAGTTACTCATCGTTCCCAAATATTTTTTGAGTGACTTCTATATGACACACCAAGTTCATTACTTGTCTTACTAAAGCCAGAATTTGAAAGTAGATCTGGCTACAAAGTTCATTGTATGTATTAGAAGTAAGAATAATTCAAAGGAAGAAATAACAAAAATGACAAAATTTAATGGCATACTGTTAAAGACGAAAAATAAGGAAGGGTAAAAAATAACTAGAAGATTTCTATGATGGGAAACTTTAAGAACATGATCTAAGAAACTTTAAGAACATGATAGAAGGGATTTAGATAGAAGTTGGATATACTAAGTTTGAAATCATAAAAAAACATTCAAACAACAGCTGGAAATATAAGTATGAATGCAAGTGAGCTATGTCACTTTAGTGTATATTCTAACAAGCTAACATTTATTTGGGCTTTAACTATCGATAACTCTAATTAACCTATTGTATTTGTAAATTCTCTATGGCATAGGAAAAATGATAACATCATGACAATAAGCTAATCTATTTGTATAAAGCTAGATTTCCACATAAGGAGATTTTTACCAATCTACCTACCTATCTATCTATCTATCTATGTATCTATCTAGATATATGTGGTGCTCCAAGAACAATGATGCTTCAAGGACAAAGGACGACCCTGCCTGAAAACGTTTAAGCGTTACACCCCTTACTGGACTCTTAATCACCCTCCCCACCATGTTGTGATGGTTACGAAATTCCTGAGCCCACCTGGGCAATGGGACCTGTCCCAAATAAGGAAAGGAGTCTGGCCTGTCCCACTCCCACCCTATAGAAGGAAGGTATATGTGCCTCGAACAATCAGTAAATGAAATTTTCACCTCGGACCATTCTTTTGTTTTCTGGCTATAAAACCTGATCAATAGTGCATGTTCGGGCTCGACTCTCCCAAACTACTAGGAAGTCGGCCCCACTGTTCTGGCAGCAACCCTTCCCTCTAATGAATTCTACCTTCTTTACATTCTGCTTTGTGTCTGGAAATTCTTTTCCAACCTGTGTTTGGATCAAGACAATATATCTCTACCTGTGTTTGGACCAAGACAATATATCTCTATCTCCTCTCTCTCTCAAAGAGAGATATATATAGTTTATATTTTAGTTTTAAGACACTTACCTCAAAAACTTCCTAAACTTGTTATCTATGCATTAATATTTCTTGATCTTTGGAATTGGCTTCACGTTTAGAATGTGTAAAATATTATGAATGTAATGAGATCAATGGCTCATGTTGTACACTATTGTTCATTCCTTCAAGCCAAGTTAAGAAAAGCTGGGGGGGGATGGTGAGCAGGGGAACTCACCTGCTTATATTAACAGCATTAATATTTCCTCATCTTAAACTTTAGAATTCTCATTTCTTATTTCCATTGATGACCCTCTTTTGTATTTCAAACGACCTGAGTATATGAGGCAATATATGAGGATAAGCAGAAATTCATTAGTGTCAACTACAATAATGTGTTTCAAAAATCTTTTTTATAATGGAAATTTAAGAATGTATGGCCAAGTAGAAAGAAGTACCCATTGTCTTTCGTCAAAAATTATCAACCAATTCGTTTCAATTCTTTTCCAAGAATGTTTTGATTATATGTATCAAATATCCCTGTCAAAGAGAAAGTCATGTGCTTTCCCACTATCTTTATGGCTGGTCACTTATTTGGATGTCAGAGAGAAATATGTACTTAATTTTCTTATTTTGACCCAAACAATTTATATATTCCAATTGTTTTTTTATTTCAAATTTCCTTTTTAATTTTAAGTCATAGCTTTGTGTTGTAACACTACTTGTTCCAAAATTAGATCATGAAGGTACCTTCCTATGACTTCCAAATAATTAATCAAAATGTTCTTCAATGGGCTATATAAAAAGCAAGTAGAATATTCCTAATTATCAATCTTTATCTTGAGTCATATAGTTCTTGTAATTTCAAGGAAGAGAAACTCAAATGTAAAGTGTTACAATAGCCAAGCATACCAGCACTGTTATCTAACCATTCAGCAATTTTCTCTGCCAAGTCGCTCTGAACCTTAGACTACTGAGAATGTGTTTTTAATTAATTTTTAAGGTTCTCCTCTTTTGAGTTAAAAAATGGTTACAATTTTATAAGTAAAATTAAAGAAAAAACACAAAATAGACCATCTGAGATATTTCCATTAGGCATTATATATATATATATAATTTTAATATATATACACATATAAATGCACTGGGATAAATCTCCATCTTCTGTGTCAGTCGGACATAGGTCCATTTTCTTAGGAACAGGGAACTCCCTTCACAATGGTAGTGAGGAAATTGGCTGGACCATCCTTCTTGAATATAATTCCATGAAGATGCCATTTAAGGTCGTCTGGATCTTGGTTCCTTCTAGCAATCTACTACTCCAACAGTGTGTAGTTCATCAAATTCAGGTCTTTCTGAAGCCAGGCTAGAAATACAAAGTGAGGTGGACGACTAAGGTAACTGACCAAAAAGGAGGAAAGGACGAGGAGCAAAACAATTTCCCAATTTCATTTTTTCCCATATTCTCTGTGCTTGACAAGGGAAAAAATATTCAGGTTTGAGTTCCTTTCATTCTTAGCCATTGTTGGTGCAAAGTTTTTTTTTTTTTTTTTGCGGTACGCTGGCCTCTCACCGTTGTGGCCTCTCCCGTTGCGGAGCACAGGCTCCGGACGCGCAGGCTCAGCAGCCATGGCTCACGGGTCCAGCTGCTCTGCGGCATGTGGGATCTTCCTGGACCGGGGCACGAACCTGTGTCCCCTGCATCGGCAGGCGGACTCTCAACCACTGCGCCACCAGGGAAGCTCGTCACTCACTTTTTAACTTGAGTTTTAATTTCTAAAAGTCAAATTTCAGGCATCCTTCTTCAGTATGTTTTATAGGCATGTTCAGGAAACAGAGCAGTGATTAACACAGATGAATATAGCCTCTCTCGAGCTATGCCCTTTCAGGGTGATCATACTGAGTTCAAGAGCTTTGTCGAGAAATCTTTCTTCTAAAGCATCATCTCCTTTGGTGTTGCCAATGTGGAATGGAATATTCATCTTGCTTCTATTCTGGGGCTCCACAATTCTAATAGTAGCTTTTCCTTTTTGACCACTTCCCAAAATTATAGTTCTCTTTTTCTGTCTAGCAGCTTTGGATGGTTCCTTCACCGATGGAGAAGTTACCCACTGGTACTCCAAGCCACAAATCCTAAGAGATTCTGCAAAAGCACTTGCACCCAGGTCACCAATGAGCAAATTGCAGTTCAGAGTGATGTGCCTCAAACCAGCCATACAGTCAAGATCAGGTCTCCTGGAACGAAGACTCTCAGCCCAGGTTTCTTCATGCCTTCTGGTAGTCTGATACTTTAAGATCTTGGCCATGTGATCTGCTCCCTGCCATGTCAGATTACACCCCGTGAAGTTTCCTGTCTGAAGAGTGATAGAGTTCTTTACACCTTGACAAATAACTGTCTTGCCCAGCCATGGCTGGAAGAAGCTCTGGATACAGATCAAGGGCAGAGGGTGCTCAGGAGCGGCGCCCAGTCCACCCCGCGGAGGCGGTCGGTGTTAAGTCCAGCAGGGCCTCCCGCAGGGAAGCGTGCAAGGCGGGCAGAGGCACCGAGCCCTGCAGCGCGCACAGTTCCTCACAGCGCGGGAAGAAGTCGGCCGCGGTGTCGCAGCGCAGCTTCACCGAGTGATCATGGCCCGAGCGTGGCTTCGGGGACGCTGGCTGTGGACACGATGCCCACACCCGCCTGGGGTCCCCGGCTCGCTTCCCGGCCCCTCGGGCCCTCACCGCCCGGTGGCTGCGGCCCCACAGCGTGCACAGGACCCACGTCGCAACCAGACGACGCAGGGCCACGAGTCCCAGCTAGGCCAGCCCCTCCAGGCCGCGCTCCCGCTGCGAATCGCTGGCCATTGGCGCCAGCCTCATCGCCCTCTGCGCTCGGGGCTGCGGTTCCCCAATTCATTTTTAAAGATTCCAAAAAGAGGTATGAGTTAAGAAACTTGGTAGAGTAGTTGCAGTGTTTTCAAAAGATACAATTCTAACAGATCTCTTTACACTATCTCCAAATTTCCAACTATTATATAGAAACAGCATGAAAATAATTCAGATAAGAGTGAAAGGAACGTGGAACATCCCAGACAACTATATTGAAATAAATAAGAAATAAAGATTTTCTAAGTGAGATTTTGTAAAGTAGAAAATCTTATGTGATTATCTCGCAGTATATTCATTTTATGAATATTTTATTACAGTTTCCTCCAGCTTAAACATTTTGTGGCCCTGTTGGTTCTAAAAATCGGTCCCATTTTTCCTTTTGAAACAGGAAATGCTACAGTGCTTAAAGTCAAGTTTTATTCCTTTCCTTCCTTTCTTGAATCTCCTATCTGCAATTCAACTAAAACTTCCATTTGTATAAGCTCAAAATTGTCAGTCAATCAAGGTTTGTTTAGATTAGAATTGGTGTGCTAATAGTGGGTTAAGAGTTCAAATGGCAACTGTTTTGCATGTTACAATTTAAAAATGCCTCCTTTTCTTTAAAAGTTAAAGGTAAAAGTTCTTTTTTTTTTTTGGCCACACTGTGTTTGGGATCTTAGTTCCCCAACCAGGGATCGAACTGGTGCCCCCTGCAGTGGAAGTACAGACCTCCAGGGAAGTCCCCTAAACGTCCTTAAGCATTAAGTAAAAATATAATTAAGTTTCAGTCTCTGTCCACTGAACAGGAAAAATGAATTTAGCTTCAAAATCTCAAATTATCTAAATCAATCTTGCTACTGGGAAATCTAAGACATTAAAAACAAGATTTCAAAAGGTTCAATGTTTATTAATTTTGTTGTTGTTGTTGTTTAGATACTGTTACAAATCATAAAAGACATATCTAGTATACACTCCAGCTTTTCAAATAAGTCAGAAAGAACACTATTTCTACCAAGAGATAGTACTATTTCTGGCTTTGGTTTAAGCTAAGGGAATTCTGAAGCAATTTTTTCAAAGGATTTTAAAAAATGAACACTGTTGGAACAAAGTTGAAGATTAGTTAGAGATATGGAAGGTGAGTTCCCCTGTTCCCCCAACCCCCAGCTTTTTTTTAACTTGGCTTGAAGGGATGATTAGTGTACAACCTGAGCCATTGATCTCATTACATTCATGATATTTTATACACTCTAAATGTGAAGCCAATTCCAAAGATCAAGAAATAGCTAGAAGATTATATTTAAGAAAGGCATAGTAGGTGATCAATAAATATTTATTAAATGACTAAATATGAGAATAAGAATAATAAATTACACAAAGGAATGTCTTTCTAATATTTCCTTGAATTAAAGTTTCATCTTATAGAAACACCTGTATCCTTTCATAAGATAAAATCCAAAACTATATAATCAACCTGAACCAGGTACTGTGAAAACAAGACTACCACATGCCATTCAGAGAGCTGACGACTTTTAATAACTCCTGAAAAGTGAAAAGCATGGTTTTTAAGACAAAACAATTTTCTGCTACTCACTTGGCAGATTTTACGACTTTGGGCAAGGTATCTAACCTCTTTTTTTTTTTTTTTTTTTTTTTTGGCGGTAGGCGGGCCTCTCACTGTTGTGGCCTCTCCCGCTGCGGAGCACAGTCTCCGGACGCGCAGGCTCAGTGGCCATGGCTCACGGGCCCAGCCGCTCCGCGGCATGTGCGATCTTCCTGGACCGCGGCACGAACCCGTGTCCCCTGCATCGGCAGGCAGACTCTCAACCACTGCGCCACCAGGGAAGCCCTCTAACCTCTTTGAGCTTCAGTTTCCTCATCTGCAAAATGAGGATGACAATAATATCTTCTCCAAACAGAGCTGTAGTGAAGACTGAGATAAGATAAATAAGATGTCAAACATAGAGCTTGTCACATAGTAAGAGAATTGTATTTTTTACAAAGGGGCTGTCAACTACATGGAGTAACATTTGCTGAGCCAGGTAAGGTTAGAAATGATCTTGTTTTTGTACATCTCATGGATAGATTAATTTTTGAACAAGGCTTATTATTTTGGTCTCATGAACGTCACAGAAGATAGTGACATGAAATTGGTAAAATCAGTGTGCTACATCAGGGAGTGGAGAATTTATTTCTTCAGCAGTGGAGATAAATGAAAATGATATAAATGTGAGGGAAAGAAGAGAAGCCAAACATGGAAGGTTTGGCTACTTCCATAGTGATGCTATAAAATAAATAAGAAGAGGCTTCCATATGAAAAATAGAAACATGAGAACATTCCTTGAAATTCTAACTGTTAAGGCTTATAGTCTAAATTTTGTGAAACAATCATTTACCAATTTAAAATGAAACAGGAAACAATTATGCAAGGTTATTTCTGTAAAGAGGACATCATGAACGTTAGATTCCCTAAGGAGTTCTTCACTGTATCAGTCATTACAGCTTCATAAATTAAACATAAACACCACCTATGGAGTCCACAGAAATGTGGCACTGAGTGTAAAATATAGAAACCCTACCACAGATGACAAAAGGAGAAACACACTTCATGACAAGTAAATAAAGCTCATGTGTCACAATGAAAGAAACACACCCAGGTGAAGCCAGAGTTCATTTAAGAGCTGAGTGCTATGGAGAAAAGGCCACAATCCCGACTCCCCAGAAACCAGTTCCGCATTCCAACCTGAGAGCCCTCCTGCAAACATGCTGTCACAGAGAAAGTAATACCCTGATGGATGCTGTAGGCTGTGATTGGAGATGATGCCAATGGTAAACTTCTTAAACACTCTCATGGGAAATGGAGAATTGCCTGGATGAAGTGGCAGAAAGAAATGGGTTATATATTTTTTACATTGGGAATCATAATCCTGGGGTATTAAGAAAAGACCTGTGGAAAATGCGGTGATGAGATGATACCAATCTTCTCTTTCAAAAGTCTTTGCTAATATCACAAGTTAATTCATTTCCCTTTCATTACTTCGTTTCTCCCTACAAACACACATTTCAAGAAGAAATCAATTCTCCACAAAATCAGTTTTAAGAGGAAAAAAAAATTTGTAACAGCTGCAACTTGCAAAGGAAAAAATGAAAGAAGATGGCTTTAATTCTATTGACTCAATAAGTTCAACTTTGTGAAGCTACAGGTTTAGCAATGCTATTCCTTTCAAGGCTTTTTATAAAGTTTTAAAGTCAGAAGATGATATTCTGCCTGTGGTTCTACATACATTTACCTGGTATTTTAGACAGTGCCATCTTTCTGTTTTTTGCATGAAATTCAGAGATAATATTTCTGTGATCAGAATTACGCTGACAATACCGGACTACGCATAGTAGCTAAAGTTGCCTGCACAAAGTAAATATGTGTAGAAATATGTCTGTAAAGTAAAAAATTAAGATCTTAAAATTCACAGGCTATTAAAGTCCTGTTATTTACTAGTCATATTTTGAGGTACATACACTCTTTTCTCTTAGCTATTCAATAGTGCCCCTGCTTTGAATAGTAGACTTAAAGGATATTCAGAGCCTGTTAGTGATATTTCAGGGACCCCTGGTTTACACAACCAGAAAACCCACTTATGCTATGGTTTAACACCATAAGAATAAGAAATTAAACCTCTGAAAAGGCAAATAACATAGGTCAAAGTTGATGTAAAGTATTCTGTTAAAAGAACATGAATCTCATGAGTGGTAAGCTTTTCTAGATTTTAAGAACCTTATACAAGTATCAAGGAGACTATTTTCCTGAGTAACCTAATCAGTTATTTAAAAGGGAGTGAATCTTCTATTTTACATAAAAATAGGGGAATCATATTAAATTTTCATTTAATAATCAATTTGGAGGCTTTCCTCTGTCTATGGTTAATGGGACAGGATTGTTACTAATTTAATGTAAATCTTCAGCTACCAGAGACAGACCTATACAGCTCTGCAAACTGGAATCTTTGCCGTTAGCCAACATGAGTTTAACAACAAATTACCCAGTTCAAAGGAATCTTTATGGAATTAAGGTGGTGGCAACAATTAAGTTGGCTGTTTGGGCTTTAACCATTTCAATTTGATACAGTGACTGCCAAAAAAAAGTTACTCAGAAAAAAGTGCTGTATGAAAATATAGAAATTTCCCCATAAAACAGCTAACTTTTCCCCTTTGGTCCCTTCATCTCTTTCAGCCAAGTGCAAAGTGCAAGGCAAAATAAATTAAGGCAAAAGGAAAATAAAATAAGAAAAATGGTGAGGGCGAGCATGTTGTTGACCATGTAAATAAACTATGTGCAAAGTATGCCTCAGATACACTATAGGTAGATAAGCACGAGGGAAGCTGAGCCTGGTTTTGCAGTGGGGAAAAGAAAACACTGTTAAAGAGGAAATGATAGCACAGTAAGGGTCTCAGAAGTTTAGAAGGTTCCATCACCAACACATTTGCCAGATAATAAAACAGCCTTATAAAGAGACACTTGAGCTTGAAATCTCAAGGTTCATACTATTTGAGGAGAACTTTGTGATAAAAAAATGATCCATGATGGAGATGGCTCTCCAGATCAGAATCTGGTATGATCTTGCTCAGAAGACGCTCATTTAAGGTTAACAGGAAAGTGGAACACTGGTCACTTTTTCCTATGGTACCACACTGATCTCAGTCTTAACACTAGCAAACTACATGTGAGATTATTTATAGAATGACTCTATTGTACATTTTCATATTACTCTTTAAAGAGGGCACCAAAGCCAGATCAATATTCTGATTCTAATTTCCTGTTCCTACTATTTCATTCTCATTACTGAATCCATTCAGTATTACTGAATCTAAATAAACAAATAAGCCAGTAGCAACACCAAAAAGATATTTAAAAAACTTAACCACAAAACTCTTCTCCAGACCTGTCTTTTATCAGAATGTTTCATTGATTTTTTTGCAATAACTATTTTATACTTAAAACCATGTTTAATCTTCATGACTTTCACTTGATAATTTCCTGGCCTGTTCTTACTTTCTAGGTTGTCACACTGCCACATTCAATTTTCTAGTTAGAAATTCTTCAGGAAGTTCCAAAATACAAAGTTAGGGTAGGGAAATAAGGTAAAGAAGAAGATGGCACAGTGGAGAAATCAGAAATGTCCTTATTATCTGATCTGTTCTTTAAGTGTATTTCCAGCACCCAGCAGAGCGGAATATAGTAGGCACTCAATAATGACTTACTGAATAAGTGAATATACAAAATCTTTTTCTTCTATCCTCAAAAACTGAATTGTGTGAAATAATATTCAGAAGGTTTTACACTTACCATCACAAAGATTTGTGATAAAATGTATCACTGCCACTTAATGAGTTACTATGAGGTAGTTTCTAAAATATGATCAATTCTATACATATTAAGAAATTAAATCTTTCAACCACATACATATCTGATTTTCTTTAGCGGGATACTAGTTCTAAGAAAGCCTTCCTCTCCATGTTTGTTCTGTTCCTATAACTATACCCATAAAAGTGAAAAACTTTATCTTTCAAAATAGTTTGAGTCTTGTCTTTTTTTTCCCCTCACTTTTCCATTTTTAATTACTAGGGAAATTTACTTGTCAAGGAGATCTTTTACTAGTACCCTATTGTCTTAATGTCAATTCTGAGAAGGCAATTCCACAGTAAGCATTAAACACCTCACAGATGTGTCACTTCCACTCCAAATGATGTCTTAGGCTACTGCAGGCGATTTTATAAGTAATAGATGGTTCAAAGCAGAAGACACATATTATTAATACGAGTAAATGCCAAAATGTCAAACAAGGAAGACTCAGGAGGCTCAATGTTCTACATACAAGAACCAAAAAACACTGAAATTTGCTTAAAGAAAGTAGAGTACATAAACAAATTGATCTTTACTCATTTAAAAGCTACCAAAAGATTATTCATCTAAGGACTAACGTTCCAGTAGTTCTTCCTCACCTCAGTCAAAGTAGGCTGATTCAATGTAGACACTTTCAGATTTTTAAGTGCTATATTAAGATATGATGTATTACTTGATCACTTCAGGGTGTCTTTCTTAGTTGTACGAAATTTCCTACAGAAGGTATGATTTTAGGTGAGGTCAAGTAGGAAATTTAGCAGAAATCAAAAGTTTATTGTGCTTTTCAGGGGAAATATCTTTATTAAGATGCAAGGAAGTAATAAACAGAAAAATACAATGTGTACAGCAAAAATACTCTAAAAACACATTTTTATTTTTAAATAAAAATACTCTAAAAACACATTTAAATATTTAAATACGTTTAAAGAGCAACAGTGGAATTTATCTTTAAATCTCTGTAAGGGGCTCCCCAAAGAAGAGGAATTTATAATCGATACTTTATCCATATGATAGTTCTATATTTGAAGGGTTTAATGTAATTCCATAGTGAGTTTACCTTGTGTGCTTGGCATGCGAAGAGCACAGAATAAACAGTGCAAAAAGGAAGAATAAAAACATAAAGGTAGAAAATTTCAGGGGATCAACTCTTTTAAGTGCATGCTTCCATGCAGAATGATCCGAAACCATCCTCAGAAAAAATAAGCAGCTCTCCTTTTCTCAGTTTGTAAAACGATGATAATTTCACACAATCTCTATTATAATAATTTCTTTGTCAATGTTGCCTTGACACACTAACCAGTTTTAGCAGGTGTCAGCAAACTTTTTTGTAAACAGTCAGATAGTAAGTATTTTAGGCTTTATGTGCCATACGGTCTTTGTTATAACTATTCAACTGCTGTTGTACTGCAAAAGCAACCACAGATTATATGCAAATGAAAGAGTATGGCTGTGTTTCAATAAAACTTTATTTTTGGGACACTGAAATTTGAATTTCATATAATTTTCCACATGTCACAAAATGATATTCTTTTGATTTCCCCCACAGCATTTAAAACTGCAAAAATCATTCCCAGCTCACGGGCCCACAAAAGAGAAACAGGATTTAGCCCAAGGGCTGTAGTTTGCTGACCCCTGAGTTATAGCATTAATTTAATTAATAAAAAAGTGCAAAAAACCCACAGACAATTCATCAACAATATAAGATGAGTTAGTTTAGAACTAAAGCTGGAATGAAGAGACTGATCTTGAAAGACATAAAATCACAACCATCTAATTCATTATTTGTATTACTCCATTTCACACCAGTCTTATTTTGGCACTCAGGAAATTATTAAACATTTAAAAACTACACTTCAAAAGATATTACTTTCTGGCTTGATTCAAACATTTTTCTTAAACTTAATAAAAATATAGTCAAGTGATAACTCCTCCCTTAACTTTTTCCACTTTAGATAACACCATCCCTTTTTTGTGTTAGCATAGCAGGTACTTATAATTATCATATTCCTTCTACTTCATCACCTTTCTTCTTAGTTCACTTATGTGTCAATAATCTGTCTTCATAAGTCACCTTCCCTTTTACTGTTTGCTAAAGCCTTTAAAAAATTAACATATTTGATTACCCCAAACCTACCTGTATATATTTGTAGCTGAATGGAAATGTATCATCATATTACATAGACTGAGTGAAAATAAAAAATTTGTGGCTTTGAGGTATTTTTATTCATCTCCTTTCTTTTCTTTTTGTCTTTATTTCATGAGTACTTATCTACTTTTTTTCTGAATGTTTTAACATTCAAGCTTCCCAGGGCCCTATTGCTCTTTAATGAATTAACTTCAATTTTATAAATTTACCTTGATGTACATTACTTAAAGGAATTCATTTGCATTATCTTATGTTTTCCAATTATCATCTGTCTGCATTACTTTTTAATTAATTGTTTATTGAAGTATAGTTGATGTACAATACCATGTAAATACAGGTGTACAGTATAGTGAGCCATAATTTTAAAGGTTACACTCCATTTACAGTTATTATAAACTATTGACTGTATTCTCTGTGTTGTACAATATATCCTTGTAGCTTTATATGTAATAGTTTGTACCTTTTAATCCCTAAACCCTAGGCTGCCCCTTCCCCTTCCCTTTCCCCACTTGTAACCATTAGTTTGTTCTCTATATCTGTGAGTTGGCTTCTTTTTTTGTACTCACTAGTTTGTTGTATTTTTCAGATTCCACATATAAGTGATATCATACAGTATTTGTCTTTCTCTGTCTGATTTATATACTTCCTACTAGATTCATACATTAGATTACATGGAAAATTAATTTTTTCCTTTATGTGGTTTTATTCTTCAATCATTGTTCTCAGCACAGTATCAATCTAAGGATTTGTAGTTACTTTTGCAGTAGTTAAATTAGGCAAACTGTGTTTAGGTACAAGACGAAAATTACTAAAAACTCATTTAGGGTTCAGAATACTTCAGTTTTGTATAAAGTACAGAAAAAGATGATACATTCTTAACTGAGAATTCAAGAATCGAATGCATCCTACTTTTTGCTATAGAAGAGTCCATGTAAAATTAAAAAGTATGTTTTCATATGAGAAATAAATAAAATTTAATACTGTTCTAAAAATTACCTCTTAATAAAAGTCTACTTTATATCATTGATTATAAGTAATAAATAAAAATGCAGGTCCTCTAAAAAATAATACATCATATAGATGATACCAATTGAAACATGAATAATTTAATTAAATTCTCATCCCAAACTTCTGAATGATGTCTCACCTTCTTCAACTATAAGATATTTAAGTGTCAACATGGTTCTGAACCTGTCATCTTACTGAAATATTTAGCGATGTTCAATGAATTAAAAGGCATTCATATACTTGCTCTTCTGTGTGGACACCTACAATAAATTTTCACAAAATGGAATGGTCACTATATGCCAATTTATCTCATTTTAGAAACGAAATCTATTTATATAGCGTATGGTACTTAGAATAACTTTATTCTGCTTCTAAGCAACAATTTTTAATATACAAGGCATATTTTAAGGCATTCTGGGGCAATAAGAATTAAAGGGAAGGAGAGACACTGAACATTCAGCTAAGATTTTTTTTTTTTTTTTTTTTGCGGTACGCGGGCCTCTCACTGCTGTGGCCTCTCCCGTTGCGGAGCACAGGCTCTGGATGCGCAGGCCCAGCGGCCATGGCTCACAGGCCTAGCCGCTCCGCGGCATGTGGGATCTTCCCGGACTGCGGCACGAACCCATGTCCCCTGCATCGGCAGGTGGACTCTCAACCACTGCGCCACCAGGGAAGCCCTCAGCTAAGATTTTGATTTGTGTCTTTTGCTAGCTGAACTCTGTAGAGAAAATACTATTATTTGCCTTTTGACAATATATTTTTTGTTCTTCTGTACTTTTCTAGTTAACAGGAATCTTAGAAGGATACACCTTATATTCAATCTTTTTAGAAGAAGGGTAATCAGAACAAAGTGTGACCCAGTGAAATGAAACAAAAGATGAAGACACTGAGACTAGTTATTATGTACTCCACCACGCCGTACAGGTATTGAAAAAAAGAAATTGAAGAGTGGCATGAGAAAACCAATTTCCAAAGCACAGAGATTTCAATTTAACCCTAATCTAACACAAACTCCCTATCATATAGATCTTAGCAAGTTTCAACTTTCTGGTCTTGGTTTCACTGAAAGAAAAATAATATCATTTTTTATGACTGGTTAGGGAAGAGTGTGGCACTAAAAACACACATTATCAGAATCTTTTTAGGAGTTTCTAGAATGATATCCAGATATATCTAGACTGATTTAATCATAAAATTCATACTAATCTTTTTTATTTTTTTTAAAACAGTGGGATAGATTCTGGGGATGATTGTGGGTAATTTTTCAAATTCTCTAAGAATATGACTGAAAAGAAGGACTGGCTCAAAAGAAAGAAGTAGAAAAATGAGACGTGTATTAATTTCCTTTTCTGTTTAGTTATCAGAATTTAAAGACTGATATTAATAAAAAACTTTGAACTTTAGTCAACAGAAATTTAATGACGAGATATACAAAATACACATAGTATATAATTAAAAACAAAGCTGAGAAACCAGAGAATTATCATAACACTATTATTTTTTATTCTATCCTTCATAACAAAATTATTATAGCAATATGAATTAAATGTATGACAATAATCTCGGGAGAAGTAAACCAGGGCTAAGTTTCATAGGAACTTTTTTTTAAAGCCTCAGAAATAGGAGGTCAAGGTTAAATAGAGCCAGTAATTATTTACTGTAATATTTTAGCTTTTCTTCTACCATATTTATACCATGTACCATTTTAGAGATTTTAATTCCATTTATCTTGAAAAGATATATTCAGGAGAAGGACCAAGCATTCTGAGTCTGAACTATCAGTCACAAAAAATACAATTGTTAGTATGCCTATATGACGTATGTACAGTATTGAGTGGCTATAAGGTATTGTTCTCCTTCAGTGTTGTCCTGGGTATATTAGCCATTATCTCAAGTATTTGTAAGATGTTACATAATAGTGTTCATAGTGAAGATTCTTACTGCCTAATTTTCTTATTTTTAGACAAAAAATGATATCTTATAGTTATTCCCAAAGAGTCTGAGTTAAGAGACGTCTATTAACTCAGAATAGATGTATCTACTTGCCAGATTACCTATAATGAGACTCTAACACTGAATATCTTCCTTGACAACTGAAACTGAAACATCAAGGCTCTATCACTTGGATCCAGCCCATAATTTATAATCCTGCTGACACATCCAACAAGGGACAGAAGACACAGTAAATGGAAAAGCTCCAAATGAAGTCTCATAAAACGATCGTCAGAAAATTATACAATTGTATAAGAAACACAGATTTTGAAAAAAAAAAAAGGTTTTAATTTGCACTGGAGCCAGAATGCTATTAAATCAAATGCAATGTTAGTGTGGCTTAAAGGTCTTCTATGCCGATTTAATCTTTCTTTCATAAATGTGAGCATGAAGCTGCAGTTAGAAAAAAAAGAAAGAGATAGGGAGAAAAGAGACAGAAAGTAAAAAAGATGGAGATGAGAGGACAAACCAATCAGATTTGGAATTACCAGTCAGCAGAAGTTTAGGTAAAAAAAAAAAAAAATCACCGGGTGAAATCGTACATTTACTCTGAGAGAGTATCCTTTCACATTGCCTTCTAGGTGATCTCTGAGCTCCTCCAGCTTTCGATGGAGCTACATGTAAACATCAGAAAATGAATTGAAAAAGCAACTTGGTCTCTTTTCAGTTTTCCTTTTTCCTTTTAAAAATAAATCATAGCATTATACATTTCTCACTGCCTTTGGCAAACATTTCAAAACATCAAAGATCTTTGTATAGCGCAAGAATACATGCTCAATAAACCGTGACTAGGAAGAGAATATTTTATTTTAATTAAAGGCTCTTTTCTCCTCAAAGTGTTAGAGAAAATAAATACCTTAACTATCCTTATAAACCCCTAGAGATTCACTTTAAAATTTTCTATTTTGTAGAAATATGGAATAAAGACATTTAAAAATTATGAAATTTGCCTTTCCCAAACACACTTTTTGATTTAAGGCTGCATCCATATTCAAATAAACTGACTGAACCCTAAAATGTATATTTTGTTCTTATACATATTTATGTGTATACACATAATCATATTGTATATACACTTAAAAACAATAAACAATCACAACTTGAAGTTCTACACATCCAAAAGCTGAACTTCGAGATAAACACACGTGTACTCGCACACACGATCCAGTTTATAACAGATGGTGCTGCAGTATGGATGCCATTTTATCTCTATTTCACTATCAGTCATTTCCAAAAAGTTATGTCCATCTGCACCTTTTCACTTGAATCTGAGTCATAATCCACAGTCTCAACAATAATGGATTTATCTTCCCTTAAAAAAATTAAAATATGATACCTCACAGGTAGACAGTGAGGAATGCTACTGATATATCATCAAGATACATAAAGTCATATTTTTCTGACTAAATAATTTTAGTTTGCCTCGCTTCTGAATTAGGTATATAATAGACACTTCCCATCCCCTCTGATTATTCTTAGTGAAATAACAACAACAACAAAAATGCTACCCAGTATATAGCAGTGTTAGAGAACAGAGAAGATGGCTTGTTTGGAATAAAGGACACAAACATACAGACACACCCTCATCCATGTGCACTCATGTGTGTGCACACACAGATAAATAAACAACAACAAAAAAGTAAAATTAAGAAGGCAGAAGAGGCAAGGAGAGGAAAGAGTGCAGAAATCAGTGCTTCATAAATTGTTAAATGGAAATAAATTGGAGGTGTGTAAAATTTTAAAATGACTTAATATTAGCCTCAAAGTAGTTATTGAATTTTGGGACATCCCAGTACAGTGAATTATGTCATTTTGATTAATTTAGCAGTTACTATTGCTGTAAGGACAAATGGGACTGAGATAGAAGAAGTGGTTAATATTGAGGGAGATTTCTCTGCATATTTTTAAAATTCAGCAAATTTTCTAACTTGCATTTATAGTGGCAGCATTAAAAGTGATTAATTGGCTATGTCTATGTCTCTTAAGGGTGATAATTTAGTTACCTTTCATTGTGATTAAATGTTAGAGTATCGAATGCCCAAGATAAATTGACCAAATGGATATTTAACAACTACCAAATGGGACCATTAGATCAGAAATCTTTAAGTGGTGTATTTGTAGGTCACATACACAAATATATATATATATATATAAGTTTCTGTTGATTGTTATATAAATTTTTTAACTTTTAACAAATAAAACAAAGGGGATTAAGAGTGCTTACTATTAGCTATATGTGAGCCCCTATACTAGCTAGCATCATATGAAATTCCTTTTCTAATTCTTAAGATTATATATATATATATATATATATACATATATATAAAATATACATGTTATTAACTCATAATAATTATTTTCTGGAATGAACTACAAATGGTAATGACACTAAAATAACATTTAACAAAAAAAAGTAAAAAGGGCATATAACATTCTGAAAATAAATATTAGTTCTCTGTGTAACAGGAACTTAACACATAGTCAGTGACATCAATCAGAGGAACGGTTTACTCTAGAACCCCAAATTACAGGCACCCGTAATGAGGCAGTGCCCTTTTTATTGTTTGTGGTGCCACTCAAAGCTAGTTATTTGGCAGCTTGCCTTCAGCTGGTTGCTCTATGTGTAGCTGAAACAAAAAAAATATGACCCAACAGCCAATAAAAATATTAAAATAAAACAAAATGGGATGGTGAAAAATGGAAAAAGCCCCCTTCCTCCCACCACCCTCCAAAAAGGAAGAAGTGTAGGCTATAGACGAAATCTTGCCAAAAAATGTTAGAAACATATTTACTTTGAGGGATCCAACTCTACTAGCAACTCCTTTGCTTTCATCCGGCCGTCTAATTTGCTACAATGAGGGAAGATGGGTAAAAAAGACAGAATAAAGAAAAAGTGAACTTAAAAATTTTTCTAAACATTACTAAATAATACATGCAAAAACAACAATTGACTCTTTGAGATACATCTTAGGAGGCCAAGCCAAGGAGTTAACTAACCCAGAGGCTATATGACATGCTCTGCAGATAGGTTGGTCACTAGAATTCAGTCTTTGTTATGACACTATTCCTAAGATGAGGAAATGGGCACTTACTTTTGGTTATCTTGGGGACTTCTCATGAAGCAGTATCTGGAGTAGTGTTACATTTGCATTTGGCTTATGAAAAACAAAGAATTACAAATATACCTATGCAGAAAACTTTGTCTCCTTTAGTGTCTATTCCATTGTAATATCAGAAAACATCAGTGCTATGACTAGAAACATGAGTGTTCCTTAAGTGGAAAGATCAGTCCTGACAAGCATCATTCTTGACAGGTGACAGAACGAAGCTCCTCTGCTTGTTAACCCAAGCATTGAGGTTGTTCAGCTGTCACTGAGATTCCAATTAAACAACTGTGCTGCCCAACCAGAAAATTTTAATGCCAGACCAAAGTTAGATACATTTACTCCCTCAAAGTTTTCAGTTATTTTTTCCTTTTGGGTAAGATAGGAAAAAAAGAAAAGTAAAGCTGCTATTTTAAAAATTTGTTTCACCTCACTGTGTAAATGAGAAAAGGAAGATTCTAAATCCAATCTAATATACCTATTAGATTAGGTATAAATTAGAAATCCCTTTGCTTTTTAATAGAGCTGTAACAATAATATTTTGGTTAAAGAGGAAGTCAAACTAAAAAAGAGTAGGGGGGAGATTGGAAGGAAGCTTCAGACCGAGTGCTTTTACATTATGGATTCCTACATGTGCAGAATAACGGTCTCCATTCAGAGCAGCATAGCTCAAGTTAGTTGTGATTCTCTTGCTTGTATTAGGAGACAACTGATGAAGTATCATTGTGATGCCAAATTCCCAGTGTTAAAGTCCTCAGGAAAAATAAGAAATCTGACCGTGCTACAAAATTATAGTTTCTGGAGACAGGCTATAGATTGTCTTATCCCTTTTAGGACATCTCTGATAGCATAAGTAGATTGCTTAGGAATAATACTGAGAAAATTGGATTTTCACTTTGAAAAAAAGCATCTTGATCCATAAGAATTCTGTCAACTTTTGGTTTTATTTGATATAAATAGTTTTTACTAATTCTTCAACATTAATTAAATTTTGTACCCTAAAGATAATCACTGATTCTTACCCTTCTTGGTTGAACAGAGTTCTTAAATTTAGAAACAGTGGATACTAATTAGAATGGAAACAGTCTATAAGAAAGGGCCTCTGGATGGACAGTGAGTTCATATTATTTAGTCATTTTCTTATGCTATTTTCTTTGATTTCAGAGAACATCTTTATATCAAAAGCTATTTTCCATTTTAAATTGACACAATATCTTGATTATAAACAACGTAGTTTTCTATAAAAAAATATAAAGTCTAATGTTTCATGCTGCTTTCTGAAAACTTTTAGAAACTGCATTGTTATATAGTAACAAGTGAACACCATTTTCTACATTATCTTTTATTTCTGGAAAGCTTAAAATTACATCAAGTCCAGCAACATGAGGTAGTTTCTTCAAGGTTACACAGGACATTAATGACAAATCTAAGACCACCACCATTCCTGGTTTCTACTTTAAAGCTGTATTCCCTTAATAGGCCTGGAAATAAATGGGTTGGAAAAAATCTGATGCTTATAATAGGATGTATATGTATACATGTCCCTGTGTGTCTGTTTGTCTATCTCATTTATGGAGGAAATTTTATGTTACCACATTAATGTATGAATGAAAGTTTTCCTAAATCATTTCAATTCCAAATGCAAGTGCAAGTACAAAAGCTTAAAGAATGAAATATAAGAAGAGAAAAGACAATCACCATTGAACTCTGAACATGAAAAACAGACTATATACCAATTTACACAAAGACTTTTAGGAGCAGACAGCTCATCTGTCAATGCTTGACACCAATTTTCTGTATTTAAATCTGATTTTGTGAATCCTTAACTATCGTAACAGGAAGACTTTAGAAAACCAATGTGGTTATCAAAGTCACAAGTGGTTGTAAATCAGGTGTCATGTGATTTTTTGTGGCTCCTGATATAGGTAATTATCCCTAATATTGAAAAACTTCAGAAAGAACATGAAAAAGATTTGTCACATATACTAAAATTTGAGTTGTAGAGAAAAGTCAAATCGATAGATTTTAAGACATAATGCTCTCATTTATGCTAGTCAACCCTTAATCACCAATTATGGAGTAGTATAAATAAAAGAAATTCACAGCTAATCCAGATACCTGATTACTATTTTTCTTTGATTGGAATTTAAAAGAAATCACAAAAGATTAGCATTTGAATAAAATGAACTTTACTCTTCATGATAATCATAAAAGCCTCACATTGTTAGCTAATTTTATACATATTTTTCTATGAGGCTATAAACATTCTGTATCAATAACTAAGAGAGGCTAAACTGCAAATGTTTATACTACATATAAGATCACTGCAATATAAATGAAGTTTGAGAATTGGATGTAAAGAATTGTAGGGATAACAGGTTGGTTGAGATTATTAGTTTATAATAATGATATATGAAAACTAAAATGTTACCTGCAAAACAAAAAATATTATCACTAATGATTTTTGTACCCTGAAGAAATCCTTTTATAAATATTTTTACTGAGATTGTAAAGACATAAATCAGAGGATCAAAATCATTTCAATCTTCTATTCAGTCTCTCAGCCTAAATATATTTAACAAGATATCCATTAAAAATTGTCTGAAAAGGGCTTCCCTGGTGGTGCAGTGGTTGAGGGTCCGCCTGCTGATGCAGGGGATGCAGGTTCGTGCCCCGGTCTGGGAGGATCCCACATGCCGCGAAGCGGCTGGGCCCGTGAGCCATGGCTGCTGAGCCTGCGCGTCCGGAGCCTATGCTCTGCAACAGGAGAGGCCGCAACAGTGAAAGGCCCGCGTACCGCAAAAAAAAAAAAGTAAAAAAAAAAAAAAAAAAAAAAAAAAATTGTCTGAAAAGATTGCACTATATCACCTGTTTTGCAACATTCTGGGAATATTTCTTCAGGAATTAATTACTGGGTAATCTATCCTCAGGAATTAATTACCAGGATGTGGTTACTAAAGTAGTGAAATGACTGCTATTTGTATTCACTTTTTTAAATAAGAGCTTGAATTTTAGATATATCATGCAACAAAAGAAATGGCCTGGGTGCTAACACAATACGGACTGTTGATTCCCTTTGATTTAGCTCAGTTCTCCAAAACTGAGCTCACTGTAAAATTATTTCCATTATTAACAAAGTAGAAAATTACTCCATCTCACCCTCATCTCTCTTGCCAATAATAAGTAGTTGTAAGTGTAATATTTTTTAAAGGCAAAAACAAGATTTTGGAGTAGAAATCCAACTTTGTATTGATTTTTGAAATAAAATATGAAACTTCAAGGAATTTTGGGGGTGTAGAAGCCATTTAAGGTAGGCACCCATATCGCTGGATGTATGCATTAACACATCTCTTTAGCTGCAAGATGTCTGGTGAAGAACTGTGAGAAAAGTTTAATATTTTGTGTGTTTGTTTTATTGGTGAGAGAACGCAGGTCTTAGAGAGGTCCATTAGCTTTTTGGAGACATGTCAATAAAAAAAGCATAGCTTATATTAGATTCTCTGGCTCTCAGGTCTCTTCATTAAATTTGGGCTCTCATTATAGAATGACTAATGTAGATTTCCCCCTTTTCTCCCCTGATATATTTTGTATTGATTTAGATTGACTGTACAGATTAAAAAAAATTCTGTTTGTTTGTCCTAGGGATTGAATTGTTTTATTTTTAGAATTATCTAACTTACATTCAGAACTACCCTGAGAGACAGACATTTTTAATCCTATTTTATTATGCCAGTTTCTTTTTTAAAGTATGGGTATCAGTGACAGGAAAGAAAACTTTTTTTTTTAGAAGTTGTTTCTCTTCCAACCAATACCACTCAGTACATATTGGTACAGCTATAGATTGCTTCTGGTAGTTGTGACTGGAGAAGGAGGTTTTTAAAAAAGTTTTACTTGAGAACTCAAAATTTAAACAAACTCTTGTAAATAAAGAAATTCTTGTGGGGATCCGGTTAATATTTCAATTCACTATATTTCAGCCCTTTCAGTAAAACTGGTGCTTCATTGTAAAACAATTCTGTTTCATTTGTGATTTATTAAGGCAAAGTAAAAAAGAGGAAAGAAAGAAATGAAAGTAAGAGAAGCAATAATTCTATAAGTGTGTCAGGAAAAAATAAACACTCTAATGCATTTCTGGAGAAAGGCAAACCAATAAAAGAATAGAGAAGTTCAAGGAAATATTGCAAAGAATAATGAAGAATTAAGTCAAAAATTAGAATCTTGGTAGCAAGTCACAGGTCTACCAACTGCCCCACCCACTTATGAAAAATTTTTATACTTAGGAGATCCTTTATTTTAAAGGCTCTGATTTCTAATGGTTTATTAACATTTCAAATATTTATTTATATTTTATTGTACATTTATAATTTTGATCCCTAAGTTTCTATAATAGCTTTGATTCCAAAATAATACAGTCTATACAAAATTAGACTTTTAAGCAAGTTATTTCCTGCCCACTAGCCAGAGAATAATTCAATCCATGCTCTTTTTCCCCAAGTTTCGTATCTGTCTAAAAAGAAATAATGAAGCCCATCACAGGTATGGTATAAAAAATTTATTAGGCATTTTGAAATAGATAAGTTTTAATTAGTATGTTTTTAAGAATTATTTATTATTTGTGTAGGAGATAGAAAAAAGTTTATTTTCAAACTTCCATTGAAATACAATTTTCTATCCAGCAAGATTTAGAATGGCTTAGCCTGCATATAAAAATGCTCTGGTATAAACAGAGTTACAAACACAAACAAATAGTTAGCTTTATGAAGATTTGCCATAAATCTGAAAAGCAGGCAAAAGACATCCATCCTCGTCATTACCAGAACCTGTCTACATAACAAAACAAACCAAAAAAAACTTACACTTCTCTGGTTTAAAAAATAATATAGATTATAAAATAACCTGTAATTTAATCCCTATGCAATTTTGTTTACTACTTTTTTAAACTACATATTTTATTTTGAGCATTTTCCTTTGTCATTAAATATTCTTAAAGATATGATTTTTTAGGTTATATAAATAACTCATATATATACATATTATTATATAAGTTATTCAACCATAGACATTAAGGTTGGTTCTAATTTTTCATGAATATGAATAATGCTGTGATAAATAATCTTGTACATAAGTCTTTCATGTCCTCTTTGATAACTTCCATTGAAAAATTTCTGCAAATAATATGATTGGTTAAAACACAAAAAATGTTTTATATATATAGTTTGCTTGCAAGGTTATACAAATTTATATTCCTACTAGTGTGACTAGGAATATTCATGTCACTGCTCATTATAGCATGGATGATTATAATTTAAAAATAGTTACCAATTTGACTACAAAATTTTTAACAGATTTCTGTGAGGGTACATTTTTTCCCCCTATAAGATTAGAAGAGCTCTTTTAGGCTATCAAAGCTTTGATAGATTTGTTGTAATTTTTTTTTTTTCTTTTTCACATCTGCTCCGCTATAAGATCCTTGAGGTCATGGTTAGTAAGTCTTTGCATTGCTATATTCCCAAAACCTACTTGACCCAAAACCTATTCCCAAAAGTACTTGACATAATATGCACTAAAAATATTCATTGAATGAATTTCTGAATTAATGTGTGTTTTGTCTTTAATCAAAGTAGGATGAAAAGGGAGAGCAGATAATCCTGAAGTTTTGGGAAAGAAAATACATGGCCAATTTTAGAATATGTATCATTTAAAAATATAAAGATCTAGAAAATAATTTAGTTTGGTATATGTTGTCTATTAAAGTCATGAATGAGACATGGCCCGTTAACTATATAGATTTGAATAATGGCTATATCTAATCAATTCTGCTGGTGAAATAATGATGGCACAGATTACTTTTGTTGAGCTGCTTTTACACAAAACATACCCCAAATCTTTAAAAAGAAGTTTATAGGAATCAAAGATATTAAATTAACTGAAAACTAGTATTCTTAATTTCACTATTCCTTGTATTTCTACAGTTCTCACTTCCCTGTCATCCTATAACTTAAACAAAATGCTAGTGAATACCAAGAGAAATCAATATTCCACTTAACAGAGACAAAGCTTGACCTAAATGAGAAAGATCTTAAATGAAGTCAGAACGTTTTCACTTCATAATCTTTAACTTTATGTAGTAGCATGAAATGCAAAAGCTGAAATAAATGTAAATTATTTTACATTAATTGGATATTAACATAATATCAGAGAGAAGGGCTAAAGAGAATGATAATATTTATTCAGTCAGTGTAGAGACTTATTGCAAAGGAACAGAATTATAGGTCTAGAAGGGACTTTAGAGGCTACCTAATTTAGTATCATGATGTTACAGATATAGAAACTGAGGTTTACTAGTTCTAACAAAGGTATAAAGTGGAAGACTAGGGCTGATACTCAATATTTGGTGCCTGATAGTGCAATACTTTTATATACTCAATACTGTTGACTTTTCAAACAACTTTGGATCCATAATTTTTTTAAATATGTGTCAGTAAATCTATCAAAGGCAAATGCTAAAGACTGTTCCTTCCAGAATATCATTAAATTGAATTCATGAAGATGCAAAAATGATCTCTTCCTGACATCCATATGAATTATGGGAACCATGGGCCTAAAAGTTTGGCATATACTTTCAACAAAGGTAGAATTAATACAAGTTGCTAAGTTTAATTAAGAGAAGATTCTAAAACACTTCACTTCCAGAAGACTATCACAGAATTATATTTAAAACTAGGAAATAGGTAACAACTAAAATATGCAAAATAGGGACTGGTGAAAAAAACTATGCTATACCCACAAATTTGAATACTGAACAATAATTGATATTAATGTTGAGGAAGATAATTTAAAAACATGTAAATAAAGATGTACATGACATAGAAAGAATGTTACTAAATGAATGAGATAGGTTAAAATATAGTTTCATAACAATAGCTAACATTTAGTGATCGTTTCTTATATTTCAAACACTGTGGTAAGTGATGTATATGCATTTTAAAATTTAAACTTTACAACAACCCTATGAGGCAAATAGTATTATTATTTTTCATTTTACAGATGATTAAGGTTATAGAAGTGAAGTAACGTTCTGAAAGCCACACATTTAGTAAGTGATAAAGCTGAGATTCATTGCCAAGCCTGGAGACTCTGGAACCAGAGCTCTTAATCACTGCCTTGCTATCATGATTCATTTATATAAAATATTTGAATGCATAGGAAAAAAAACCAGAATGATATAAGCAAAGTTTTAACAGTTGTTATTTATTAAAGGCAGTCTTACAGGAACTCTTTTTTTTTTTTGCTTATATTAATTTTCTAAAATGAGCATGTATATTACTGTTTTTAAATTAAAAAAAAAAAGACCATGCCACTTATAGACTGTCTAATCTATAAAACTGTTAACTCTATAGCTAATAATTTCTAGTTAGCTATATCTTCTCAGGCTAGCTAATCAAATTTCATTTGTAACTCAGATTCCAAAGTGGTGACTGTACACTTCACAGTTAAGTTATTCTTAGTTTCAATGATAAATATAATTCTGTGAGCATTAAATAATAAGAAAAGGATGCGGCGAATTCCATTTTCAATTTTCATTGTACATAAAGGTAGAGGGGACACTTAATCAGATGAATGAAAAACAGAAATCAATGTAAAGTCCTGTATATTTAGCAGAATGTCAAAGAACAACCATTTAAAATAATTTGTAAACTCAAAATTCATAGCTAAAATATATTATTACTATTTGATTTTAATTTTCTTCAAAGTGTCAACAACTAATTTACCATACTGGATAGTGTCTCTCCTGATAGAAATGATATGAAAACAATCCTTTTTTTGAAGTCTCAAAAATCTATTTGCTATCAAACTAGAATAAATAGCAAAATAAATATGCTGTTATAAATGAGGAGAAACTAGACAATAATGAATGAGAGTGGAAATCAGTTACTCAAAAGTGTATAGGAGCCAGGCATTTAATGCAAATAAGTAAAGTCGGCTGGAGGGTATAAAGAATGTCAGCTAAGTACTGATATATGTCGTGCTGGCCCAGTAATGTCAATCTGATTTTTTTTTTTTTGAGGTACGTGGGCCTCTCACTGTTGTGGCCTCTCCCGCTGCGGAGCACAGGCTCCGGAGGCGCAGGCTCAGCGGCCATGGCTCACGGGCCCAGCCACTCCGCGGCATGTGGGATCTTCCTGGACCGGGGCACGAACCCGTGTCCCCTGCATCGGCAGGAGGACTCTCAACCACTGCGCCACCAGGGAAGCCCTGTCAATCTGATTTTTTTAGATTAGCTGAAAACTGTATTTTTATTTAAAATCTCACCAAATTTAAATGTTCCAAACTAGTTATAAAAAAGGAAGTCATCCCCAAAGATATCCCTAATAAAATTATCTTCCATCAACTAGGTTTTGACTTAAAAGAGGGCTCTCTGTGCACCTATAAGTAGAAAGGAGACCCTAGGGAAACATCAGTTACTATACAAACATAGAAGTAGTATCACGTTGGAAATGAGTAAAGTTAGCTGGGAATTACATTTTCTGGTTGTATCTTCAAGACTTTGTGAAGTCTTCTATTATTTTGAATCAGGGAGGAGAAACTCTGTTCCCTGTCCTAGAATGAATCTAGGGTGAATCATTTATATTAAGCATGGTACCAGTGGTCATTTTCCTAAAGAATAAGATCTCTGAAACGAGAATACCACTGTAACATGGTCTAAATGAAAAAGAGAACACACGTAATTTTGACCCAGGATGTTTCCAAGAAACATAAACCACTCTGCTCATTTGATTATACTAACAGTTCTTTAAGTGTGGTCCACAGACCTGTGAGGGTCCCTGAGATCCTTTCAGGGGTCCACAAGGGCAAATTATTTTAATAATAATACTAAGACATTATTTGTCTCTTACACTATGTTGACATTTGCACCGATAGTACAAAAGCAATGGTGGGTTGGTACTATAGTAAAAAATTAAGGCAGTGGATCCAAATAGTGTGAATAGTTATTGTATTATTCACCACTATGTACTAACAGTTTAACACTTTCCTCAATGAAACAGTAAATAGTAACTCAATTTAATTAAAGCTTGTCCCTTGAGTGTGATAAAATGGAAAGTATGAAATAAAATACTTCTGCTGCATAAGAAAGAATGACAGTTGTCTCAGGTTAAAGTACTTAGGCAATAGTTTGAGTTGCAAGCTGAACTAGCCAGGTTTTGCACAGAACAATTTTTACTTGAAACAATGTCTGACAAACTATGACTATTCAGACTTAGATGTCTGGTAGGCATTTTCTTGAAAATGAATGAAATGAGACTGTCAATTCATGGAAAACAGACAGGATTTGTTGGGTTTTTTTTTTGTTTTTTTTTGGCCAAAGAAGAAACTCTACGTTTTAAGCAAAAATTAGAACTGTGGAAAATGTATATCACCATGAGCTTGAGAGCTTCCAATGCTTCCAAGGCATTTTTAATGAGCTTGGTGGTTATATTAATTAAAATGATTTTGGATATAGTCAACACTTGGAAGAACTTATATTTTCCATGTGATCAAAAAATATGTTACAAAATCATACCTGTTTATAAGATCCAATAAACGTTCAGGACAGACCAATGGATTTTTTTTCCCCAGAACAAACAACTTTTTATTGAAGTATAGTTGATTTACAATGTTGTATTAGTTTCAGGTGCATAGCAAAGTGATTCAGTGATATATATATATATATATATATATTCTTTCTCAGATTCTTTTCCATTATAGATTATTATAAGGTATTGAACAGTTCCCTGTGCTATAGAGTAGATCCTTGTTTATTTTATATACAGTAGTGTGTCCAACAGATTTTAATACATAGGAGTATGAAATTGTCCTTGACAGGGTTTTAGATTCTACGCTTCAACTAACTTTTTTTTTTTTTTTTGGTACGCGGGCCTCTCACTGTTGTGGCCTCTCCCATTGCAGAGCACAGGCTCCGGACGCGCAGGCTCAGCGGCCATGATTCACGGGCCCAGCCGCTCCGCGGCATGTGGGATCTTCCCGGACTGGGGCACGAACCCGCGTCCCCTGCATCGGCAGGTGGACTCTCAACCACTGTGCCACCAGGGAAGCCCTACACTTCAACTAACTTTTAATAGACTACTAATTGAAAAATTTTGATGTAGTGTCAAAGAATATCCACAATTATAAGAAAATGTTATTAAGATAGTCCTTTCTTTTCTAACTACGGATCTGTGAGGTTGGATTTGTTTCTTCATATGCTTCAACCAAAATAACATATCACAACAGATTGAGTACAGAAGCAGATGTGAGAATCTACCTGCCTTCCATTAAACCAGACATCAAAATGAATGTGAAGAAAAAGTAAAACAGTGCCATCCTTTTTAGTAGATTTTAAAATTTTTGGAAAATATTATTTTTCCCATAGCAGTATTATTTATATTAACATAGAAAGGCCTTATTATTCTCATTTTGAAGCAAATAAATAAACATTTAAAAAATTTCTAAGTTTTAATTTTCAGTGCAGTAAACATCACCAACTATAATTCACATAAACAAACTATTTGAGGTCCTTAATAATTTTTAAGTTTGTAAAGGGGTCCCGAGACCATTAAGTTTGAGAGCTGCTGGATCTGACCAATAACATTGAGAATATTATTGCTCAATAACCAACGCCTCCATGGGACAGTTAACTTTGAACACAAAAAAACATATATTTTTATGTCCAGAGGATGTATTTTATTAAATTAATTAATGTTATTAATTCAGTTTTTCCCAACCTTTTTGGTGTTTGTTGACTCCACATGTAGAACCCATACATTTCTACAATGTCATTAACTGCTGAACAGTTGTTGATATACCATTGTTGACATGACTTCAGACAAAAGCAAAGAAACCTGATGTTTAGTGTAGTCTTACTGATTTTATTTAGGCTCTCAAAAGTAGTGGAAAATCATCTGTAGTCCTCAGTTATTGCCTTGATCTAGGCTAGAATTTTAGAAATTTCATGACATTCTCCAGAGACCTGGGAACCAATGAACTAGCCATAGTACACAATCACTCTGATGTTCACAAAGGAAAGTGGTGATAATATGGAATAGTTTGTAAAAACTAACATCCTAGGAAAAAAATCTCAGAGAAAATATTACCCTGGATCAAATATTACTGGATCAAATAATGCCATTTTATATGTAAAGGAAATCACACTGCCTTTCAAACATACACATTAAAAACTTTGAGTTAAGAAAATATTCTTTAACCAGAGTAATATAAATTCTTTTGCTCAAAGGACAATAACAGAAGCCTAGAGAGAAGTCATAATTCTGCATTTTGTTTGAATATAAGATTAGACATTATTACTAATTATTAAACGAACACATACTACCTAAAGATATTTCAATATATACATTTAAATTATTTTATAAACTTCAGTTTAATTAGGGAGAATTTATATTTTCTTCTTAAGGGGAAAAAAAAAGAACTTGCTGGTTAGTCTGGGCACAAAATTCTATTCTAACCTTTGAGGTACAAGGGAATATGTGACAAGAGATTACATTTATTCATTTATTTATTTTAGTCAAACTTCAGATGCTTAGGGAATAAAAGGAAAATTGAATTGGTCTTTGTAAAAAATTCTCTATTTTAATAACATCTATAGGGAATGGTGAATTGATTGGAAGTTTGGAATTTTTTTCTTTTTTGTTCTGATTATTATGCTCTACAACAAGCCTCTTGATTCTAATAGAGGTGCTGCTGCCTTTCATAATTGAAAATCAGAACTCATTTAAGTTGTGGACCATGCTCACTTTAAAACGCAGTTTGTTACAGAATTATTCTTTTAGCAAACCATTTTTGGGAGACTATCACCATTTTAGAACTTGAGTCCTCTAGATATTGCCCATTCATAGAATCTACATACTATTTGACTTTTTTGACTTAGGCACTAATTTACTTAGGGCAATGAAAGACTAAAATCCCAAGTTTGTTTTTAAAATATACTTCACTGTGTTCTCAAGCAAGAGAAGTGAAAATCAATTGTCATTTCAGTCAGATTTCATTAAAAGAAAATATCTGATATGAAAGAGAAACGACTTTCTCCATATACAGAAAAATATGTCATTTCAGCAAATAAATTTTTGCTGGAGACAATGTCATTCTATGAAGAACTGTTTAGAAAAGATAACACCTTGTTGTCCTTGTTAGATTGTGATGAGTGTACTGAAAAGGAAATCCAAACTTTGTATGTTTTACAGATCGTGTTCTCACTATAGCTGGAGAATCTTAAAGGATCAAAGCACAATCAAAGAACAATTATATTGCAGTGAGCATAAAAAACGTGAATTTAAAATAATGTTTAATATTACATTGTTGACCTCACAGGAATAGATGCATACATACAAATGGACAGAAAGTTTTCATCTTAAATCCTCCCCCATGATAAAAAGCTACAGAGGGAAAGGTTGGAACTGTTTTTAATCATAATTTGGTTATTTAACTCTTCTGTGTTTTCACAAAGACTAGGGTAAGTGTTTCTCATGGTTATTCCCAGAGTATTCTGTATTCCTGCTGATAAATCATAGCACTTATTATACTTTATTATAATTTATAGTTGCCTGTTTTATCTGTTTGTAAAGCCAAGAACAATGTTATTTGCTCACCACTGCTTTCCCAGAACCAGGCAAAGACTTATTTAATAGATTAATAACCCTGTTGGGGAGGCAAGGATTACCAGCTTCATCACAGACAAAAAGCTCAGAGAAGTTGAGCAAGTTGCTTATTGCAGTGTAGTAATTAAGTAGAGAAGTCAGTATTTGAATCCAGGTCGTCTATTATCAAGTCAAGTGCTCTTTCTAGTGCTCATCTTTTAAGACTGTATTGTATTTCCGATGTAAAGAAAACATATTCGCACATATATTTCTACACATGACAGACTGCATGCCTAATCTGAAACATGGAAGGGGTATTTCTATGGGGTTTGGCAAACAGTAATATGTACTAAATTATAAATATCCCATCTAAGATGCAGTAACAATAACAATGTCAAACTCAACTTGTGTTCTAATCTTGTGCTAAGATATCATTCCTGGGATGTCTCATACATATATTAGATTGAAAACATTCAAAACCAAAATGTATTAACCACTCTCCTTTGCTTTTTCTCTTTTATTCCTTAGTATAGTTAATAACATCATTTACCCATATCTCAAATTAGAAACCTGACTTTCTTTTTGATTTCTTCTCTGCCCTAAATTTTTATGCTATAAAGTTAAAATAAAGAATTCATCTAGAACAGATTAATGTCCTAAAACCTACATCCTTGAAATTTGACTCAGCAGGCAAAGGCAAAAAAAAAAAAAGTCATTATTTAAAATAAAAAAGAATTGATATCTGAAGTTGAATTTTGAAGTCACTGAATTAGGTTATTTATGTACTAATGAAGTTTTAGTCTGAGAGTTCTTGATTGGTGAATACTACCTGTAAGGTGGTCATTTCTGCTGAATATAATTCTCAAAACCTCCACCTGGCAAAAAAGCTTTTGTTTTATTTTATTCATCTTTCATGTCCCTGGTGAAATGTTACTCCTTAGAGCGGGCTTCTCTGATCATCTCATCTAAGTGAGGTTTCCCTCCTTTTATTTTCTATCACTACACTTTTTTACTTCTCCTTAGCGTGAATTTCAATGTATCATTATTAAGTTACTGTAAAAGTATATTTATTATAATTTAAACAGTTATTTTAAATAAATTTATTTAAAAAATACCTATTTACTTCAATATACCATTGACTAAACTGTAAACTCCATGAGGGCAGAGATTATATGTCACTGATATAAAAGTACATATAAAAGCATCTAGTTTACATTCAATTAAGCAGTCTTATAATTTGAGACTTTTAATAGGAGGATTAATTTGATTATCTTCACTTCTTTTTAAAATATACAAACTAATTTTTCTATTATATTACTATTCTGATTTAACTGTAAAAGTTTAATTTTAAAATTACAACAAAGCAATAATTTTATCTTTGAGATTACATTCTGGTGTTGGTAAAAATTATTTAAAAGAAACAGAATCTTATTCCTAGACAAAAATACAGAAAAAAATTCCTGAAAAAAAAGATATTCAAATATTGTTTTATTTGAATTTACTGTCAATGTGAACAGCTAAGTGTTAACTATGGAAAAAATATCAAGACAAGCCACTTCCTCCCCTAAAATTTTGCAATAAGCAAATTAACTTAATGTAGAAATTTGGAGTGATTTTTAAAACTGTATTTAATATTCTCTTTGCAATTAAGATGTAATTGCAGAGTTTTAAAAAGGCTCAAGAACTACTATGTATAATTAAACTTAGCTTAAAATATTTATGTACACAGTATATCACTAAGAAAAAAATACTGTGTCTTAGATAATTCTGTATTCCCATCATTAAGGTCTTAATATTTGGTGAATGAGTAAATTTTATACTGGACTTAACATCTAGCTTTAATTATTCCCAGACTTTATAAATGAGTACAACTTATACTGTTGGAATTTAATGAAGTCAAATAAATTATTTTGTTTTAAAAATTTATAAGATATGGATGAGATTCTTCTACCCAAATTATGTCTTGAGAACTCCATGTTTTCATTCAGTTGAAGATGTAGCTGACTGGCACCCCATGTATAAATGTATAACATACATTTTATATCTAGAATGTTTTTATAGTTTTTCTTTATTGAAGATTTAGGACGTCAATTTTTTTAAACTATAAAATTAATATCAGCTATTTTTGACACAAGTCTAAAAACAATGATATACAACAGTTAACACTCTGAAGACTTTGCTGAAAAGGTTGTACCATGGAATGTAAAAACAACTGCACTACACATATCAAGAATTGCTTGAGATTACTTCTAGTTAAATTCAATGATAATATTCATAAAACTCATAGAAAAGCTGGAATTGAGGAAGATAGCTATATAAGTCCTTAAATCTGATGACAGTGAAAAAGCCACAGTTTGAAAAATTACCTAGAGAGCCCTGAAATAAATTTACTGTATAGCCTGATATCTAACGTCATATCCTATTAAATAAGAAGGAATGTTACTGTTAAGCTTTTGATGCCAATAGTGGATCTATCCCATAGAAAACTTGAAAGCACAAATGACTAACTTTGCCAGGAAAGAGATATTCCAGGAAAAAGCATCACAGTCATAATTAGGTTTGCTACTCAATTTTTCACATACATGAAGATGTCAGGTAGCAAATAAATGTCTAATCCTCCCCCCACCCCCTTACATGATTCAGTACTTGGGAAAAATTATAAAAAATAAATACTAAGACACTTCCTCCCTCCCCCAAAGGTTGGCATTAAAACTTTCTTTCTAATCAATTTAGATTTGTTTCCAAATATTAGGCAGCAACATTCCAAGTTGAATATGTTTGAAAAAATTTGGAATGATACTAGAGCAGGGAGCTACCCCTGCCTGGACAAGTTAAAAAAAATCCCTTTGGTGATATTATTTTATTTTGTTAATCTTACTGTTTATTGGCCAGAAACACATTCATCCCCTGCATAAATAACTTCACTTCTATACTAATAAGTATGCTAAAAAGTAATAAGTCTACAACAAAGAAACAGGAGCTACACAAAGTAATACCTATCGCTGTGAGGTGGTAGGCATTTTGAATGAAATTTCTATTGCTCTATTGTTGGCCTAATACGACAATCTGTGAAACATTAGGTGGTAACTATGTTATAGCCCATTAATTTTTCATCGTGTTATCTTGCATGCAATCCAATCTTGACAAGCGGAGGGAAATACTGGTTGGTTAGTTTTCCCAGATTCACATAGCAGAGCAGGTGTAAGGTGCCAAGGAACTGTACTTACTTTTGGTGTTGGGCAGGAAGCTGTAGATAGGCGAGATGTAGCCTGAGCACGAGGAGATTCTGAAGGAGTAGTGCTGAGGGAGGCTGTGTCTCGTGGGAGCACCTGAACGCCACGAGAAATGATGGAGTCTGGAATCTGGACAAGAGGAACAAGTATGGTTTAATATGCTGAAAATACCAACAACATGTAAAATCAATACCCACATCAAACATTTTTTGAGGGGGGCATTCTTTGCTGCTGAGCTCTCAGATATTTGGTCTCACTCACTGTTACGTATGAATGCATCCAACAATTTGGGATAGGGTAGAAACCTTCAGATTTAAAATATTTTCCTTGGCCAAATAATATTTCATCAAAGCTTTTTTTATGAGGCAGTACAGAATTGTAGTGAGAAGTAAAGTGTTTGGCATTCATATACTGGCTCTGCCACTTAATAGTTATTTAATTCCTAGATATTTTCCATTTCCCTTTCAGATTCATTCTCCACCCTTCTTCACTCTCTCTGCTTGAAGCTAACCTGTATAGATAGAATCAATAAGCTATTTTGTGCTCTCTGGTTTCTAGCTGGGCTCAGCTAATAGGAGCCACTGTCAGGAAACTGAAGAGTTGTAGGAGAGTAAGGTCTGACATTTATTCCCCTGGCTCCTTCTCTACCAGGTCACCGTAGGTTGGCTAAGATCACAGCCCCTATCAGATGACCCTTGCCTTCGGCTCTTTTCTGGATTCCAATAGCAGCTCCCTCCCTTGCCCCATTAGGACTAGGAGTATTAATGATCCCCACTATTACTAGTCCCAGGGTGCTGCATCATGTTTTGTTGCTTTCCCTAAAATCTGCCCAAGCTTTTGTAAATATCATAGTCCTTTATTAAACTCTTTTCAATTATCCATTTAAGTATGCTGTGACTTTGCTGGGATACTGATGGATATATTTTTTTAACTTGCCATTTCCTTTACCTAAAAAATGTAGATAATGATAGCATTTACCTCACCAGATTATTGCTGGGGGTTAAATAAGATAATGTATATAAATTATGTAACACAAGTAGTTAATACTTAATAAATGTTGGCGATTGCTAGTTATTATACCTATCAATAGGGTAAAGACTGATGTAACTGAATATTACTACTGTAAAAACATATAAATGTAAGGACAAATAATGTGGATTATTAAAAAAATATTAATATTTACGTTGATTATAAAATTTATTATTTGGGGCTTTGCATAATTTAGTTCATGTTCTGGGCTAGTACTAGTGAGTGTAGGTCTTCTAATCTCAAAATGACAACTTGACTACTTTCAAGCAATTATCATTCAATCAACAAATATTACTTACTATGTGAAAAGAAGAAAACAGCAGCCAGATTTTGTGACTAGAAAGGTGCTCTCTATCTAACACACCATCTCTTTCTCACAAAGGACATATTATTTTCATAAATGCTCTTTTATTTAGTTTCCATACCTACATCCTCAATACCAAAGGTACTGCCACCATTTCAGGGCTTAACAATTTATGTGATTTATGAACAATAACCCCATAACTAGGATGAAAAGCAATGGGAATTCTGAGAAGAAAAATAGCTCCATTTGCTATTATATTTGAATAGTGGATTGCAATAAATATTTGAAAGAAATGGAAGCAGTCTAATTTAGAAGAGCTGTATGTTGTCACTTATGTCTAATATAAAAGGCCATGTATTGGAAAGAAAAAGGTCAAATGCCCCTATTATATTTCACATAATACCACGTTTCTCTCTTTCACAGAAATTACCCATACTTATACTACATTTATATGTATGCTAGTTTGATCAATGTCTATCTCCCACACCAGAATGCATTGTCATGATGATGGAACTGTGTTTTTGCTACTACTGTACATCCAGTACCTAATGAAGCATCTGCACAAAGTCGTATACATGTATGATATATATTTCCAGACTTACACACACACACACACACACACACACACACACACACACACACACACACTCTTCATCCCCCCAATAAACAAAAGAGTAGGATATTTGAGGAAGAAGGTAACTTTAAATTGTGAGGTACATACTTTTGGGTTACTAGCCTGGAAATACAGAATTAACTATTGGAAATATGAGACTGGAGCTCAGGAAAAAGTTAGGGATTGGATATATACTTTGGGAATTATCACTGAAGGTGGTAGTTTCAGTCATGCAAATATTTCAGGTCACCCAAGGAGGGCATGTAAAAGAACAAAAGATGACGGTTCAAAATTCTAGGTGATATCCATAAGGGGTTAACAGAAGAAAAGGAATTAGGGAAAAAAAAGCCCTGTAAATGGTATGATGATACAATCTTGTTTTCCTTGAATAATCTGGGTTTATATCTATTATCCTGACTTTATTAAATAACACATCTTCTCACTTTCAGAAGTGTTTCAGTTTGGAAGATAAATTATTTGGTCTTCCTATCTTTAAGAAACAGACAAAAGAGGAAAATTAAGACAGAGTGAACATAAGGGAAGAGAAAAGAGAAGAAAGATGTTACAAAAGATGTTACAAAATATCAACTATTGGGGAGAACAGGAGTAAGGTGAGAGTTGAAAAGATGCCATTAGATCTAGCAATTAAAGAAGATACAAGTAAAGTAAAAAGAATAGAAACGAGTTGAGGAAGCAAGTGGGGATGACAAACCAGGGTAACTGGTGGAAAAAAAAGAGAGACATTCACTAATATTCTTTTCTTTGGTGCTTGGAATGAAGATCTATCTAATGAGAAAAATGGGAAGTAAAAGTGGGAAAGATAACTCTAGGAGCGTCATAAAAATCTGGAAAAATGCATTGATGACTGAAGCATGGAGGATAACTAAGGCATTGGCAAAGGAAATATCAACCATCATTGAGAATCCAGTTAATCCTGGCAACCATAAATTTCCAATTTCATTATGTAATATAGTGTGGAAATAAAACTTCATCCATCTCAAAAAAGAAAGTTATGCTACAGACAGAGACTTAGAAATTATTTGCAGAGATAAGATTGTGGAAGCTACAGAAATAGATGAGATCTGAAAGACAAAGACCTTATGGAAAGAATACAGCAAAACAGAAAAAGGAGAAAGAAACAGACATTAAAGAACAAGATAGAGGTGGTCATTAGTAACCTAAAAGAAAGCGATTATTTGATGAAGATAGATACCTCAATAGAGGTGGTAAAGAAAAAAGTTGGAGGAAAAGGATGCAGTGAATATGGATAACTCTGTTGTACAGTGTTTGTAATGTTTCCTTTTTGGAGATATTATGAACAATTCTTGTTCATGTACCATAATTCCCACATGCATTAATTCTAGGATATATATACTCAGAAACAGAATTGCTGGTTGTAGGGTGTGAATACTTTCTTTTACAAATTCCCAAATTGGTTAAGTCAATTTATATGTCTATCAAAAGAAAATGGTGACAATTCCTCTTACTCCACTACTTAGCTCTACCTAGTATTGTCAGTATTATTAATTCTTCTTCAAATGGGTTACTAAAAATGTCTTAATGTGTGTGTTTTTTAAAAGTCTTTATTGAATTTGTTACAAGATTGCTTCTGTTTTATGTTTTGATATTTTGGATGCGAGGCACGTGGGATCTTAGCTCCCTGACCAGGGATCAAACCCACATCTCCTGCATTGGAAGGTGAAGTCTTAACCACTGGACTGCCAGGGAAGTCCCCTTAATGTGGTTTTAATTTCTTTTCCCATCATTGTTAATGAGAGTAAACACCTTTTCATGTTTATCAGCTATTTAGATGTTATCTTCTGTAAAGTCCCTATTCAATTTGCCCTATTTTTCCCTTATTAAGTCATTCATTTTTCATTGAATTGTTACATTTCTGTATCTATTCTGGATAACAAGTCCTTTATCAGTTTTATATGGTGTAAATATCTATTCCTACTATGTAGCTTGCCTTCTTTATCATGTATTGTGATGAACAGAATATTTTAATTTAAATTTAGTTAGCTCTATCAATATTTTCCTTTATAGTTAAGTGTTTTTTGTGTCTTAAAAGGAATCCTTTCTGAGAGACATCAGTAGAAAGATAGAGTAGGTAATGTCAATAGTCCACACCTCTACTAAAGAAGTGAATAAACTAACAAAATCTGTCAGAATCAACTTTATCAGAAATCTAGAAACTAATCAAGTTTACAGCAGCCAGGTGAATGCTTAATCAAAACCCCCCACAAAACCCCCCAATTGATCCCCTACTATATAGCTCAGTGATGGCCTTGAAGACACAGCCCACATGTCTGGTAAAGGTTCTGAATACTGAAGGGAAACAAACCTTATTCTCAAGGGTTGTGGTTGTTTCAACATGTCTGGTAGCTCACTGAAGGATACTCTCAAAGGGCTTTCCTTTATTTTCCCTATCTTGGAACACTCCCATGGCTCAGGCAACTAACTGGAGGGGAGGTTATCCAAATATTTAAAGTCAAACATATTAGCCACTGCTGTCTGGGCAGTGGATAACAGGTGGAATGAATAACAGATTAACTTAAAAACCTGGGAGGAAAGGCCATGTAATGAGATGCTTTCAGGCATAAGAGCTTTGAAAAGCTCCCAGATATTCCTGAGTTCCAGGAGGTCATGATTATGCCCAAGGCAATGCACATCCTTAGAAGACTTCACCTAATGTTTCACCTCTTGCTGAACTAAAGATTTTGCACAAGTAGGAAGTGAAGATTAGGCAGAGTAGTAAACTGCCTGGCTGAGCATTGAAGGCATGCTCCAATATACAAAAAGAGCTCATCTGTAAAGAATGGGAGATTTTCCTTTTCTGTATATTTATATTTTCCATTTTAGGAAATTATGTCAAATCACTAGCTGACTATGAAGCTAATGGAACAGAGACTTCAGTGGCCACACACAACAAAGAAGAACAGACTTGACAAAAGTAGTTCAGATATTTGTAGTGAGGTGGATGGACCTAGAGACTTTCATACAGAGTGAAGTAAGTCAGAAAGAGAAAAACCAATGCTGTATGCTAACACATATATATGGAATAGAAAAAAAAAGAAAATGGTCAGAAGAACCTAGGGGCAAGACGGGAATAAAGATGCAGACCTACTAGAGAATGGACTTGAGGATACGGGGAGAGGGAAGGGTAAGCTAGGACAAAGTGAGAGAGTGGCATGGACATATATACACTAGCAAATGTAAAACAGATAGCTAGTGGGAAGCAGATGCACAGCACAGGGAGATCAGCTCGGTCCTTTGTGACCACCTAGAGGGGTGGGATAGGAAGGTTGGGAGGGAGGGAGATGCAAGAGGGAAGAGATATGGGGACATACGTATATGTATAATTGATTCACTTTGTTATAAAGCAGAAAATGACACACCATTGTAAAGCAATTATACTCCAAGAAAAATGTTAAAAAAAAAAAGCAGTTCAGAAAAGTTAATCAACAAACAAACAACAACAATTATAACAAGCAGTAATAACATACCCTGGGGATGGGAGAGAATTTGATTTCCAGAGTTGCTACTAGAAATGTTCAAAGGGCCCAGTTTTCAACAAAAAAATTATATGGTATGCAAAGAAACAAGAAAGTATGACCCATGTATAGGAAAAAAAAAAAAAAAAAAAAAGAAGAAATAGAAACTGTTCTTGAGAAAGTCCTGACACTGGGCTGACTAGAAAAAGCTTTTAAATTAACTAACTGAAATATAGTCAAAAAGCTAAAAGCAACCATGGAAAAGCACTAAAGAAAGCATGATAATGATGTATCATTAATAGGGAATATCAATAAAGAGGTAGAAATCATAAAAAGAAACCAAATAGGAATTCTAAAGTTGAAAAGTATAACTAAAATAAAAAATTCACTACAAGGGTTCAGTACAAGATTTGAGCAAGCAGAAGAAAGAATCAATGAACTGAGGAGCAGAAATAAATAAAGAATAAAGAAAAATGAACAGGGTTTAAGAAACATGTGGGAAAACAATAAATGTACCAAGATATGCATAATGGGAATCCCACGTAGAAGAGAGAAAGAGGCAGAGAAAATATTTGAAGAAATAATGGCTGAAAACTTTCAAATTAGATGAAATACATGAATCTACACATCCAAGAAACTCAACAACCCCAAGATGGATAAACTCAAAGAGATCTACAACTAGATATATAATCAAATTACTGAAAGTGAAAGGAGAGAATCCTGAAAGCAGCAAGAGAAAAGCAACTCAAGGGATCCTCAATAAGAATTGTAGCTGATTTTTCAACAGAAAGCAAAGGGGTTGGTTGGCAGTGGGAAGACATACTCAAAAATGCTGAAAGAAAAATAATCTGTCAATGATAATTTTTCTGTCTGGTAAAACTACACTTCAAGAATGAAGGAGAAATCAATACATTCTCAGATAAACGAAAACTGAGAGAGTTCAGTGCTAGAAGACCTGCCTGACAAGAAATGCTAAAGGGATTCCTTCAGGCTGAAATGAAAGGACACTAGACAGTAATTTGGAATTCATATAAAGAAACAAACAACACTGGTACTCTACATAGGTAAACATAAAAATCACTATTAATGTATATTTTGGGTCATGAATCTGTATTTTTCCTATATAATTTTAAAAAAAACTACATAAAAGACTAATTATAAATCTGTGTTGATGGGCACACAATGTATACATATATAATTTGTTAAAATAACAATATAAGTGAGGGAGATAGTGAAAAGTTTTTGCATAATATTTAAACTAACTTGCTATTAATTAAGACTAGATTGTGACAAATTAAGATGTTAACTGTAATCTTCACAGCAATCTCTAAGGAAATAATGAAAAAATATTTGGTAAAAGAAATGAGAGGAAAAACAAAATGGTACACTAGAAAATATCTATTAATCAAAAAAGAAGGAAGTAATGGAGGAAATGAGGAACAAGAACAACAACAAAAGACACTGAAAAAAAACAGTGAACTGGAAGAAATCTTACCTTATCTGTAATTACATTAAATATAAGTGGATTAAACTACTCAATTAAAAGGCAAAGACTGGCAGAATAGATTAAACCCCCCTCAAAAAAACAAAACAAAACAGAACAAACCCATGATCCAAGTATATAGTTTAGATCCAAAGACCCATATTGGTTGAAGGTGAAAAACTGGAAAAAATATTCCAGACAAACAGTAATCGAAAGAGAGCTGGAGAGGACGAGGGGAAGGTGGTGGAAGAGTAAGACGCGGAGATCACCTTCCTCCCCACAGATACACCAGAAATACATCTACACGTGGAACAACTCCTACACAACACCTACTGAACGCTGGCAGAAGACCTCGGACCTCCCAAAAGGCAAGAAACTCCCCACGTACCTGGGTAGGGCAAAAGAAAAAAGAATAAACAGAGACAAAAGGATAGGGACAGGACCTGCACCAGTGGAAGGGAACTGTGAAAGAGGAAAGGTTTCCACACACTAGGAAGCCCCTTTGCCGGCGGAGACTGCAGATGGTGGAGGGAGAAATATTTGGAGCCAAGGAGGAGAGCACAACAACAGGGGTGTGGAGGGCAAAGCGGAGAGATTCCCGCACAGAGGATCGGTGCCGACCAGCACTCACCAGACCGAGAGGCTTGTCTGCTCACCTGCCAGGGAAGACGGGGCTGGGAGCTGAAGCTTGGGCTTCGGTCGGAGTGCAGGGAGAGGACTGGGGCTGTCGGCCTGAACACAGCCTGCAGGGTGTTAGTGCACCACGGCTAGCCGGGAGGGAGTCCAGGGGAAAGTCTGGACATGCCGAAGAGGCAAGAGACTTTTTCTTCCCTCTTTGTTTCCTGGTGCGTGAGGAGAGGGGATTAAGAGCGCTGCTTAAAGGAGCTCCAGAGACGGGCGCGAGCCACGGCCAAAAGCGTGGACCCCAGAGATGGGCATCAGACACTAAGGCTGCTGCTGCCCCCAGCAAGAAGCCTGTGTGAGAGCACAGGTCACTTTCCACTATCCTTCCGGGAAGTCTGTGCAGCCCGCCACTGCCAGTGTCCCGGGATCCAGGGACAACATCCCCGGCAGAATGCAAGGCGCCTCAGGCTGGTGCAACGTCATGCTGGCCTCTGCCGCCACAGGCTCGCCCTGCACTCCGTGCCCCTCCCAACCCCAGGCCTGAGTGAGCCAGAGCCCCCGAATCAGCGGCTACTTTAACCCCGTCCTGTCTGAGGGAAAAACAGACGCGCTTTGGCGACCTACATGCAAAGGCAGGGCCAAATCCAAAGATGAGCCCCTGGGAGCTGTGAGAATAAAGAGAAAGGGAAATCTCTTCTAGCAGCCTCAGAAGCAGCGGATTAAAGCTCCACAATCAACCTGATGTACCCTGCATCTGTGGGATACATGAATAGACAACAAATCATCCCAAATTGAGGAGGTTGACGTTGAGAGCAAGATTTATGATTTTTTCCCCTTTTCCTCTTTTTGTGAGTGTGTATGTGTATGCTTCTGTGTGAGATTTTGTCTGTATAGCTTTGCTTCCACCATTTGTCCTAGGGTTCTACCCGTCCTTTTTTTCTTAATAATTTTTTTTTTATTTTAATAACTTTATTTTACTTTATCTTTCTTTCTTTCTTTCTTTCCTTCCTTTCCTCCTTTAGACAACGAATCATCCCAAATTGACGACGTGGACTTTGAGAGCAAGATTCATGATTTTTTCCTCTTTTCCACTTTTGTGAGTGTGTATGTGTGTGCTTCTGTGTGAGATTTTGTCTGTACAGCTTTGCTTCCACCATTTGTCCTAGGGTTCTATCTGTCCATTTTTTTTTCTTAATAATTTTTATTTTAATAACTTTATTATATTTTATGTTACTTTATTTTCTTTCTGTTTTTACCTTCTTTCCCTCTTTCCTTCCTTGCTCCCTCCCTCCTTTCTTTCTACTTCTACTAATTCTTTCTTTGTACTTTTTCTAGCTTTTATTCTGAGCCGTGTGGATGAAAAGCTCTTGGTGCTGCAGCCAGGAGTCAGTGCTGTGCCTCTGAGGTGGGAGAGCCAACTTCAGGACACTGGTCCACAAGAGACCGCCCAGCTCCACATAATATCAAATGGCAAAAATCTCCCAAAGATCTCCATCTCAACACCAGCACCCAACTTCACTCAACGACCAGCAAGCTACAGTGCTGGACATCCTATGCCAAACAACTAGCAAGACAGGAACACAACCCCATCCATTAGCAGAGAAGCTGCCTAAAATCATAATAAGTCCACAGACAACCCAAAACACCACCAGAGGTGGACCTGCGAGCCAGAAAGACAAGATCCAGCCTCATCCACGAGAACACAGGCACTAGTCCCCTCCATCAGGTAGCCTACACAACCCACTGAACCAACCTTAGCTACTGGGGACAGACACCAAAAACAACGGGAACTACGAACTGCAGCCTGCAAAAAGGAGACCTCAAACACAGTAAGATAAGCAAAATGAGTAGACAGAAAAACACACAGCAGATGAAGGAGCAAGATAAAAACCCACCAGATCTAACAAATGAAGAGGAAGTAGGCAGTCTACCTTGAAAGAATTCAGAATAATGATAGTAAAGATCATCCAAAATCTTGGAAACAGAATAGACAAAATGAAAGAAACATTTAACAAGGACCTAGAAGATCTAAAGATGAAACAAACAACAATGAACAACCCAATAAATGAAATTAAAAATACTCTAGATGGGATCAATAGCAGAATACCTGAGGAAGAAGAACGGATAAGTGACCTGGAAGACAAAATAGTGAAAATAACCACTGCAGAGCAGAATAAGGAAGAAAGAATGAAAACAACTCAGGAAAGTCTCAGAGACCTCTGGGACAACATTAAACTCACCAACATTCAAATTACAGGGATTCCAGAAGAAGAAGAGAAAAAGAAAGGGACTCAGAAAATATTTGAAGAGATTATAGTTGCAAACTTCCCTAATATGGGAAAGGAAATAGTTAATCAAGTCCAGGAAGCACAAAGAGTCCCGTACAGGATAAATCCAAGGAGAAATACGCCAAGACACATATTAATCAAACCGTCAAAAATTAAATACAAAGAAAACATATTAAAAGTAGCAAGGGAAAAACAACAAATAACACACAAGGGAATCCCCATAAGGTTAACAGCTGATCTTTCAGCAGAAACTCTGCAAGCCAGAAGGGACTGGCAGGACATATTTAAAGTGATGAAGGAGAAAAACCCACAACCACGATTACTCTACCCAGCAATGATCTCATTCAGATTTGATGGAGAAATTAAAACCTTTACAAACAAAAGTTGAGAGAGTTCAGCACCATCAAAGCAGCTTTACAACAACTGCTAAATAAACTTCTCTAGCAAAGAAACACAAGAGAAGGAAAAGACCTACAATAATGAACCCAAAACAATTAAGAAAATGGGAATAGGAACACACATATCGATAATTACCTTAAATATAAATGGACTAAATGCTCCTACCATACCAAAAGACACAGACTGGCTGAATGGATACAAAAACAAGACCCATATATATGCTGTCTACAAGAGACCCACTTCAGACCTAGAGACACATATAGACTGAAAGTAAGGGGATGCAAAAAGATATTCTATGCAAATGGTAACCAAAAGAAAGCTGGAGTAGCAATTCTCATATCAGACAAAATAGACTTTAAAATAAAGACTATTAGAAGAGACAAAGAAGGACACTACATAATGATCAAGGGATCGATCCAAGAAGATATAACAATTGTAAATATTTATGCACCCAACATAGGAGCACCTCAATACATAAGGCAAATACTAACAGCCATAAAAGGAGAAATCGACAGTAACATTCATAGTAGGGGACTTTAACACCCCACTTTCACCAATAGACAGATCATCCAAAATGAAAATAAATAAGGAAACACAAGCTTTAAATGATACATTAAACAAGATGGACTTAATTGATATTTATAGGACACTCCATCCAAAAACAACAGAATACACATTTTTCTCAAGTGCTCATGGAACATTCTCCAGGATAGATCATATCTTGGGTCACAAAACAAGCCTTGGTAAATTTAAGAAAATTGAAATTGTATCCAGTATCTTTTCCGACAACAACGTTATGAGACTAGATATCAATTACAGGAAAAGATCTGTAAAACATACAAACTCATGGAGGCTAAACAATACTCTACTTAATAACGAAGTGATCACTGAAGAAATCAAAGAGGAAATCAAAAAATACCTAGAAACAAATGACAGTGGAGACACGACAATCCAAAACCTATGGGATGCAGTAAAAGCAATTCTAAGAGGGAAGTTTATAGCAATACAATCCTACCTTAAGAAACAGGAAACATCTCGAATAAACAACCTAACCTTGCACCTAAAGCAATTAGAGAAAGAACAAAATACCCCCAAAGTTAGCAGAAGGAAAGAAAACACAAAAATCAGATCAGAAATAAATGAAAAACAAATGAAGGAAACGATAGCAAAGATCAATAAAACTAAAAGCTGGTTCTTTGAGAAGATAAACAAAATTGAAAAACCATTAGCCAGACTCATCAAGAAAAAGAAGGAGAAGACTCAAATCAATAGAATTAGAAATGAAAAAGGAGAAGTAACAACTGGCACTGCAGAAATACAAAAGATCATGAGAGATTACTACAAGCAACTCTATGCCAATAAAATGGACAATCTGGAAGAAATGGACAAATTCTTAGAAATGCACAACCTACCAAGACTGAATCAGGAAGAAATAGAAAATATGAACACACCAATCACAAGCACTGAAATTGAAACTGTGATTAAAAATCTTCCAACAAAGAAAAGCCCAGGACCAGATAGCTTCACAGGTGAGTTCTATCAAACATTTAGAGAAGAGCTAACACCTATCCTTCTCAAACTCTTCCAGAATATAGCAGAGGGAGGAACACTCCCAAACTCATTCTACGAGGCCACCATCACCTTGATACCAAAACCAGACAAGGATGTCACAAAGAAAGAAAACTACAGGCCAATATCACTGATGAACATAGATGCAAAAATCCTCAACAAAATGCTAGCAAACAGAATCCAACAGCACATTAAAAGGATCATACACCATGATCAAGTGGGGTATATTCCAAGAATGCAAGGATTCTTCAATATACGCAAATCTATCAATGTGATAAACCATATTAACAAATTAAAGGAGAAAAACCATATGATCATCTCAATAGATGCAGAGAAAGCTTTTGACAAAATTCAACATCCATTTATGATAAAAACCCTGCAGAAAGTAGGCAAAGAGGGAACTTTCCTCAACATAATAAAGGCCATATATGACAAACCCACAGCCAACATCATCCTCAATGGTGAAAAACTGAAAGCATTTCCACTAAGATCAGGAAGAAGAAAACGTTGCCTACTCTCACCCCTCTTATTCAACATATTTTTGGAAGTTTTAGCCACAGCAATCAGAGAAGAAAAGGAAATAAAAGGAATCCAAATCAGAAAAGAAGAAATAAGCTGTCACTGTTTGCAGATGACATAATACTATACATAGAGAATCCTAAAGATGCTACCAGAAAACTACTAGAGCTAATCAATGAATTTGGTAAAGTGGCAGGATACAAAATTAATGCACAGAAATCTCTTGCATTCCTATACACTAATGATGAAAAATCTGAAAGTGAAATCAAGAAAACACTCCCATTTACCATTGCAACAAAAAGAATAAAATATCCAGGAATAAACCTACCTACGGAGACAAAAGGCCTGTATGCAGAAAATTATAAGACACTGATGAAAGAAATTAAAGATGATACAAATAGATGGAGAGATATACCATGTTCTTGGATTGGAATAATCAACATTGTGAAAATGACTCTACTGCCCAAAGCAATCTACAGATTCAATGCAATCCCTATCACACTATGAATGGTATTTTTCACAGAACTAGAACAAAAAATTTCACAATTTGTATGGAAACACAAAAGACCCCGAATAGCCAAAGCAATCTTGAGAAAGAGAAACGGAGCTGGAGGAATCAGGCTCCCTGACTTCAGACTATACTACAAAGCTACAGTAATCAAGACAGTATGGAACTGGCACAAAAACAGAAAGATAGATCAATGGAACAGGATAGAAAGCCCAGAGTTAAATACACGCACATATGGTCACCTTATCTTTGATAAAGGAGGCAGGAATGTACAGTGGAGAAAGGAGAGCCTCTTCAATAAGTGGTGCTGGGAAAACTGGACAGGTACATGTAAAAGTATGAGATTAGATCACTCCCTAACACCATACACAAAAATAAGCTCAAAATGGATTAAAGACCTAAATGTAAGGCCAGAAACTTTCAAACTCTTAGAGGAAAACATAGGCAGAACAGTCTATGACATAAATCACAGCAAGATCCTTTTTGACCCACCTCCTAGAGAAATGGAAATAAAAACAAAAATAAACAAATGGGACCTAATGAAACTTCAAAGCTTTTGCACAGCAAAGGAAACCATAAAGAAGACCAAAAGACATTCCTGAGAATGGGAGAAAATATGTGCAAATGAAGCAACTGACAAAGGATTAATCTCCAAAATTTACAAGCAGCTCATGCAGGTCAATAACAAAAAGAAAAAAGAACCCAATCCAAAAATGAGGAGAAGAACTAAATAGATATTTCTCCAAAGAAGATATACAGACTGTCAACAAACACATGAAAGAATGCTCAACATCATCAAACATTAGAGAAATGCAAACGAAAACTACAGTGAGATATCAGCTCACACCAGTCAGAATGGCCATCATCAAAAAATCTAGAAACAATAAATGCTGGAGAGGGTATGGAGAAAAGGGAAAACTCTTGCACTGCTAGTTGGAATGTGAATTGGTACAGCCACTATGGAGAACAGTATGGAGGTTCCTTAAAAAACTACAAATAGAACTACCATATGACCCAGCAATCCCACTACCGGGCATATACCCTGAGAAAACCATAATTCAAAAAGAGTCATGTACCAAAATGTTCATTGCAGCTCTATTTACAATAGCCCGGAGATGGAAACAACCTAAGTGTCCATCATCGGATGAATGGATAAAGAAGATGTGGCACATATATACAATGGAGTATTACTCAGCCATAAAAAGAAACGAAATTGAGCTATTTGTAGTGAGGTGGATAGACCTAGAGTGTGTCATACAGAGTGATGTACGTCAGAAAGAGAAAAACAAATACCGTATGCTAACACATATATATGGATTTTTTTTTTTTTTTTTGCGGTACACGGGCCTCTCACTGCTGTGGCCTGTTCTGCTGTGGAGCACAGGCTCTGGACGCGCAGGCCCAGCAGCCATGGCTCATGGGCCCAGCCACTCCGCAGCATGTGGGATCCTCCCGGAGCGGGGCACGAACCCGTGTCCCCTGCATTGGCAGGTGGACTCCCAAACACTGCGCCACCAGGGAAGCCCTATATATGGAATTTAAGAAAAAAAAAATGTCATGAAGAACCTAGGGGTAAGACAGGAATAAAGACACTGACCTACTAGAGAATGGACTTGAGGATATGCGGAGGGGGAACGGTAAGCTGTGACAAAGCGAGAGAGAGGCATGGATATATATACACTACCAAACGTAAGGCAGATAGCTAGTGGGAAGCAGCCACATAGCACAGGGAGATCAGCTCGGTGCTTTGTGACCGCCTGGAGGGGTGGGATAGGGAGGGTGGGAGGGAGGGAGATGCAAGAGGGAAGAGATATGGGAACATATGTATAACTGATTCACTTTGTTATAAAGCAGAAAGTAACACACTATTGTAAAGTAATTATACGCCAATAAAAATGTAATAAATAAAAAAAGAACGAGAGCTGGAATAGCTATAATAATGTTAGACAAAATGGACTGTAAGGCAAAAACTGTTCAAAGAGACAAAGACCTCAGATAATGACAAAAAGGTCAATTCATCAGAAGACAAAACAGTTATAAACACTTATCCAGAGTCCCAAAATATATAAAACAAAACCCAACAGTATTAAAGAGAGAAAAAACTTTTTTAACAATAAAACTGGCAGACTTCAATGCTCTCAACACTTTCAATAATGGCTAGAATAGCCAGTAAGAAGATCAACAAGTAAAACAGAAGATTTGAACAAGAGTATAAACCAATTAGACCTAGTAACCATACAGAAAACAATCTACCTATCAGGTAGATTGTTCCATGTTCTCAAGTGAACATGGAACATTCTACAGGATAGACCAAATGTCAGGCCACAAAATAAGTCTCACTAAAATACTGAAGTCATACAATGTTTCTTCTCCGACCATAATGGAAGAAAAGTAGAAATCAATATAGAAATAAACTAACAAATTTACAAATATGTGGAAATTAGACACATTCTTAAACAACCAATGAGTCAAGGAAAAAAATCACAATAGAAATTAGAAAATACTTTGATATGAATGAAAATGAAAACACAACATACCAAAACTTATGGGATATAGCAACAGGAATGCTCAGAGGAAAATGTATAAGAAAAGCAAACTAGCCTCCCAAAAAAGAGGAGGAAGGAGTAATACAGATTCCAGTGGAGATAAATTAAATAGAGAACAGAAAAACACTGAAAGGATCAACAAAACCCAAATTGGTTCTTTGAAAATATCAACAGCATTGGCCAACTTTTAGCTAGACTGACCAAGAGAAAAAAAGATAAAACTCAAATTACTAAAATCACTAATGAAGTGGGAACATTATTATTGATCTCACAGAAATAAAAAAGATTGTAAGGGGAATGCTATGAACAATTATATGCCAACAAATGAGGTAACCTAGAGGAAACAGACAAGTTCTTAGAAACACAAAAACTATCAAAACTGATTCAAGAAGAAACAGAAAATCTGGAATAGACAAATAACAAGTAAAAAGACTGAATCAGTAATTAGAAAAAAGCTTCCAACAAGAAAAAGCTCAGAACCCGATGGCTTCATCAAAGAATTCTTTCAAATGTTTAAAGAAGAATTAAATAATTCTAAATAATAAATCCTTCACAAACTCTTCCAGAAAATGGAAGAGAAGGCTTCCTAAACTTATTTTACGGGGCCAGTATTACCCTGATACCAAAGACAAATTAAGATGACACAGGAAAAGAATATTACAAACCAATATCCTTTATGAATATAGATGTTTGGCAAACATCCTAAATAAAGTACTATAAAACGTAATCCAACAGCATATTAAAAGGATTATATACTATGACCATGTGGGATTTATTCCATTAATGTAAGGGTGTAATGTAATGTAATAATTACATTATTCCATTAATGTAATGTAATGTAATGGAATTATTCCATTAATTCCATTAATGTAAGGTAATGTAATACATTCCATTAATGTATTAAAATGTAATATAATCAAAGTGTAATACAATGCATTAATAGAATGAAGGAAAAATCCACATGATCCCAGAATCCAAATGATGTAGAAAAAGCATCTGACAAAATAGAACACCTTTTCATGAGAAAAACATTCAGAAAACTAGGAATAGAAGACAACTTTAAACCTGATAAAGGACATCTATGAAAACCCCACAGCTAACATTCTCCTTAATGAAAGACTGAAAGTTTACTTTAAGATCAGGATCAAGGATGTCTGCACTCACCACTTCTTTTCAACACTGTACTAGAAGTTCTAGCTAGGGAAATTAGGCAGGAAAAAGAAAGAAAAGGCATCCGAATTGGAAAGGAAGAAGTAAAACAATCTCTATTCACAGATGACACAATTTTTTTTTCCACAGAAAGAAATATTTGAACTAATAAATTGAGCAAAGTTGCAGGACATATGAGGAACACACCAAAATCAGTTGTATTTGTATACACTAACACTGAAAATTTAAAAAAAGAAAATTAAGAAAGCATTTCCATTTACAACAGAATCAAAAAGAATAAAATATTAAGGAACTGGGGTTCCCTGGTGGCACAGTGGTTGAGAATCTGCCTGCTAATGAAGGGGACACAGGTTCGAGCCCTGGTCTGGGAGGATCCCATATGCCGCGGAGTGACTAGGTCCGTGAGCCACAACTACTGAGACTGCACGTCTGGAGCCTGTGCTCCGCAACAGGAGAGGCCGCGATAGTGAGAGGCCCACACACCGCGATGAAGAGTGGCCCCCGCTCGCCACAACTGGAGAAAGCCCTTGCACAGAAAAGAAGACCCAACACAGCAAAAATAATAATAATAATAAATAAATAAATAAATTACGAAACTCCTACCGCCAACATCTTCTTAAAAAAAAATATTAAGGAATAAATTTCCTTAATTATTCCTTAAATATTAAGGAATAAATTTCCTCCATAAAAAGACATAAATAGGGCTTCCTCGGTGGTGCAGTGGTTAAGAATCCGCCTGCCAGTGCAGGGGACATGGGTTCGAGCCCTGGTCCGGGAAGATCCCACATGCCACGGAGCAACTAAGCCCATGTGCCAAAACTACTGAGCCTGTGCTCTAGATCCTGCAAGCCACAACTACTGAGCCTACGTGCCACAACTACTGAAGCCCGCTCGTCTAGAGCCCATGCTCCGCAACAAGAGAAGCCACTGCAATGAGAAGCCCATGCACTACAACGAAGAGTAGTCCCCGCTCACCACAACTAGAGAAAGCCCACACACAGCAATGAAGACCAAACGTAGACAAAAATAAATAAATAAAATAAATAACTTTATTAAAATAAGACATAAATAAATGGAAAGACATATATTGTTAAGGTAGCAATACTACACAGAGGGACTTACAGATTCAATACAATCTCTATCAAATTCCAACAAACTAACACAACATTGTAAAGCAACTATACCCCAATAAAAAAATAAATTTAAAAATATCACGGAAACTGGAAAAAAATTCTAATAGAATTTTTTGCAGAAATAGAAAAGCCCATCCTAAAATTCATATGGAATCTCAGTGGACTCCACATAGACAAAACAATCTTGAAAAACAAAGTTGGAAAACTCACACTTGTCTATTTCAAAACTTACTTCAAAGGTGCAGTAATCAAAACAGTGTAATACTGCCATAAGGATAGACATATAGATCAATGGGATAGAATTGAAAGTCCAGAAATAAACCCTCTTATTCTTTTATGGTTAAGTGATTTCTGACAAAGGTGCCAAGACAATAGGAAAGAATAATCTTTTCAACAAATTGTGCCAGAACAACTGGATATCCACATTTAAAAAATGAAGTTCTCGGGCTTCCCTGGTGGCGCAGTGGTTGAGAGTCTGCCTGCCGATGCAGGGGACACAGGTTCGAGCCCTGGTCTGGGAAGATCCCACATGCCGCGGAGCAACTGGGCCCGTGAGCCACAACTACTGAGCCTGCGCGTCTGGAGCCTGTGCTCCGCAGCAAGAGAGGCCGCGACAGTGAGAGGCCCGCGCACCGTGATGAAGAGTGGTCCCCGCTTGCCACAAGTAGAGAAAGCCCGCGCACAGAAACAAAGACCCAACACAGCCAAAAAAAAAAAAAATGAAGTTCTACCCTTTCCTCACATGATATACAAAAATTATCTCAAAATGGATCAACGACCTAAATGTAAGAGCTAAAAATTATAAAATTCTCAGAAGAAAACAGAGGGATAAATATTCTTTACCTTGGATTTGGTAATTGATACTTAGATATGATACCAAAAGCATAAGGAACAAAATAAAATTTAGACAAACTGGACTTCATCAAATTTAAAAACTTTTGTACATCACAGGATTATCAAGAAAGGTTGAAAAGACAACCAATAGAATGGGAGAAAATATTTGCAAATCATATATCTGATAATGGTTTAGTATCCAGAATATATAAAGAATACTTACAACAGAACAACAAAAGATGAATCCATTTAAAAAAAAAACACCTGATTTTAAGAAATGAGGTAAAAGACTTGAATAGACATTTCTCTGAAGATATACAAATGGTCAACAAGCAACATGAAAAGATGTTCATTATCATCAGTCACTAAGGGAAATGCAAATCAAAACCATAATGAGATACTTCACACTCACTCAATGGCTGTAATTTTTTTAAAAAAGGAAAATAAATGTTGTTGAGAATGTAGAGAAACTGGAAAGCTCATACATTTCTGTTAGGTATGTAAAATGGTGCAGTTCTGTGGAAACAATCTGGCGGTTCCTCACAAAGTTAAACACAGAATTATTATATTACTCAACGGTTCTATCCTAGGTGTATATCCAAGAGAATCAAAAACTGGTGTTCAAACAAACGCTTGTACACAGATGTTGATAGCAGCATTATTTTAATAACGAAAACGTGGAAACAACCTAAATGTCTATCAACTGATCAGTGGCTAAACAAAAGGCATTACATCTATACAACGGAATATTTTACAGCCATAAAATGGAGTACTGATGTCTGCTACAACACAGATGAACCTTGAAAACATGATGTGAAGTGAAAGAAACTAGACAAAAAAAGCCACATATTGTATGATTCCACTCATATGTAATGTCCAGAGTAGGCAAATACATAACCAGTAAGTTGATACGGGATGGGAGGTGGGGGTATGGGGAATGACTACTTACTGGGTGTGGTATTTTTTGAGGGGTGATGAAATATTCTGGAATTAGAGGTGATGCTTGCACAATATTGTAAAAGTACTAAAAGTCACTGAACTGTACACCTAAACATGTTGAATTTTATGTGACTTTTACTTCAATTATATATTTAAAAAGAAATCTTTCCCTAATCCAGCACAATGAAAATTTTGTCCTATATAAATCTGTGAAAGCTTTATAGTTTTGTCTTTCATACTTAGGTCTCTAAAAAATTTAGAACTTTTTTTTGGATACTGTATGGGATACGAGAATCAATTTCATTTTTTATAAGGACTGCCTGTTGTCCCAGCATCATTTATTGAAAAAAGAACTTCACTAATCTGTAGTACAAACTCTGTCATATACCAAGTGTCCATATGTGTTGGCATTTTTTTTAGGCTTCTATTCTGTTCCATTGATCTAAGTGTTAATTCTTGCACCAATAATGCACTTTATATCATTTTAAGTCTTGGTATTTATAGAGCAGATCTTCTCACTCTGTTCTTTTTCTTATTCATGAGTATCTTGGTTATTTTTGGTCCTTTGCATTTCCATTCTGTATAAATTTTAGAAGCAGCTTGTCAAGTTTCTCTCTCCCTCTCTTAATTAAATACATACACAAACACACACACACCACATACAAACTGTTAGGATTTCATTTACTACGCTTGTACAGAAAAGGATAATAGTTTTAAAGGATACCCCTCTAATTTACTGAAAAGTGTTTACTTCAGGGGTGTGTGTGAAAGCAAATGAGAATGAGATGAGAGGGTGGTTCAAGTGGATGTTAATCTTATCCATGTTTATTTTTATTTTTTAATAAAAAGAATGTACTCATGTATTATTATACAATAAAAAAAATTTTAGTGATAAAAACTATGGGAGGGATTGTTACAAAAATTAAGGAGTAATCAATATACTCAAGAGCCTGAGAGAAGTAAAAAAAATGAGCATAATGTCTTGTATACAGTTGATAATTAATAATTTATTCTTTGATAATAAAGAAGCAGAAGCAGCCACCAACTCTGAGAATTACAAGCTCTCTTTGAGACAGAAGGAATGGAACTAAGTATTAACTCAGAAAAATAGTTTAATCAGAAAGGATAGTTGTTTAGCCTTGGTGATCTTTATTTTAATATAATAAGCAAGAGGAGAGAATAGGGGAAATGAGGAGATGAAAAAAGGTAAAAGTCTGAAAACTGCAATTCATTAACGTATATAAAGGAGTCAATAAGAGATGAATGAAAGGCTTGCTAAGTAGTGAGGTTCTAGAGCAAGCAGAATTTGTAGTGGGTAAGTCAGCACAAATAAGAAGGAGAAATGCCAAATAACTTCCAAAAGAAATAGCATTCCTACTTTTAGAGCACTAATCTGTATTCCTATTATATTATGCAACTGAGAAGGTAGGGAAGACAATTTATTTCAGTTGATCTCAAACCCTCTGACGATATGCACTGTAATTTCAACTGTGAATTATTAAACAATAGAATTTTCCTCGTAAGGGAAATTATAACTGGAATACATATTTTCTTAGGAACTGTGCTGATTCTTTCTAGGTATGTAGCTATTCTGTCCGAAAGCTACTTAGACTGATTAGGCAAACACTTCTAAAAGAAGAAATGGAGAATTATCAAAATTAGAATACATAGCCAAAGTATCATTTCCCTTTATAAACTCTGTCTTTTGAAACACCAGTAAGAATACCAATGAAGTCAACATACAACTTTGTATTTTGATGCTAGAGAAATTCTTTACTGGCATACATTTCCTCTTTGAAGCACTATTTTTACCACTTAATATTTTTTTGTTTTGAAAAAATATCTAACTTACAGAAAAGTTGCAAGGCTAATACAACAGAAGATCTGTTATTTGGATTTAATTTTGGGTAGCTAGTGAGCAGATTGATAATAATTGAAGTGAGTCTCCCAAAACAGCCATGCATGAAGGAGTATGGCTTCCATGGCAACAATTTGCCAGTCCCCATTGTAAGGCTTTTGCAGTCCTTGTCAGCCTGCTGGTTAGCTCTATCAAATGAACCCTTTCCTGGTAACGTCTCTATTTAGAGACCTTTAAGGTAGGTTGCACTCTCTTAAAAATCCTACTATACATCCAATTGTGCAACATAGGGTCTGAACTAATAATAAAAATAGATTACATATGAATGCCTAAATGGGTTCTTTCAGAAAAAAAAAAAAAATCATGTGTCTTCCCAGAGCTTCTAATACTGATCAGAACACCAATTAAAGTGTTATGATTAAGTGTTATAAAAATTTTACTAAAGAACAAAAGTATCAAACCAGAGTATCCTGAGTTCACTAAGGTATTTGACAAGTCATATATTTGACGAGTATTTAAAAAGTTCTTGGAACAAGATAGACAAAGTGCATTTTGATGGGCTACAAGAGAAACATATATTCGGTAGTTAAGCACTTAACCAGTAGAGTTTCTGGTAGTATGTGAAATAGCCTATCCTAAAAAAATGTTCCATCAGTGACTTGAATGATTTGATTAACATATTTGCAGGTGACAGCACTAGAAAAGACAGGTAAAATAACAAATGTCTGATATAGATTTAAAAAAGGTCTCCTTGGGGTAGACTGATCAGTTAAATGCAACAAAATGAAATTAAACAAGAAAATGTGAAGACCTGGATTTAGATTAAAATCAATGGTAAAAAAATCCACAAGAATTTATGATTTATATTTATAAAGAAAAGCCACACTTTATGATTTTGCCTAGACAGAGAACTTATGAGGCTTGACTATAACAGATCTTTTAAAATAAACATAAAAATTTAAATATTCATATGAGTTTGTTTCTTAACAACTGTTTATACTTACTAAAATCATTTGGGATTTTTGTTGTTCTCAATGGTAGTAATCAGAGTTCTTATTATTCCATATAAACTTGCTTCCAGGAAAATAAAAAGGTATAACCTTGCTGATACCTGCATTCCAGTATCAATTTCTGATGGTGTATCTGTCTAAAACACTTAGAATAGTGTCTGCTACATAATTATTTAAAGCTATCTATCAATATTATCATTATTACTGAAGTTGCTACTATAGGGAGAGAATATGCTGATTATTTGTCTATCTCATGGAAAAGTCCTTGTACATAATGGGAATTGCTAAATATATTTTGGTTTTTTATATCTGTCTTGTGAACTTAGTTGGATGATGCATTGTAGTTTTTCATAAAACATATTAAACAAATATTCACACAGTGTTACTATGTGCCAAACTGTGTTGGATGTTGGATAAATCATATAAACTAACAGATGTGATCCTTGTCTCATGGACGTTATAGTCTACATATATAGAACTCAAACATATGAATAAGTATATAATTGTAAATTGTGGTAAGTGCTATAAAGGAAAAGAACAAGGTGTTATGAGAGAGAATAGCTCTGAGAAAAATTTAGATTGGAGGAGAAGATTAGTGAAGTCTTTCTGTGATAAAGAGACACTGAAACTGGAACAGAAAAAATAAACAGAAGTTAGCCAGGTAAAGAGTGGGGTTAAGAGCTTTTAGGTAGTGGAAACAGCATGTGCTCAGAGCCAAGAAAAAGCTGGATGTAAACTTAGTGAGCAAAGGGGAGAGGGAGAGAGATGGTAAGGGAAGGGCCTAGAACCAGATCATGTAGAATCTAGTAGAACAGAAACTATCTGATGCCAAAGCTCATGTTGTTAAAGCACAATGCATACTATTTCCCAGATTTGAAAAAGGTCTATGTAGTTTAATACAGCTTCCTACTTATTTTATTGATAATAATAGCAATCTTTGTGAAAAACTTATAAGAACATATACTTATTGGCCCAAATAGTGATTACTACAGGTTTACTACACATGCATACAGAATCAGTCCACAGTATTAAAAGGTTAATGCTAGGAAAAAACAACTGGCATCCTAATAACTCAATCCCTACATTAACAACTATAGTAGTGATATAAAAACTTCTGTTTTTTCAATTAAAATTTTGAGAAAGTCAAACATTTATGACTAAAGATAACATAACCTTCTAAAAAATCCTGCTACATGGCATCCATATGAGTAGGAACAAATAAACAAGAATAAAAAAGCACATTAAGCACATGGACATATTGAACAGAAATTTTATTCTGTAAACATCCATGCATTATTGTATTCCTTTCATATGCCAGGAAAAATTGTGAAAGACTTTGAAATGGACAAAATTATTATTAGGTGTCTTGTGTAGTGGACCATTTTGAATTATCTACACTGTTTAGTCTTTTAGCTATTTTACAAATATAAGTTGTAAAAAACTGAGAGTAATGTAAGTAGTGTTTGTCCAAATGATCCTTTTGTACCATGGAAGTACAATGGACTGCCCTGCAGGTAATCACCAAGTGTTGCATTTGTTTGTAAATTCATTTCAGCACTCCCAATGCCTATATATTTGTGTTCTTTGAATTCTCCTGTTAACCAGTTGTAACATCTTTCTGGTTCCCTCATTAATTAACGAATGAAATAAGATCTTTGACATGTATTAATTTGGTATTTGTAACAAAGACATGATTTTAACTTAAAAAATAATTCTTTAACAGTTTTAGAGATCATCCACTGAGATGCCCAATGGATTCACCTAATAGAACCAGTAAACAGCATTGCTAGAGGAGTGCACTTTTTTTTTTAACATCTTTATTGGAGTATAATTGCTTTACAATGGTGTGTTAGTTTCTGCTTTATAACAAAGCAAATCAGCTATACATATACATATATCCCCATTATCTCTTCCCTCTTGCATCTCCCTCCCATCCTCCCTATCCCACCCCTCTAGGTGGTCAAAAAGCACCGAGCTGATCTCCCTGTGCTATGCGGCTGCTTCCCACTAGCTATGGATTTTACGTTTCGTAGTGTATATATGTCCATGCCACTCTCTCACTTTGTCCCAGCTTACCCTTCCCCCTCCGCGTGTCCGCAAATCCATTCTATGGTAGGTCTGTGTCTTTATTCCTGTCCTGCCCCTAGGTTCTTCATAACCATTTTTTTCTTTTTAGATTTCATATATATGTGTTAGTATACAGTATTTTTCTCTTTCTGACTTCACTCTGTATGACAGACTCTAGGTCCATCCACCTCAATACAAATAACAATTTAATTTTTTTTATGGCTGAGTAATATTCCATTGTATATATGTGTCACATCTTCTTTATTCATCTGTTGATGGACACTTAGGTTGCTTCCATGTCCTGGCTATTGTAAATAGAGCTGCAATGAACATTGTGGTACATGATTCTTTTTGAATTATGGTTTTCTCGGGTAAAGGTCCAGTAGTGGGATTGCTGGGTTGTATGGTGGTTCTAGTTGTAGTTTTTTAAGGAACCTCCATACTGTTCTCCATAGTGGCTGTATCAATTTACATTCCCACCAACAGTGCAAGAGGGTTCCCTTTTCTCCACACCCTCTCCAGCATTTATTGTTTCTAGATTTTTTGATGATGGCCAATCTGACTAGTGTGAGGTGATACCTCATTGTAGTTTTGATTTGCATTTCTCTAATGATCAGTAATGTTGAGCATTCTTTCATGTGTTTGTTGGCAATCTGTATAACTTCTTTGGAGAAATGTCTATTTAGGTCTTCTGCCCATTTTTGGATTGGGTTGTCTGTTTTTTTGATATTGAGCTCCATGAGCTGCTTCTAAATTTAGGAGATTAATCCTTTGTCAGCTGCTTCATTTGCAAATATTTTCTTCCATTCTGAGGGCTGTCATTTGGTCTTCTTTATGGTTTCCTTCATTGTGCAAAAGATTTTAAGTTTCATTAGGTCCCATTTGTTTATTTTTGTTTTGATTTCCATTTCTCTAGAAGGTGGGTCAAAAAGGATCTTGCTGTGATTCATGTCAGAGTGTTCTGCCTATGTTTTCCTCTAAGAGTTTGATAGTGTCTGGCCTACCTTTAGGTCTTTAATCCATTTTGAGTTTATTTTTGTGTATGGTGTTAGGGAGTGTTCTAATTTCATTCTTTTACATGTACCTGTCCAGTTTTCCCAGCACCACTTATTGAAGAGGTTGTCTTTTCTCCATTGTAGATTCTTGCCTCCTTTATCAAAAATAAGGTGACCATATGTGCGTGGGTTTATCTCTGGGCTTTCTATCCTTTTCCATTGATCTATATTTCTGTTTTTGTGCCAGTACCATACTGTCTTGATTATTGTAGCTTTGTAGTACAGTAAAGAGTACACTTTTAAGCACTTGCTTAAGCCCACAAGTATCTTTTCTTGGCAATTGGAGGTGAATCCCAAATACCAACAGAACTTTACTTAGATGACTGTTTCTTTAGGTTTAAAAAAACAAACAAAACAAAAAAAACAGAAAACAAAACCCCATTTTTTAAAAAAATAAATAAATAAATATATTTAATTAATTTATTTTTGGCTGTGTTGGGTCTTCGTCGCTGCGTGCGGGCTTTCTCTAGTTGCGGTGAGCAGGGGCTACTCTTTGTTGCAGTGTGCGGGCTTCTCATTGTGGTGGCTTCTCTGTTGCAGAGCACGAGCTGTAGGTGCATGGGCTTCAGTAGTTGTGGCACGCGGGCTCAGCAGTGGTGGCTTGGGGCTCTCGAGCACAGACTCCGTAGTTGTGGCCCACGGGCTTAGTTGCTACGTGGCATGTGGGATCTTCCTGGAACAGGGATCGAAGCCGTGTCCACTGCATTGGCAGGTGGATTTTTTTTTTTTAAATATCATCTCTTTTATTTTATTTTATTATCATCATTATTATTATTTATTTATTTTTGGCTGCATTGGGTCTTCGTTGCTGCACGCAGGCTTTCTGTAGTTTTGGCGAGGGGGGCTACTCTTCGTTGCAGTGCATGGGCTTCTCATTGTGGTGGCTTCTCTTGTTGTAGAGCATGGGTTCTAGGTGCATGGGCTTAAGTAGCTGTGACACGTGGCTCACTAGTTGTGGCTCTCAGGCTCTAGAATGCAGGCTCAGTGGTTGTGGCGCATGGGCTTAGTTGATCCGTGGCATGTAGGATCTTCCTGGACCAGGGGTTGAACTTGTGTCCCCTGTATTGGCAGGTGGATTCCTAAACACTGCGCCACGAGGGAAGCCCCAACCCCATTATTTTTTGATTTGTGTTTTGTCTTTGTTTCTAGTTTGTGCACTGCCAGGAAATTATTGCTTCCTGGTGGCAGCAATGCTTGAGACTTTGCTTTTATGGTCTGACCATTTGGTGATCTCTGTAAATGTATTATAGATGTCCATTCTTTGTTGGGTAAAAGATGACACAGAATCCTATTTGTAGTCCTACTTGTAGTTTTATTTGTCTATTTCTCCATTTTGAGCTCAAAACAATTAAGAAACTGGTGCCCTCTGGGAAGGAGAACAGGTCTTTGATTTTTTTTTGGGGGGGGGTGTATTGGGGATGAGTTTTTGTGTTTCTGTATTTACTCTAGACCTGTGGCTGAAGCTGCAGAATTGAAATTATGAGCCCTCTCTGTGTTTATCTGTAATTCAGAAAGACCTTTACCCTTTACCATTGTGAAATGTTTCCCAATCTCTGGGAAGTATAAAGCTATATTGTCTCTGAAGTTAAAGGAGTTCTGTTCTGACTGGCTTACAGAGATAAATGCCTAAATAAGTTAATTATTCCTAATATTTCCCAAAATAAACTGAATTTCTAATACTTTAAATATGCTAGACTTAAAAAAGAATCTTCTACTAGAAACTAACTCATAAATATTTTAAGAATCCAAGTTCATAAAATTAGGGTAAATCTTTGGCAAATAAGACTAGCTTAATAATTTTGGTTTAAAAATTGTCTTAAATAATTTTTAATGTTAAATATAATACAAGTACACATTTTGTTTTTCTTGGGTTGCTTTCCCTAAACATATACAGGTTTATTGACTGAAGAAGCTTACATTATTCCTACATAATCCATGTCAGCTTGAACATAATTTCCATGATCTTTAGGTAACTTAAACTTTGGAGTGCATTACATTAAATTAATGGATGATCATTAGAAGCCTAGATAATTTTTAAATAAGATAAAATAGGAAACATCAAGTACTAATCGTAAATAAATTTTTTTTTACTGTGGTGAAACATAACATAAAATTTACTACTTTAACCAGTTTTAAGTGTACAACGAAATGGCATTAAGCAAATTCACAATGTAATGCAAACATCACCACTATCCATTTCCAGAACTTTTTCATCATCCCAAAGAGAAATTCCATACCCTTTAAACAGTAACTTCCCACTCTCCACTTTCATCTATTCTATTTTCTGCCTCTATGAATTTGACTATTCTGAGTACCTCATGTAAGTGAACTCATACAATATTTGTCCTTTTATTTCTGGCTTATTAAATTCAGCATAATGTTTTCAAGGTTCATTCATGTTGTAGCATGCATCAGAACTTCATTTCTTCTTTCGGCTTAATAATATTCAGTTATATCTGTATAACACATTTTGTTTATCCATGTATCTTTGGGCTGTTCCCACCTTTTGGCCATTGTGAATATAGCTGCTATAAACACTGGTGTAGTAGTTGCTTGCTTTCAATTCTTTTGGGTATATAAGTAGAAGTAGAATTGCTGGATCACATGGCTAACTTTTAGAAGAACCACAAAAGTGTTTTTCACCGTGGTGGCACCATTTTATACTCCCTCCAGCAATGCCCAAGGGTTCCAATTTCTCCACATCCTTTGCCAACACTAATTTTCTGGGTTATTTGTTTTTTTTTTTTGGGGGGGGGGGAGGTTTTGTTGGTTTTTTTTTGATAAAACACCAGAATGGATATAAAGTGGTATCTCATTGTGGTTTTGATTTGCAGTTCTCTAATGACTAGTGATGTTGAGTATCTTTTTGTGTGCACATTGCTATTTGTATACCTTCCTTGGAGAAATGTCTCTTCAAATCCTTCACCCATGTTTCAATTGGGTTCCCGTTTTTTTCTTTTCTCAGTTGCAGCAGTTCTTTTTATATTCTAGATATTAATCATTTCTCATACATGTGATTTGCAAATATTTTCTTTCATTCTGTCAGTTGTCTCTTTCTCTCTTGACAGTATCCTTTGTTGCACAAAAGTTTTTAATTTGATGGAGTCTTATCTATTTTTTCTTTTGTTGCACTGATTACTAATCATAGTTTTAAGTTTATATACTTTTGCTTACTTTTATTTGCTATATAGATGCTAGAAATTTGTGTCATATTTATGAACATGTTCCTTTTTGCTACTTTAACAAGTAGTCAAAGGATTGCATGTTGCTGTAGAAAATTATATTATGCATGTTTATGAGCTTTGCTGTCTGCTAATATATGCGTATGTCAGATAGTTCTTAATTATCTACCCCAAGTTTTCTCTGTGAAATAGAAATGACTTTCATTAAAAGTTATACTTAATATGAGTCGCTGAGATATACAACTGAGCATGTGCTTTTATTTTTTTAAGGGGAAAAAAAAAATTGCCCTAAAGCAGCAGTCCTCGAACGTTTTGGTCTCTGGACCCCTTTACACATTTATAATTTATTTAGAACTCATAGAGCTTTTGTACATGTGGGTTATAACTATCAATATTTACTGAATTTGAAATCAAAACAAAAAATTTACGAACTTATTAATTCATTTGAAAAAAGCAATGATTAACATGTTGCATGTTAAATAAACTATACCATTATATTATTATGAAGATAGTTTTCAACTTGTGGGTCATTTGAGAAAGAACTGTAATCCTAAAGCAAGGTATCAGTTTGTTCCAGAATATTTGAAAGAACATAATGAAAGATAAAACTTGGAAAGTGAAGATTATTTCCTTTGATTTATAATGCCCGAGCCTGAAAATAAGTTATAAAATGTGTTAAAATACACATTCACTTAAAACAAGGTTCACTTAATTTTGATGGGCTTCTTTCCTTGGCTTACTGATTAGTGCTTTTACCCACTATCTACCTAATCTGCCTAGATAGAAGAGATCCTGTGTCTTACCAGAATAATTTTCTCTGCTATAGGTTAACTTTATTATATGCTTGAGTATTTAAGGGGAAAAAGAACAAAAAGTTCCTCAGTTATGAAAGAGTTACTTCTTAACAACTGTGTTACCTTTTGTGCTTTTAAAAATGTTTTATTGTCATTTTAATAAAAAAAGGCAACCAAAAAATTATTTCTCAGGCATCCATGATCCTATCTTAAATCAAGTGTCCAAATTTCCTCTGACAACTCTAAATCAAATCAAATTATTAAAAAATTTCAGGGTATCTTTCACTGAAAACTATCTTTGAGATTTCCTGGCAGTCTCCTAGAAATCACAGAAATTTGTTCTTTCAGAATAGATAAGAGTGATGAAAGATATAATTAGATTTGTTTGATGAGTTACAACTGTAAATTTCATGAGAAGTCGTCATATCAAAAGAGAAGCCCAGTCTTCTCTAGGTTAAGTTTATATAAGCAAAATGTTATTAATATAACTATTTCATTAATTGTGTGCTTTGTGTAAAGTCCCTGGAAAATTGTCAATTACCCCCAGTCCCTAATGGTTTTACTCTAAGGGGACATACTGCTTAAAAACTCGTGAAATAGTTATATTCCATCCCTCAATAGAGAATTTTACTCCCTGCCATTCTGCTATTACTGGTTACAGTTAATAACTACAGCTATTAAGTTCCTGTCATCTACAGATGGATTTTGATGCTTACCTGAAAGTTATGCTGTAAGCTACAGACCAGAGCTTGTGCATTTAACAAGAAGGACAGTTTCACAAGCCTCATAGAAAGAACTGTACCAGATACTTCCAACTACTGACACTTCAAAGAATATATTCTTGGGTACAGACTGCTGAAGTGATATTGCTTAGATAACTTTTAGACTATAATAGTGGACTGGGTTAGTATTTCCAAAACTCTCATTAGTCTGGAAGCTGAAAGCTTCATGAAAGCAAACTGCTAAGATCTAGTAGAATGAGAATTAACTACATAGGACTGAGTAAACAGAAGAATTTTTTCCTGGCTATTTGTTTGGAATATTATTGATGTTTTAAATGTTCTATTTTCAGGGTATGTGAAGAAATTTCTTCTTTCTTCTCAATCTATATATAACCCACACAATTTCGTACATCCTGATTTCTTAAAATTAAAAGTTTTGATTCTCACTGAGTCCCTCAGAATTCAGAAACTCTTACTAGGTCTGCTAACTTTTCTTGACAATATAGTGATTTCCATAGATTTATTAAGAATATCTTCCTTTTTAACAGGATATAATTGGACAAACTGATGGTGGAACCAAGGACTTACCTGTGTCATGTTTGAGAATGGTGCCCATTTAATCAGATATGCCTACCACTTCTGAAGAACGAAGACTGGCTGTACTCACGAAGCTAATACCTATAAAGCCCTCCCAGGAAAAATGACCTGGTACCTGAAGTAGAGGGTCTCAGCCTTGCATGTGGTTAAGGAAGGTCACTTATATATGGTAATGAACTTTTGGTGACCTGGAGAAGAGAGGAATTCACCCAGTAACAGGTACCTGCAGGTGAAATAGGGTGAAGAGATTGTCTGGGGCTTGGTTTCCTAAACTTGGAATGGCAAAAATAGAAACTTTTAAAAGTAAAATCTGAGATTCCCTATGAAAACTTCCACAGAGAAGTTAATTTTGCAGCCTCAGTATTTGCAAAGCAAACTCAGAGAAGCTACCTGGTTAATTAATACCTTGCTGCAGCTAAATAAATAATCAATCCCAAACTAATGAGATCTGCCATTTTTTTGCAACAAAAATCATTATGAGATTATTATGATTGGGGGTGTAGAGAGTTGTCAAGAAAATGGGCAAGAAAGATTATTAAATGTCCTGATTTGTATACTCTTCTGGGTTATCTGCACTTTTTACTTTCACTATTTTACAACTCTGCAAGTTATAGAAAACTAATGCTAATGCAAACTATTGTCTACAGAAATGCAAATAAATTTTGTCTTGAGAAGGAACAATTGATTATTGCCCTGTGTATACTGACCAATTTTGTATCTATTTATAAATTCATCCCAGTCTTTGTGACTGTTGATATATGTATGTGTCCTTTGATTTTTTTTCTTTGAACTGGTTTAACAGCTTACTGTTCTCTCATTAATTAATTAAATAGAATAATTGACACATTTATATTTCTATGAATGTTATGATTCAACCTTTAAAAATATTATCCTTTAACGCATACATACTGTGTTCTCCGAAGTATTTGTTTTCATGGATTTATCTAAATATATTTCTGACTCCAATTGTGCTTATAGCTTAAAGCTTTGCTGCTTGGACCAGCAAACTTCCAGAGTAAATATAGTCTACTGTTCACAGTTCTTAGGTTGTGCAATACATTTTATCATTCAAGTATTCCAAACCAAGGTCTAAAAATCCTAATTCTCATTCTTTAGAAGAATTTGTAACTAGTTAGTCATCTCCCATAACATCATTCTTTTTCTTTCTCTCTTGCACTGAGAGTTGCTATAGCAGAGAGGTGAAGAGTGATGATTCTGGAGCCAGACTGCCTGGACTTGAATACCAGTTTAGTCTCTAGCTAGTTATATGTCCTTAACCTCTTTGTGTGTCAATTTTCTCATAAGTAAAATGACAATGTATGTAAAGTGTTGGTATATATAAAATGTTTAGAAGAATGACTGACAATTAATATTATTTTAATATACTAAAATCATCATGGATAGGAAGAAACAATAAAACCGTATATATACAAATATGTATATTCTTCAATTTTCTGACCAAAACTTTTTAAGTGCTTCTGGTCTTTTGTAATGGTATCATTTATCTCCAGGCAAATCTGTAAGTGTGGCAGGTTGCTAACTTTTAGCATTTTCTCTCTTAAGTTCCAAATAAATGCCCTAGGAAGATAGACACTTCCTGACTGACCATATCAATCTAACATATTTGTTTTCTCCATATTCTTTCCCAAAAGGAAATCAGCAACTCTTTCTTCCCAGGGCAAGCAGCAGATTTTCTTGCATCCAGTGGAGCTTGGAGACCATCATTATTATGTGGGACTTCTCCAGAAGATTTAATTTCTGTCAGTAAGACAAGATTTCTTATTATGTATCTCCATGGCTATTTTTGTCTTAAATTCCTCCTTGCCTCTCATTATGCTTGGAGTTTTGCAAGCATAATACAAGCATTATGCAAAGTATAGTTGTAGTTTCTTCAGGTTTGGATCCAGTCTCCTTGAAAAGACCTTTACACTTATTTAGTAATCACAGAGGGGCAAGATTTATCTTTCCTTTTTTCCTTCCATGTGTCACACACCCCTACTCTCTGTTCTCTTGAATCAGGTTTCTCACTCTAATATGAAACTTCAGGGATTCCTATTTATGTTTCAGTTATTATAAGGAAGTCTTTTCAGCTCTTTGATGAGACACTACATACTGAGAATTATTAGTCAAGATGCTTTTTGGTTGCAGACAACAGTTTACCCATCTCTATCTCTAATTAGCTTTTTCAAAGTAACGTATTGGCTCAGGTAACTGAAAAGTCAAGAGGCGGGTATAGTTCAACAGGGGCTGGAGTAAGTGGTCGAAAAATGTGACAGGACCGAGTACCTCTCTTTCTCTCCCATTTCTTAGGAATGCGTCTTTCCAGTTAGCTCCATTATTGGCAGGCATTACTTTCATGGTTCCAAGATAGGAATTCTTTGAGTTGTATATTTCCTCATTCATATTCAATAGGAAACAGAGAGTCTATGTTCCTAGTCATTCAAATAAAATCTAAGAGATGAGACCCACTTGCTCCTATTGACCTGAATTATGTGTTCCTTGAACTAAAAACTGTGGTTATGTGAAATAGATATGCTGATTATACTAAGCCACCTACCCTGGAGGATTAGTCAATCTCACCCAAACTATATGACTGGGAAATGCAGTGTAGTGTTAGAAAGAGGGATGGGAAGTGGCTGCTGGAGAGGCAACTAACAAATATCCATTATGAGAAGCACTTCTCAAGCCTCCTTGTTTCCTGAAAAAGCAAGTTGATCAGTTTGGCAATAACCGGTATTCAGATCACTAGGAGCTAACTAATGAAGAGTTATTCAAATCATTTTCTGTGTAATAATACGAAACTCAGAATATGATAACTTAAAAGCTTGGTTATGAATACAAAACTTCCAAATATTTTAGTTTGAAAACCAGGATAATTATTGTAGTTGCTGTGGCTGCTTTATAATATGAGAATACAAAAGACAGTTTGGTATACTTTGGAATGTTTATAAGTTACAGCAAAGCTATAGCTGGAGAATTCAGTTGTCAACTGGAATTCATTAATAATTTTATTAATCAATATTTACATTTTCTACTTGGCCTTTGACTCAGCTAAGTTTGTTTCCAACCAGGCATGGCTTGTTGAATATAAGCGTTAAAGTCATCATTTGGTAGTTTAGCTCCTAAGGGTCGACTGATACTAGTTTTCCTCCCTGCATCCCCCTGAAATCCTGGGTGTTTTTTCTTCCTAAGGATTAAAAACAAAATTACACTTATTACTTATTTTTCTTTTTCCTTCTCATTTTATATTCATATCAGGGACTGAGGTTTCTTTTGCAGCCATGGTCTAAATTGTCACTGCTTATTCAGCTATACTTATCAGTTTAATCTTTCCTAGCCTGACACTTTTTACAAAGTATCATTCAGCCAATGACTGAAAGAAGTGATAAACACCCTTAAAAGTTTCTATATGAAGATCAGTAATATCAGAATTTGTACAAAGACACAACTTTCTAAATGGTTGTAATGAGAACATAGTGAAAGAAAAGAAAAAAAGATGCAAAATCATAAGGAAAAAAAGCAAGATTAATACAAATTAAATATTATCTTGACCAATCTGTTTGGATATTAAAACTTAATGTGATCCTCTTAAGGGATTATCTTAATTAAGCTAGGCAATTTATTTTAAGGTATGTGATGAAATTACTAAAGAAAAAGATAACTTCTGAGCAATGAATTTCTTGAAAGTCATGTGATGAAAGTTCATTGCCACATACTACAAAATCTTAATGATGTTAGAGTACTTTAGGTACAGGAGAAACTCTATTAAATTCCTTGATGGAAGATAGTCAGTGGCACTTACACTTTCCCAAAAAAGCACTAGTGAAGGTCTTTCAGAGTAAAACACATCTTCCGTCATATGCTATAGCCTACCTCCAAGGATAGGAGGTAGGCTGTATGCTTGCAAAATCATTAATGCAAAAGCCTCTTGTCTTACCGGTTCCTCTGCACTGCCTGTTGCATCATGGGAATAACTGATGAGACCAGGGATGGGCTGCTCACCGTGTGCCATGATAACAGCAGGACTGGTGTAGAATGGATGCTTCTAATGCACAACACATAACAACTATGAATATAGTGACAGGAAAACATGAAACTATACAAGCAAAATGACTGGAAAGGAAAAAGGGTGAAAACAAATGGAACAATGGAATGTCAAAAATTTTCAAATGAAGAATGACAAAATTAGCTTAGATTTCAAATGGTACAAGCTTTTTTTAAGATTGAAACTGATGGTACTTTTAACTCTTTTAATTAAGAGTAAAAGAAAGAGAACATACGATGATTTAATAATGTATTTCATCAATCATTTCCATAAAAACAGAACAAACCTCACACACAACAATTACTTACTAGCCTTAAGTGAGGACTTAATGGATCACTGAATGGATCTGGAGACAGAATAATCCCATCTTCAGTGAAAGAACCACCTACTTGTTGTCTGAATGGACACTTCCAAAGGATCTCTATGATCCTTTCCAATATATACATTGTCAAAAAAATCCTCTCATGCTATGCTCATACCCAAAGTATCTGGATGAGCCATAAAGTTTAAAAATCACTTCATATAGTGATTAGATTTTCAATCTTTACACTCTCAATGAACAATCATTACTCCCAGAAGTGATATGCTACTGTCTGAAGATTTTAAAGTGTACAAGGTGGGTTATACTAGATATGGATAATAATATAAATCATGTTCTGTGACTTTAAGATGATAACTAAATTTACTGAAGTACTTCATGGTACTATATTTACTCCCAGAATTGTTCAAAGAGAACTTGTAACACTTTGATGCTGTTTTAATAATATTTATTACTTTATTAAATTAAAAACATGAATATCTTACATCCATTTCTTCTCTTTATGACTGGAGTAATTTGTGTCCAATAGTTAAATAAGTGCTACTTAACTGCTGAAAAGTCTTGTCTTTAAAAAAAATATTTATTAATCTTCCTCAGCTAATTTCTTGAACCACCTTAGGTATCTTACCTTCAGTTTGGTGCTCCTCTAAGAATTTGTGAATATTTGATGTTCTGAATACATGAACATTGTATATTTACTATGATCACAAAAATGACATCTTCAAAGAGTTCTTAAATGTCACATTGTTTATCATTGGAGCTATTACTTCAGTAGATAACAGCAGAATTTTTAATGCCTCAGAACTCAGAATAGAACTTCAATGCTTTCAAGAACTCTACATAATGGAGGGAATATAGCTGTGGAGTGTCATGAATATCCCCGTTCTTTTTAAAGGATGCCCTGAAGTGGTACTTAACTTATGGAAGAATGGGATGGAAAGAGAGATGAAATCAATACATTTACCTGTGGGTCCTTTAGATCTCTGGGTCTCTCTCAGCAGACTTACCTTGGCCGCAATGGCTGCTGCAGTTATATGTGATGAAGAACTATCTTCTGTTGAAGCAACACCACTGTCTTTCTTCTCTTCTTCCTCTTCTTCACATTGAACCCCTTTGTCTTCTGTCTGTTTATGGGGGCTAGTTGTGGGAGGAGGGGAAAGAGGTGGTGGTGGGGAAGGTAAATCTTCAAGTTCATCATGCACTTCTTTTACTTTTACAATGGCATCACGTAAAAGGTCAATGGCATGAGGTAGGGCTGGCAGTATGAACTGAAAGCATTCCTGTATGCAAGAGGAAGAAAAAAAATGAAGATAAAGCATTTTTATAGGCATACAAAATGGCAGCAATCAAATGTGTTTGTGATTTTGGATTTGTGATTTTCTCTCCATCTGTCTTAAGAAAGAATCATATTTAATGTATTGTCTTAGCAATGCAAAATATGAAGAATGGTATATATTACGGTATTCTCCATAAGCTGAAGAACTACACTATATAAGCACACATCACATTTTTTTTTTTTAAGTAAAATTTCTATACAACTTTGGGGTTTAAAGATACATTATGAGAGAGCAGGTAAGAATTTTTACCTTTCTGGTTAGAGAAGGATACTAGAACTAACAAACCAATTGAGTACTGAACTATTTTATTCAGAGAGATAAGTTCTGACTACAGTCATAATGTACAGCTAGACAACGTTGTACAATATGTAAAAATAGGTATAAGTTTGTACAGCATAAAAGTCAATATAGTCTCTTGGTTTCTTTTTTTTAGGGGGCAGTGAAGGAAAGTACAGCATTTATTGCAGGGTGCCAAGCAAGGAGAACAGGCAGCTAATGCCCAAAATATATCCATTATTACCTATATTGTATCACCAAAAGAAAATAGGTGAGAATTTTAAAATCAGAACATAAGGCCAGATATGTTTGGGGAATATGTTTGAGCAGAGGTCTTTCTCTTTTACATTTACAGTAACTTACCTTAAATTCTAATATGTAAAGAAATATCTTACAATTTATGGACTACCTGGAAGGTATCTAATCTTTTAACCTACTGGAAAAAACTGTATAGTGAAGAATTTAACTTTAATCAAAGAGAGGTCTGGTCTTTACTCTTAGTTTTTGGGAGGTGATCTCTAGTTCCTTGTTATGTCATGCCTGATAAGAGTGTCTCTGTTTGCCTGGGGGCTTTGGCCACTGCACAGTCTAACAATGTGGTTTACTATGAGGGCTTTGGGAAACACTGTATCAGTTTTGCCTCTGGAAAGAACTGGGAATGGCTGACTAAAGGTCAACCATGTGGGCAATACGTGATCAAATCCTAATAAAAACTCTGAACACCAAAGGCAAAGGAGAATGTACATAGTTACCAATACCCTGTGTATACTGTCTTATATTGTGGCTAAGAGGAGGTGATGCTTCCATGATTCCATGGAAGAGGATGACCAGAAGTTCCCTGTTTGGTACCTCTCTTAGACTCTGCCATATGTGCTTCTTTCCTTGGCTGATTTCAACCTGTATTCTTTCCCTGTAATACAACATACCCATAAGTATAACAGCTTTCAGTGAGTTCTGTGAGTCCTTCTTGTGAATTATTAAAAGTGAGGGTGATTTTAGAAATCCCCTCAATTGCAATTGGTGTCAGAAATGAGGGCAGTCTTATGGAGTGTTCCAACTTTGTAGCTGGCTAACTTCTGCAGTTGGTCAAAACTCCTTACAGTTGGTGTTAAGAAGTGGGATTTGATAGAAAGACCCTGACTCACTGAAACTTGTGATCTGGGAAGAGGAAGGAAGAGAGGGTGGTGGATAACGAATCTTTAGAGCCTAGATGAACACAGGGTCACCCACAGTATGGAACTGCAGCTGTACTGTAGTTAGTTACTGGAGATAAAATTAGCAATGAAGTTTTAAAATGAAAGATCTAACTCCTAAGGAGTTATGTCAAAGCACAAGAAATGCAAAATGATAAAAAACAAAGTAAACACACAATTTCTTGGTTAATGGTATCTGTACTAGCTAAAACAAAAGTAATGGAGAATGTTGGGGTGGATCCTGAGGCTGGGCCAAGTTTGGATTCTGAATGGTCTGACATATAGCTGCTAGCCTCAGAGCTGCTTCCCAAGGAAAAATTTATGTTGAAGCAATAAACAGTAAATAAAGTTGGACTGATTCATAAGAAAATGGGGAAAAAGAAACAAGAGATTCAAGGGACTTGTCCTAGCAGTGTGGAAATATTTAAATGGTTATTAAGAAATGTATGAAAAAAGTGAGCATTGATGGGGACAAAACAGAGGTCTTAAAGAAGCACTGCTGTGGGCTGAATAGACAGACTGGAGACCCTGCTGGTCTCCTAACATTAAGGGGTCCTAAACAAATCTCTATTTACCCTGGTTTGGAGCAATTAAAAAAGCTAGGAAGCAAAGAAACCTTACCTTTAATCACCTTAAGTGATGGACCCATAATCTAATCAATATAAGGTCTGACAAAAGGGTATGGATCCCTTGACCGAACCCAGGCCTTAAACTCCAAGGCCATATGCACACAAATGGCTAAAATCATCAGGAGACAGAGAAGAGACTTTTCTGGAACTCCTTGACATGGGAGCTTCATGTACTGTGATTCTACAACCTGTTGAGATCCTAATGGGGGAGGGGGTACAGTTAGAATGGGAAGATATAGGAATGCAATAGTTGATGGGATTAAGGTGAATGTTTGGATAAGAATCAGAATGTTTGGAAAGTGAACTTCATGTGAAGTGGTGAATCTCCTTTACCTGAATGTATTATGGGCATGGATGTTGTGTCTGACTGGAGAATTCGTCCTCTACCTCATATTGTAAAACAGCAGGCATGTAAATCCACTCTTCCACCAATATAATTGGACATGCTAAATGGGCCCACACAGTTCATTAATTTGCTGTACAAAAGCCCTGTGTGGAGTGCAGACTGGGCTTATAGCAAAAACTTCTGAGTGCCACCCAACAACAACTGCTGGGATTTTGGACCAGAAAATTTCCATTTGAGAGACAATTACTACTTGCTATTTGACTTTAACTGAGACTGCCTTTATAACTAAAGGACACAAAATAATCCTAAAACCTGAAATATCCAAAAGGTCTTGGGTAATTTCAGAGAAAAGCTCTAATGGGGATGGCAATGCCCAGGAGAGTTCCATAATAAAATGGAAATGTTGCATATAGAATCATGCTACCAGGAGAATGCAAGGAGGTACTCACGAGCAGGCAGCCTCTTTTCACCTAGGGCTGACTTCGGAACCACCTGAGGAGCTGCTGGATCCTATGGCCACTTGGGCCACTTGGGCGGTGCCCTATAAGCAGCTTTCTATTGATCAACAAAGAGCTGCTTGGTTTATGGATGGCAATTCCAAGGTGAAGGGACAGCATCCTGTTTGGAAGGCCGCCACTCTGATTGAAGAAGGTAAAAACAAATCAGCTCGATGGGCTGAACTACATGTTTGCACCTATGTTTGGGTTTTTACTGAGTCACGGGAAGTGTCCAAATGGCCTGGCCGTATGGTCAGGCAGATGGGCAATGGAAAACTGGTCTATTAAAGGAATACCTGTATGGGACATGGCCCTGTGGAAATCACTCTGGGAACGTAAGGGGTATATTAAAGTAGCTTATGTTAATGCCCACAAGAAGAATTCCCTTCCAGAACTGGAAGTTGATTGGTACTGGCGAGCAGATATCCTGGTGTACTTGCTTGAGATGGCCACCTGGGTCCATAAAATGAGTGGACACTGGAGGTCTGTAGCAATGCAGAGATGGGCTGAATCTAGATATATTCCTCTTACACTCTGAGACACAAAATGCCAATAAGAACTGTTTTGTCTGCTAAAAAGAGAGACACAGAGGCAGAGGGCTATGCAGCAAATTCCACAGGGGAAAAGTCCTACACATAGCTGTCATGTTGGACTGATGCTTTTAGTCCCTAGAGGCTACAAATGGGTCCTAACAGGTATAGACACTTACTCTGGTATGAGCTTTGCTTATCCCAGAGTAGATGCAAATGTTCAACGTACTATAAAAGGACCAGAAAAGAAGATATTGTATCAATGACCATGGAGGCACATTTCTTCAGACCAAGGAACACTTTCATCCTCAGAGCAAAAATATGATAGAAAATTGAAATGGGCAATTGAAATATTTGTTGTCTAAAATGTGAGGAGATAAAGTCATGAAGCCTTCATTAGTGTGTGATCACACTCAACAATAGGGAGGCTAAGTGAGAGTTCCTTCTAGACAGATTCCTCTACTTTTCTGGGAAGAGGGGATGGCAAAGGATGCTTGTACAACTATACTTTTCTCTTTACGGTTAATCTTTTTCATTTTTCTCCACGTCACCTCAACTTTCTTCTTTTCTACCTGATGCAATGGTCCTAGGACCAGGGCTGCAACTGTGGGTGCCAGAAGCAGGGATGATTCTTAAGCCCAAACCGTAACTATACTTTTAAATCTTTATGTCAGAATTCCTAAGGGCCTGATGGTGTAGACTATGTCTTACTCCATCTGGTCAAATTGGGCTTGACAGTAAATGCAGTTATATTGCCTGGTGTTTCAGACTGACTACTAGCTCGGTACCTATGTAACCTTAACCTTATCTTATATGAATGAAATGGACTGAGTGGGAAGTACTTGCTAAACTAGTATTACTAATGGCAATCTGGGCCAGCCCAGTGGCCAAACCAACAGTCTCATTCAAAGATGTTCAAAGGAAATGTCTGAGTATAAATGGAGAGAAGGAGGAATGGCAGTTAAAGGTAAAGGAATGAGTAAATGCATTATGCAACAAGGGAAATCCAGTATTACCTTGGTGTCTCAAAAGAAGCTTAGAACAAAGACGATATTGTTTCTTGGCTCAGCTGTAGCAGATGCCAGAAAGGGAAAAGCCATATGTTGCTGAGACTACTCCTGCTTTTGGAACCTGACAAGTCTGTAAACCTGAGGAACATTGCTCTGGGACATGTTTTGATCATATGATATGATGACGACTAGGATAACTGTTAATGTCTGTGTAGGACTCCAGTAATGTGCCAGTATCTTTTGACTCTTATTTTTCAGGTTATATTTACTAATATACTATGATATGTTATAATACAGGCATTGTTAATAAGATTATAATGCTGATATTGATAGTGATATATACTGGGAATGTGAATTAAAGCCTCCTCAATACGCAATACCAATGGGAAATGATTGGCCTGAGCAAGAGAGCTAATTTCTATGGTAAATAGCTGTGAGAATGTATCATAGGGCACAAATAATAGTAGATCAAGATGGAAAATTAGTAAATGAGTACAAAAATATGAAAATTTGTATAATGGCTTTAGAGGATGAATTACATGTTTCTCTAAATTTATTCCTATCCCACTCTGGCTCCCCCAAATCTTAGGCATATTCACACTGCTACTGATGTTGTGTCTATAATATACATGCTATACTAAATACAGATGGCCAGCCATACAAATATGATTGTTTTGTTGTAAGAAAGCCTTGGCCAGAGGCCAGGGGGTAGCTTGTGTAATACAGAATTAACCTTACCCAAAGAGAGTCTGGCCTTTGCCCTCAGTTACTGGGAAATGAAAGGAGTGTCTTTGTTTGTCTGGAAACTCTGGCCACCAGACAGTCTAACTGTGATTTATGATGGGGGCTTTGGGAAATGTGGTATCAATTTTGCCTTTGGAAAGTGTTGGAGACTACAGGTATATGGGCAGTATATGATGTGCCTCAATAAAAACTCCAGATGCTAAGGGCTTAGAGCTTCCCTGATAAGCAATAATCCCTGTGCTGTTACACACTGATGCCCGGAGAGCAATGTGTTCATGATTCCACAGGAAGAAGATATTAGAAGCTCTCCATTTGGTACCTCTCCTTTATTCTGTCTTATGTACTCCTTCCCTTGGTTGATTTTAATCTGTATCCTTTCCCTGTAATAAACCATAACCATGAGTATACCACCTTTCAATGAGTTCTCTGAATCCATCTTGTGAATTACTGAAACTGAGGGTGGTTTGGGGAAGGCATTGAACTGTAATTGGTGTCAGAAGTGAGGGTAGTCTTGTGGAGTGCTCCAACTTTTTGTTTGGCTCTCACAGTGGCCAAAATTTCTTACACTAAACCATATAAATCTCAAGATAGCTTACCTGAGATCCTTTCTTGCTACCTGGCAAGTTAATTATCAGAGTTTTCCCTCTGATTCCACATACAGGCCTGGAAGGAAAGAGAAACCTGATGAATACTAAATTAGAATGATAGTTGGTTTAAATACATTTAACAACAAAGATCAATCATTGTACTTTATATGTGAACAACTGTTTTAGGAATAAAGTTGTTATAGCTAAAGATTCACCAATTGTTATACAAATTGGGCACTCACTCTGGCTAAGATTTTTATAATAATGGTTAGTGCAGGGGATTTGAAAAATGCACTGAACATGAAATCAGAATAAATTAGCCACTTTAAAGAAATACTGGCCAAATTATCTTCTTCCTCTAACTTCAACTTTTTCATATCTCTTACAGTTCTAAGAATTCAATGAGATAGCATATTAAAAATGACTAGTAGAGTAATATCTATGTTCAAAAGTCTAACACATAAGGCACTCATGAGTTGAGTGAGATGTTTAAACTCTTGCTTCTCAGGAAGTCTATAAGTTTTAAAGTAAGACAGGTCTCTCATAAATCAACAGCATTGGGGAGAGTTTAGAGAGCTCAGCTGTTAACTGATTCATTGATAATGTGTCAATTTAAAGTAGAAAGGTCTTTCAGAGATCATTGTAAATTTTCAGGCCACTTTTAAACCAAGTGGTTAGATAAGAAACATAAATAGTGGAAAAGCATGGGAAACTGGAATAAAGAGTTGAAGGCCTATGGGCTTCCCTGGTGGCGCAGTGGTTGAGAATTTGCCTGCTAATGCAGGGGACACAGGTTCGAGCCCTGGTCTGGGAGGATCCCACATGCTGCGGAGCAACTGGGCCCGTGAGCCACAACTACTGAGCCTGCATGTCTGGGGTCTGTGCTCTGCAACACAAGAGGCCGCGATAATGAGAGGCCCACGCACCGCAATGAAGAGTGGCCCCCGCTTGCCACAACTAGAGAAAGCCCTCGCACAGAGACGAAGACCCAACACAGCAAAAATAAATAAATTAATAAACTCCTACCCCCAACATCTTAAAAAAAAAAAAAAAGAGTTGAAGGCCTAGATTTCATGAGAGTTCAAATCATGCTCTTCCAATAATTGGCTGTGTTACTTTGACCTGGTAATGATATCATTTCCATCATTTGAAAACAAAAGGACTAGATTAGATTAGTCTATTTCTAAAATTTCACAACTTAGATTGTAAGCCACATAAGAATCTTTTCCTAAAACTTCTGATTGAGTTTCTTCTTTAATTACTTTAACTCTTTGAAATAACCTAAAATTGTCTTTTATTTTATTGTTTTTTTCTTGTCCTATTCACAAAGTGTTCATAGCTATTTAAAACTTTCCATACGCTTTTCTTTTTAATTGAGATATAGTTGACAAATAACATTGTATTAGTTTTAGGTATACAACATAATTATTTGATATGTGTATACTTTGTGAAATGATTATCACGATAAGTTAATATCCATCACCACACACAGTACAATTTTTTTCTTGTGATGAGAACTCTTACAATGTACTCTCTTAGAAACTTTCAACTATACGATACAATATTATTAACTATAATCAACATGCTGTACATTACATCCCCAGGATTTATATGTGGAAATTTGTGCCTTTCAACCACCTTCACGCATTTTACCCACGCAGCAACCCCTGCTTCTGGCAACCACCAATCTGTTCTCTGTATCTATGAGTTGATTATTTTTAGATTGCATATGTAAGTGAGATCACATAGTATTTGTCTTTCTCTGACCTATTTTACTTAGCACAATGGACTCAAAGTCCATTCATGTTGTCACAAGTAGCAAGATTTTCTTATTTTTATGACTGAATAATGTTCTATAGCATATATATACCTCATTTCCTTTATCCATTTACCCATCAATGGATACTTAGTTGGTTTCCATGTCCTGGCTATTGTAAATAATGCTGCAGTAAAGATGGAGGTGCAGATATCTTTTTGAGATAGGGATTCTGTTTGCTTTGGATAAATACCCAAAGGTCGAATTGCTGGATCATATGACAGTTCTATTTTTAATGTATTTAGGAACCTCCATACTTTTTTCCACAGTGGCTGCACTAATGTACACTGCCACCAACAGTGTATGAGGGTTCCCTTTTCTGCATCTCCTCTCCAACACTTGTTATTGTTTTCAATAACAGCCATTCTAATGGGTGTGAGATGATATCTCATTGTGGTTTTGAGTTGCTTTTCCTGAATTAGTGATGTGGAACATCTTCTGATGTGCCTGTTGGCCATCTGTATGTCTTCTTTGGAAAAATGTCTATTCAGATCCTCTGCCCATTTTTTAATTAAAAAAAATTGTTGTTTATAGTTTTGAATATTAACCACTTATGGATACATGATTTGCATATATCTTCTGCCATTTGGTAGGGTTTCTTTTCATTTTGTTGATGGTTTCTTTTGCTGTGTAGAATTTTTTAGTTTGATGTAGTCCCATTTGTTTAATTTTGTTTTTGTTTCCTTTGCCTGAGGATACATATCCAGAAAGAGACTGCTAAGACTGATGTGAAAAGTATACTGCCTACGTTTTCTTCTAGGTGTTTTATGGTTTCTGGTTTTACATTCAAGTCTTTAATCCATTTTGAGTTAATTTTTGTGTATGGTGTAAGATAGGGTCTAGTTTCATTCTTTTGCATGTGCTATCCAGTTTTCCCAACACAATTTATTGAAGAAACTGTCCTTTCTCCATTGTATGTTCTTTGCTCCTTTGTTGTAAATTAATTGTCCATATATGTATGGGTTTATTTCTGGGCTCTCAATTGTGTTCCATTGATTTATGTCTGTTTTTCTGCCAGTACCATGCTGTTTTGATTATTATTGTTTTGTAGTATAATTTGAAATCAGGGAGTGTAATACCTCCACTTTGATCATTTTTCTCAAGATTGCTTTGGCTATCCAGGGTCTTCTGCAGTTCTATATAAATTGTAGGATTTTTGTTCTATTTCTATCAAAAATGTCATTGGTATTTTGATGGGGACTTCACTGAATCCATAGGTTGCTTTAGGTAATGTGGATATTTTAACAATGTTAATTTTTGTAACATGAACATGGACTATCTTTCCATTTCTTTGTGTCTTATTCAATTTCTTTCAACAATGTCTTATAGTTTTCACTTCTTTGGATTAATTTACTACTAGGTATTTTATTTTTTTTGTTTTGATTGTAAAAGGAAATGTTTCCTTAATTTCTCTTTATGCTAGTTCATTCTTAGTGTACAGAAATGCAACAGATTTTTGCATGCTGATTTTGTATCCTACAACTTTACTGCATTCATTTATTATTTCTAATAGTTTTTCTGTAGAATCTTTAGGGTTTTCTATATATAAAATCATGTTATCCACAAATAGTGACAGTTTTACTTCTTCCTTTCCAATCTGGATTTTTCTTACCTAATTGCTCTAGCTAGGACTTCAGTACTATGTTGAGTAAGAGTGGCAAGGTGGCAAGAGTAGGTATCCTTCTCTTGTTCTAAATGTTAGAGAAAAAATTTTCAGTTTTTCACCATTCAGTATGATGTTAGCTGTGGGTTTGTCACATATGGCTTTTATTATGTTGATGTATGCTCCTTCATTTTATTGAGTTTTCTTTTTAAATCATAAATGGGTGTTGACTCTTGTCATATGCTGTTTTTTGGGCATCTGTTGATATATCATGATTTTTGTCCTTCATGTTTGTTAATGTGTTGTATCATGTTGATTGATTTGTGGATACTGAACCATCCTTACATCCCTGGAATAAAGCCCATTTGATCATGGTGTATGATCCTTTTAATGTATTGCTGTATTCAGTTTGCTAATGTCTTGTTGAGAATTTTTACATCTATGTCTGTCAGACATACTGGCCTGTAATTTTCTTTTCTGTGTGTTGTTCTTGTCTGGTTTTGGTATTAGGGTAATGTTGGCCTCATAAAAAGAGTTATGAAGTGTTCCCTTCTCTTCTAGTTTTTGGAAGTGTTTGAGAAGAATTGGTATTAAGTCTTTAAATGTTTGGTAGAATTCAGCAATTAAGTTGTCTGGTCCTGGATGTGTTCCTTAGGAGGTTTTTGATTACTGTTTCCATCTCCCTACTAGTGATTGATATATTCAGATTTTCTATTTCACATGATTCAGTCTTGGAAGAATGTGTGATTCTAAGAATTGATCCAGTTCTTCTAGGTTGTCCAATTTGTTGATACATAGCTTTTCACAGTATTCTCTTATGATCCTTTGTATTTCTGTGATATTGGCTGTAATTTTTCCTTGTTTCTGATTTTATTTATCTACACCTTCTCTTTTTTCTTAGTGAGTCTAGCTAAAGGTTTGTCAATTTTGTTTATCTCTTTAAAGAAACAGTTTCATTGACTTTTTTTCCATTGCCTTTTTTAGTCTCTATTTCATTTATTTCTGCTCTGATTTTTATTTTCTTCCTTATATTGATTTTAGACTTTGTTCTTTCCCCCCACCCTAGTTTCTTTAGGTGTAATGTTAGACTGTTTATTTGAGATATTTCTTGTTTCTTAAGGTAGGCCTTATTGCTATAAACATTCCTGTAAGTACTGCTTTTGCTACATCCTACAGATTTTGATATGTTGCATTTTCATTTTATTTGTGTTCAGGTATTTTTTGATTTCTCCTTTTGATTTCATTGACCCAATAGTTGTTCAGTAGCATGTTGTTTAGTCTCCACATATTTGTGATTTTTCCAGCTTTCTTCTTGTATTGATAGTTGATCATGCCATGGTGGTGGAAAAGATGCATGATATGATTTCAATATTTAAATTCATTGTGACTTCTTTTGTGTTCCAACATATGGTATATTCTTGAAAATGTTCCATGTGCATTTAAGAAGAATATGTAGTCTGCTGCATTTGGATGAAATGATCTGTATAAATATCTTAAGTCCACTGTTTCATTTAAGGACTATGTTTCCTTTTTGACTTCATGTTTGAATGATATATACATTTCTCTGAGAATTCTTCAATTTCTTTCATCAATGTTTTATAGTTTTCAGTGTACAAGTCTTTCAATTTCTTAAATTTATTCCTAGGTATTTTATTCTTTTTGATGCAATTGTAAATGGGATTGTTTTCTTAATTTCTCTTCCTGATAATTTATTAGTGCATAGAAATGTAACTGATTTTTATATATTGATTTTGTACTCTGAAACTTTACTAAATTTATTAGTTTTAACTTTTTTTTTTCTTGGTGAAGTCCGTAGAGTATACTATATATAATATCATGTCATCTGCAAAGAAAGACATTTTACTTCTTCCTTTCTGATTTGGGTGACTTATTTCTTTTCCTTCTCTAATTGCTCTGGCTAGGACTTCCATTACTATCTTGGATAAAAGTGGCAAGAGTGGCTGTCCGTGTCTTGTTCCTAATCTTAGAGGAAAAGTTTTCAGTTTTTTCACCATTGAGTATGTTAGTTGTGGGCTTGTCACATATGGCCTTTATTACATTGAGGTATGTTCCCTCTATACCCACTTTGCTGAGAATTCTCATCATGAATGGATGTTCAATTTTCTCAAATTTTTTTCTGCATCTATGGAGATGATCATATGATTTTTACCCATCATTCTGTTACTGTGGTCTATCATACTCACTGATTTGTGGATGTTGGGAATTTTTCCATATCTCTAGGCTGTCCAGTTTGTTGGTGTATAATTGTACATAGCAGTCTCTTTGTACACAGTAGATTCTTTGTATTTTTGTGGTATCAGTTGTAACGTCTCCTCTTTCATTTCTAATTTTATTTATCTGAGTCCTCTTTTTTCTTGATGAGTCTAAGCTAAAGCCTTGTCTATCTTGTTTATCTTTTCAAAGAACCAGGTCTTCATTTCATTGATCATTTCTATTGTCTTTTTAGTCTCTATGTCATTTAAGAAAAATAATACATTTATTTATTTTTGGCTGCATTGGGTCTTCGTTGCTGTGCGTGGGCTTTCTGTAGTTGCGGTGAGCGGGGGCTACGCTTCATTGCAGTGTGCAGGCTTCTCATTGCAGTGGCTTCTCTTGTTGCAGAGCATGGGCCCTAGGCACACAGACTCAGTAGTTGCGGTGAGTGGGCTCAGCAGTTGTGGCTCACGGGCTCTAGGGTACAGGCTCAGTAGTTGTGGCACACGGGCTTACTTGCTCCACGGGGTGTGGGATCCTCCTGGATCAGGGATCAAACCTGTGTCCCCTGCATTGGCAGGCAGATTCTTAACCACTGGTGCCACCAGGGAAGTCCCTATTATTATTATTTTTTTTACTCTGGTCTTTGTTATTTCCTTCCTTCAACTACAGGCTTAGTTCTGTTTTATTTTTTAAAAATTCTTTGGAGTGTAACGTTAGGCTGTTTCTTTAAGCTCTTTCTTCTTTCTTAATGTAGGAAATGATTGCTCTGAACTTCCCTCTTAGAACTGCTTTTGCTGCATAAGTTTTGGTATGTTGTATTTCCATTTTCATGTGTCTCAAGATATTTTTTGATTTCTCTTTTGATTTCTCCTTTGACCCACTGGTTGTTTAGTAGCATTTTGTTGAATCTCCATATATTTGTGGATTTTCCAATTTTCTTCTTGTAATTGACTTCTAGTTTCATACTATTGTAGTCAGAAAAGATGATTGATATGATTTTAATCTTCTTAAATTTCAAGATTTGTATTGTGGCTTAACATGTGATCTATTCTGGAGAATGTTCTATGTGCATTTGAGAAGAATGAGCATTCTCTTGCTTTCCATTTGATCTAAAGTGTCATTTAAGTCCAGTGTTTCCTTACTGATTTTCTGTCTGGATGATCTATCCACTGATGAAAGTGGAGTATTGAAATCTCCAATTATTGTATTTACTGTCTATTTCTCACTTAAGGTATGTTAATACTTGCTTTATATACTTTATATTCATAGGTGCTCCTATGTTGGGTGCATAAATATTTACAAACGTTATATCCTCTGGTTGGATTGATCCCTTTATTATTATACAGTGACCTTCTTTGTCTCTTATATAGTCTTTTGCTTAAGTTTATTTTGTCTCATACAATTATAGCTATCCCAGCTTTCTTTTGTTTTTTATTTGCATGGAATATCTTTTTCCATCCTTTTACTTTCAATGTGTATGTATCCTTATGTGAGAAGTTAGGCAGCATATAGTGGGGTGCTTTTTTTAAAAAAAAATCATTCAGCTACTGTACATTTTGATTGGAAAATTTATTCATTTACATTTAAAGTAATTATTGATAAGTATGCACTTATTGCCATTTTGTTAACTATTTTCTTGCTGTTTCATAATTCCTTTGTTTCTTTCTCTTGCTCCCTTCCTTTGTGATTTTTTTGGTAGTAGTATGCTTAGATTCCTTTTTGTTTATCTTTTGTGTATCTACCATAGGTTTTTGCTATGTGGTTACCATTAAGCTTATGTAAAACATCTTTTATTTATAAGTCTATTTTAAGCTGATAACAACTTTTATTTATGTCTATTTTAAGCTTATAACAACTTAAGTTCAAACACATTCTAAAGCTCTACAGTTTTACTCTTACTGTGTTTAATGCTTTTGATGTTGCAATCTGCATCTTTTTGAGTATTACTAAACAAATTATTGTAGTTATAGTTACTTTTACTACTTTAACCCTTCACACTAGATAAGTCGTCAATCCACCGCCATTACAAGAGTAGATTATTCTAAATTGAACTATGTATTTACCTTTACCAGTGAGGTTTACATTTTCATATGCTTTCCTGTTAGCACTCTTTCATTTCAGCTTAAAGAAGTCCCTTTAACTTTTCTTGTAAGGCCAATCTAGTGGTGCTGAACTCTTTTAGCTTTTGCGTGACTGGAAATTCTTCACCTTTCCTTTAATACTGAAGGACAACTTTCTTGGGTAAAGTATTCTTGATAGACAATTTTTTCACTTCACCACTTTAAATACATCATGTCACTCCCTTCTAGCCTGAAAAGTTTCTGCTAAAGAAGCTACTGAAGGTATTATGGAAGTTTCCTTATATATAAAACATTGTTTTTCTTTCTTGCTTTTAAGATTCTCTCCTTGTCTTTACAATTTTTGACAATGTAATTGCAATATGTCTTTGTGTGGGTGGGTCTCTTTGGATTCATGTTTACTGAAACTCTCTGGGCTCCCTGGATCTGGATGTCTGTTTCCCAGGTTAGGGACATTTTCAGCCATTAATTATTCCTTTAAATAGGTTTCTGTCCCTTCCTCTTTTCTCTCTGGAATTCACAGAAATGTTAATATTATTCTGCTTGATGTTGTCCTGTAAGCCCTGTAAGCTATCTTCACTCTTTTTCTTTCTGTTCCTCTTTCTGGATGAGTTCCATTGCCCTGTCTTCAAGTTCCTCAATCCCTGCTTCTGCATTATCTAGTGCTGTTGAACCCTTGTACTGAAATTTTCAGTTCAGTTATTGTATTCTTCAGGTTTGTGACTTCTGTTTGGCACTTTCTTATATTCTCTCTTTGTTGAAATTCTTACTTTGTACATGCATTGTTCTCCTGACCTTGGTGAGCACGTTTATGACCATTATTTTGAACTTTTTTTCAGGTAAACCATTTATCTCTGTTTCATTAAGGTCTTTTTTTGAGGTTTTGTCTTTTAGGTACAGATTGATACATGCCTCTGGGATCTTTGTAATTTTATGAAGCAAGTTCATTCTAACTGTGCTTATGTCATTTCTTTTTCTAAGTATAGTGGTCATAAATTTATCCTTACTTAGAATGATGTTGGGTCTATCTACATTTTTAATTTATCAAGTATTACAAAACATGGAATATATTTTCCAAGAATATAACTATTTTCCAAGGATGTTTCCAAGAATGTTCCAAGTTTTATTAACTCCCTCCACCACAAGGTTAGTGACAAATTAAAATTTAGTCAATACTTTTAATTCTAACTTTTTGGTCATCAAGCCCAGTCCTGTTATGTCTCCAATAATACTTCATCTGCTCTAGGCTGATACCCAAATAGCAGTGTTAATAAAGCTATGGGTATAAACTTCTACCAGTACTGTATGTACATAATAATTATAATACCTAGACCACTATTTCTGTATGTGTTATGTGTTATATAATTAAAAGCCTTAGTATATAGCCATGAGAAATTATATCTGTTTTTTCCCCTCTCAATCTCTTTGGCCTTTTATTTTGCCAAAAATATGACACAAGACTTAACAAAAATTCTTTGTTAGTTCCCTGTTCTCTTTGAGTGTTTAAAAATTAATTTTGAGGGCTTCCCTGGTGGTGCAGTGGTTGAGAGTCCACCTGCCGATGCAGGGGACAGAGGTTCGTGCCCTGGTCCAGGAAGATCCCACATGCCACGGAGCGGCTGGGCCCGTGAGCCATGGCCGCTGAGCCTGCGCATCCGGAGCCTGTGGCCTGTGCTCCTCAACGGGAGAGGCCACAACAGTGAGAGGCCCGCATACCACACACACACAAAAAAATTAATTTTGAGATGTGTTTTTTCATTTCTAGAACGTCCAGAGTTATTGTAAGAAGAAAGTACTTTTCATTTATATAAACCTTTTTGGTTAATGAAGTATTTTTACAAACACTATTTTACTTAAGTTTTCAAAAACATAAGCACCATATTCTTAGCATATTCCAAAACTTATTAAATGACCTGCAGTAAGTATTATGGGATAAATGCAACCCAATTCCTTAAGGAGTTTACAAATATTAATACAGATTCACAAAAGCATATAAACAACTACAAGATAGTAGGTGATGACACAAGTTATCCTAAAATACAATGAGTTCAAAATAAAAGAAATTTCTATGGGAGGGTATGAAGTATGTCTTTATGCAAGAGATAGCTCTTGAGTGATTTTATAAAGGAAAATATTTCAACAGGTAGGAAAGTGGGGGAAGGGCAAGAAAAAGAGGATAGTTTTAAGTGGAGGGGAAAAACAAGATAAAAGCACAGAGCCAAAAAAAATAGCACCAAGTACTTTCTGGGTATATTAAGTCCTTCATCTAGTGAGAGCACATTGTACTCAGAGGAGTAATGTGAGATAAGAAGTACCAGTGGGAAGATGTTGCAGTCTGAAAGATTAATAGTTTGCAATGTGTGGTCTCTGTGCCAGCAATATATGCATCATTTGGTAAATTGTTAGAAATGTAAAACGTTCCACACTGCCCTGCTCCTTTCCTCACTGCGACTGACCTACTGAATCAAAAACTATGGGGTGAGATCTACCACTTAGTATCTTACTAAGCTCTCTAGTTGATTTTGTTCCATGGCAAAGCTTGAGAACTACTGTGATAAACTATGAATTTTGGTACTACTATTTATTATCAGTGTAAACTTGCGTTAGTTACTGAGTCTCTTTAATGTAGTTTTCAAAATCTGAGCTGTTGTAGGAATTAATATAATCCTTGACATATAATGTATAGTACAGTGGATACATAATGTACAGTATGGTACTTAATGGATACTTAATAAGTACCTGGCCCTTTTTCTCTTAGAAAGTATATTGTGATTAGACACTGAAAGTCATAAATTCACGATAAAGAGCTAGAATGTATTCCTAAGGTATCAGGGACCACTGATGGATTCTGTTCAATATAATCAAGCACTACTTGAGGAATAACAGTCTAAAATAAATGGGAAGGGCATAATACAAGATACAAAGAAAAGAAAGTCTGATAATAGAAACACTAAATACAAGTTGAATGATTCCTGGTGTATGTTCTATGATGTATCTGTTTCAGTACCTCATACAGTACTTTGTTTTTTCTAGAGAAATCCTACTTCCTTTTCTACTGTTTTTTCACTTTTCTTTTTTTGCAGGGAGAAAGGGGGCAACACCTGATTTTTTTTTCTTTTGCTATTAATGATATGGCAATGAGATTGAGAAGACTTGTGAAAAACTTAACATCTAACATTTAACTAGTGCTTGTTATATGTCATGTGTTTTACTGGCATTTTTACATTACACACAAAACACCCCCTCGAGGTATGTATATAATAGTATATTACCTTCTAGTTTTTTATATGTAAATATAAATTACGGCCAACTTTGACAGATATTACTTGCCTTTTAGCTCTCATTTTTAGATATTTCTATGTCTGATACAGAAGATAAATTATTTTTGTAAGCACTATAGTTAGAATAGCAACATTTTATTCAATGAAAGTTTGAGATATATTTGCCTGAATTTATACTTACAAAATAAATCTCAGAAATTAAAAAGGAAATTAGAAATAGAATAGGATTTTTGTTTATTTCCTTTGAAAGAATGTTCTAGTTTTTGTCTTCTTTAAAGATATCAAATGAGGGCTTCCTGGTGGCGCAGTGGTTGAGAGTCTGCCTGCCGATGCAGGGGCCGTGGGTTCGTGCCCCGGTCCAGGAAGATCCCACATGCTGCGGAGCGGCTAGGCCCGTGAGCCATGGCCGCTGGGCCTGCGCATCTGGAGTCTGTGCTCCGCAGCGGGAGAGGCCACAGCGGTGAGAGGTCCGCGTACCGCAAAAAAAAAAAAAAAATGAGAAGATGCATAAACAGCCAGAAATATTCAATATTAAATGGTAATGTAACAGTCGTTTTTTAAAAAATAAAGAATATATTTAAAAATCAGGTGAACTTGGTTAGTGCATAAACTTAAATGATAGACTGAACTGTCATTAATTTCAATATAACTCATCTAATGGAGAGCTATCAGGGGAAAAAAACAAAAAAACAAGTACTAAAGACCATGAACCTATTTGCTAATTAATTGTGGGATAATTTAACATGAATTTCTTATTTAAAAACACCTTCTAAAATATATAAAGTATGGTTATCAGAGTGAATTCATTCATTCAGTAAATATTTACTGAGTACTTAACCTGGGCAATAAGCAAACAGTGTTGCCCTAGGGGAGTTTACAGATTTATAGGAAAATATCAGTAAGTATTAAGATAGTTAACTAAGTTATAGGCACATTAATAGCTATAGGAACAACAAGAAGGGCACTTTAGTCTTAGTTGGGGGAGGGCAAGGGATGGTTAGGGAAGGCTTCTGGAAGGAAGGAAAACCTAAGCTGCTACCTGAAAAACAGGTGTTATCAGTTAGAGTGGGAAGAACATTCTAGGCAGGGGAAATGGCATGAACAAAGAACTCAGAAGCTAGAGACAGAACCTGCTGTGTGTAGTAACAATAATGAGGGTAGGTGGGTGGAATGGAGTGAATGTTTGTATCCTCCCCAAATTCATATATTGAAATCCTAACCCTCAATATGATGGTATTAGGAGTTGGGGGCTTGGGGAGGCAATTAGGTCATGAGGGTAGAGCCCTCATGAATGTGATTTAGTGCCCTTAAAGAAGAGACTCCAAAGAGCACTATAGAGCACCACACCTGTCACTATGTGAGTTCTTTTCTGTATCCTCAGTAGTGTACAACCTGGAAGAGGGTTCTCATCAGAATCTGACCGTGCTGGGCCCCCTATTCTCAGACTTCTAGCCTCCAGGACTGTGAGAAATAAATTTCTGGTGTTTATAAGCCACCCAGTCTCTGGTTCTTTGTTACAGCAGCCCAAATTAAGACAGTGGGAGATGCTGCTAAATTGACAGCAGAGACAACTTACATAGGTTCTGGAAAATAATCTTAAAGAATTCAGTCTTTATCCATAGAAAAATGAGATACCACTGAAGTTTTAAGCAGAGAAATAACATACTAATATTTGTGTTTTCAAAAGATGTCTCTGGGCTGCAATGTGGAAAACTGATTGAAGAGGTGCAAAGAAAACAGAATGTTGGAATATGAGAGGTGAGTTAGGATGGTTGCAATGGTGATGAAAATAGACAGGTTATAGTTTTTAAATGACTTACAGAGACTTAGAGTCTTAATTTTTCATGACTTACAGAAACTATAATGAGACAGTAATCTTTCAATCCTAAAATATATATATTTTTGTAAATTACATAGAGAATAATTCTTTAAAATGGGACATACTTGGATGAAAACTAAGTCCTAGTCTAGATTAATACCAGAAATTTGATATTCTGTGTTAACTTGATCACAATAGGCATGGATATAAAATAATACGAAAAATACCATTTTGTTTCCCTTAAAAAGAAATTTTTATTAAGTATTAAATACATACAGTTTGTAATGTATGTATAAAATGCAGACAATAATGAAAAAAACCTACCTATGTACCTACAGTCTAGGTTAAGAAACAGACTATTATATCTTCAAAGACTCTGGGTGCTTTATCCTGATCTCAAGTCCTATTTTTCCTCAGATAACTATTTTCCTGAATTTAAAAATCATTCCCTTACTTATTTCTGTAACACCTTTATTGAGATGTGATTCACATACTATACAACTCACCCATTAAAGTGAAAAACATTATTTTTAGTGTATTTCAGAGTTGTGCAACCATCACCACAATCAATTTTAGAATATTATATTAACCCCCACCCCACCCCCACAAAAAAATCCCATACCTAACAGCAGTCCACATTTTCTCCCAACCCTCAGACCTGAGCAACCACTAATCTACTTTCTGTCTCTATAGATCTGTATATTCTGGACATTTCACATAAATGGAATCATATAACATGTGGCCTTTTGAGATTAGCTTCTTTTGTTTTCAAGGTTCATCCATGTTGGAATATATGTCAGTCATAGTTAACTTAAAAAAATACTTTTGCACATAGGTTTATAGAAATATATTGTTCAGTTTAGCATGTTTTTGATATTTATACAAATGGAATCATGTGGCATATATTCTTATATAACTTGCTTTTTCTCACTCAATGATGTATTTGTGAGATTCCTCCATGTTGACATTCATTTTCACTGCTGTACAATATTCTATTGGATAAATAAAATGTGGTATAGTTATGCATTCTTCTGCTGATGGACATTTTTTGCTTCCATTTGTTGCTATTACAAAAAATCCAGCTATTAACTTTCCTTTACATTTCTCTTCGTATATATGTGCAAGTCTTTCCCTAAGGCAGTGTTCTTCAACTTGCAGGTCAAAACCAATTAGTAGAGCAGTACACCAACTTAAATATTTGTCTTAAGTAGCATACACACACACACACAAATACAAAAAACAGAAAAGAAAATATCAGAATGCCTTCCTTGTAGTTAGGATAACTATTGTTTCCAAAAACGTGTACCTTCTATACACATGTGTCCATATATATGCATATATACATACCCACATACACAGAGCCATACACATACATTATGTGTGAGGGTACTGGATTACAATGTGAAGTATATTTTTTAGTATGGCTCATGGTGAAAAAAGTAAAAGCTACTGTTCTAGGGAATATCACCAGATGTGGAGTTTATAAGTCATAATAATAAGCAGATGTACAGCATTACTACATAAAAACAAATCATATTCCATAGTGTACCAATTTATACTCCTATCAGCAGCAGTATTGCTGTCTATCCTGACAAAACTTGATACTGACATAGTTTTTTCTTTTTGTCTTCTTTTTAGTTTAGCATTTGTTTTATTTTTAAAGATTTACTTTTAAAAAAAATGAGGTAAAATGGTATATAACATTATATAAATTTCAGGTGTGCAACATTATAATTCAATATTTGTGTAAACTTCAAAATGATTACCACCATAAATCTAGTTATCATCCATCAACATATAATTGACACCCTTCACCCATTTTTTCCCACCCTCAAGTCCCCTTCCCCTCCGGTAATCACCAATCTGTTCTCTTTATCTATGAGTTTGGTTTTGTTTTATTTATTTGCCCGCCCCCATTCATGGGAAATGGAGCCCTCCCCTCTTTTTTTAATTGAAGTATAGTTGACTTACAATGTTGTTAATTTCTCCCGTACAGCAAAGTGATTCAGTTTTATACACACACACACACATATGCATTCTTTTTCATATTCTTTTCCACTGTGGTTTATCACAACATATTGAATATAGTTCCCTGTGCTATACAGTAGGACCTTGTTGTTTATCTGTTCTCTATATTATAGTTTGCATCTGCTAATCCCCAACTCCCAACTGATCCCGCCCCCAACCCCCTCCCTCTTGGCAACCACAAGTCTGTTCTCTATGTCCATGAGTCTGTTTCTGTTTCATAGATAAGTTCATTTGTGTCATATTTTAGATTCCACATATAAGTAAAATCATACAGTATTTGTCTTTTTCCATCTGACTTATTTCACTTAGCATAATACCCTCAAGGTCCATCCATGTTGTCCCAAATGGCATGATTTCCTTCTTTTTTATGGCTGTGTTGTATTCATACATATATACACAAATAAAACATTTTCCTTATCCATTCATTCATTGATGAGCATTTAGGTTGTTTCCATATCTTGGCTATTATAAATAACTGCTTCAGTGAACATAAGGATGCATGTATCTTTTCATACTGTAATTTCATATTCTTCAGATAAACACCCAGAAGTGGATTTTTTTAAACATCGGGATGAACAGATGATAGATAAGTGATAAAGCAAATATAGTAAAGGTTAACCGTAGAATTTAGTTAGAATACATAAAGGTATTCATTGTAAAATTCTTTCTATTTGGTATATGTTTGTTATTTTTCATAATAAAAGCTTGGAGTAAAATTACTTTAACTTAAATTTTCTAAGAGTTTTTTCAAAGCAATGTCATACTGGAAGATTCTTTCATTCTAACCACCATTCATTGATCTCATCCTGTAAACAGCTCTGAAAATACCACCTGCCCTAAGAGGTGTCCACAGAGTTAAGAAAAAGAATTTCATATTTCACCTTGACCAGTTTGGACAAGGATATCCTACCGATTTTCTCTAAATTCCCTGTCTACTATATTTATCCTTATTTCCCACCCTTAGAAAGGTACTGGGACTCTATATAAGTATATCATTGTTTATTTATGTTTTAGCTTATTATTTTTCTCCTGTAATTTATGTACCTCCATCTGTTTGTGCAGGGTGCCTAAGAATTGTAAACTTCTGGAGGGCAGGTATGGACTTTTTCGTATACCATCTAATACATGTCATGATCATTTATTTATGCACTTAATTCAATTTTTATGAAACAAGGTAAGTTCAGAAAATTGTGCCATTATAATCTCCACATTATGAAATAAACAAGAAATAAACCTTACAAATGACTCCATTTTGAAAAAAACATTTTCGGTTTATAGGATAACAACTGGTGTATCTATCTTCATTTTTTTTTTTTTTTTTTTTTGCGGTACGCAGGCCTCTCACTGTTGTGGCCTCTCCCGTTGCGGAGCACAGGCCCCGGACACGCAGGCTCAGCGGTCATGGCTCACGGGCCCAGCCGTTCCGCGGCATGTGGGATCTTCCCGGACCGGGGCACGAACCCGTGTCCCCTGCATCGGCAGGCGGACTCTCAATCACTGCGCCACCAGGGAAGCCCTATCTTCATTTTTTATCTAACAAACTTGATAAACTCTTTCACTGGTTCTAAAAGACTAGTGATTTCTTATAAGTTTCTACACAGATAATCATGAAGCTATGTTTTGGCCTTTTCAATGCTTATACAAGTTCTTTTACTTTGCACAATACTGAATAAAAGTAGTTATAGTAGGACTCTGTCTTATTCCTAACTTTAAAGAGAAGACTATTAGTCTAACATCTAATTATTAACTATATTTGCTTGATTAGATTAAGGGAGTTCTCTGTTCGAATCCCAGATTGCTAAGAGCTGTTATTCATAAGTGGGTGTTGAATTTAATAAATGCTTTTTTATGAACCCATTGAGAAGACCACATGGCTTTTCTTCTTTACTCTGTTAATAGGTGACTCATGTTAATCAGTTATCTAATGTTGAACTATCTTTGTATTCTTGAAATAAATCTATCTTGGTCTTGATGTATCATTTTTTATACATTGCTGGATTTGTTGTGTTAATATTTTATTTTTGAAGTTTTTTATCTACGTTCACCATGACATTAGACTATAGTTTTCCTTTTTCTACTATCCTTTTCTGGATTTGATAACAGGATTACCCTAGTTTCATAACATGAATTAGGAAACGTTTACATTTCTACTATTCTCGAGAACAGTTTATGTAAGATTGGATCTGTTCCTTGAAAGTTGTATAGAATATGCCTATAAAATGAACTAAACTTATTAAAAAAATAAAGTTCATTCTTTAGAAGAGTTTTAGATTTACAGAAAAATTAAAATAGTATAGAGAGTCCATATATACCCTGCACCCAGCTTCCCCTATACATTATTCATATTTCCTAATGTCCTTTTTCTGTTCGAGGTTCCCATCCAGATTATCATATTACATTTAGTTTTCATGTCTCCTCTTGGCTGTGACAATTTCTCAGGCTTTCTTTGGCTATAATGCTTTTGACAGTTTTAGAAGGCACCTGTGCTCACCACTATACCACTAACACTCTCTTGAAGTTTTTGAGTGTTGGTCAGGTATTTTGTAGAGTGCCCCATTACTGAGTTTGCCTGATATGCTTCTCATAATGGGATTTAGGGTGGAAGACCATAGAAGTAAGGTGTTATTTTCATCACATCACAGCAAAGGTCCATGCAATCAACATGATTTATGCATGTTATTAATCTTGATTACCTAGCTGAGGTAGTTGGGAGATTTCTCCACAGTAAAGTTACTCTTCTCCTCTCCTTTCCATACTGTACACTTTGGAAGGAAGTTATTGTGTGCAGCCCATGCCAAGGAGTGGGGAGTTACGTGTCCCCTCCTCGAGGGTAGAATGTCTACATAAATTATTTGGAAATCTTCTGTAAGAGATATCTGTCTCTTTTCCCTCACTATTAATTTATTCAATTATTTATTGATATCAGTAAGGACTCTTGAATATTTATTTTATACTTTAGGTTATAATCAAATACTACTTTATTTTGTTGCTCAAACTGTTCTGTCTTTGGCCATTAGAAGCTTTGTCAGTTGGCTCCTATGTTCCTGTGACATTCATACATAATATGGTTTTTTATTTTTTATTTTTTGAGCACTTCCTTACTTTCAAGCACTAAAAGATACTCCAGGGTCATTTTGTATATTTCTTGCTCCAGTCCTAGAATCAACCATTTCTCTGAGGTGAAATTCCGTTTATTGGAAAATGGTATTCAAAACCAAGAACTGAGCCATTAGATATGGTTGTTGTTACTGGGGTGTTGTTTCTTTTAGGTCCTCTCTGTTGACAGAGCAAAGGAATATATATGTGCATGCTAACCTGCATATATATACATATCTACAAATATTTCTATATATCTCATTTGTATCTATATTAAACCTAACATGAATCCATACTGATTACTCCAACTCTGATCCATTACACCACATGGATCATTCTAGCCTCCTCCTCTTGCTTGTAACTATGTGATTTCCTACTGTATCAGTGAGAAATATGGTTCCCACCACTCATCACCCATTTACATTGTTCAATCCCAGTAAGGGCTCTGACTTACAATGATTTCTGACTTATGATTTTTTGACTTCATGATGGTGTGATAGTGATATACTAGAAACCATACTAGTATGTATATAGTAGAAACCATATAGTAGAAACCATACTTCAAATTTTGAATTTTGATCTTTTCCGGCAATATATGTGGTATGATATTTCCGGCAATATATGTGGTATGATATTCTCTCCTAATGCTGGGCAGCAGTAGTGAGGTGCAGCTCCCAGTCAGCCATGCAATCATGAGAGTAAAAAATGATACACTTACAACAATTCTTTACCCATATAACCATTCTGTTTTTCACTTTCAGTATAGTAGTCAATAAATTACTTGAGATAGTCAACACTTTATTATAAAACAAGCTTTGTGTTAGATAATTTTTCCCAACTGTAGGCTAATATAAGTGTTCTGAGCACATTTAAGATAGGCTAGGCTAAGCTATGGTATTTGGTAGGTTAGAGGTATTAAATGCATTTTTGACTTATAATAGAATGGGTTTTTTTGGATGCAACCCCATGTCAAACTGAGGAAGATCTGTACAAATACAGTAAAGTATCAGAATTGTTAATGCACACCAACATGGACTACAACATTATCAACAAAAATGCTTATGTATAGTTCCTTTCACCTTCAGTCTTATAAACACCACTCATATCCTAAGTTATTTAGATCAGTGTCTTTTCCCTCAGTGTCAGTTTCCCTTTAGTGAAACTGTTTCCTGTATTTGTAAGACATTTAGATTCTCTTGTCAGAGTCTGCATTATTTTATGTCTAAGTAATGTTTTATAAAAATTTTGCATATAGTAAGCATTCTTTGTGATATAAAGTTCTGTGAGTTTTGACAGATGCATAATGTCATGTTTCCATATTTCACCACTACAGTATCATACAGCATAGTGTTTCAGCCCTAAAAATCTGCTGTGACTCATCCATGCATCTATCCTCCTCTCCCCACAGACCCCTGGCAGTCACTGTCACTGATCATTTTACTGTCTCTATAATTTTACTTTTTTCAAAATGTCATAAAATTGGAATCATACAGGATTCATCCTTTTCTGACTGGCTTCTTTTACTTAGCAATATGCGCTTAAGGATCCTCCATGGTTTTTTTTTTTGGTGTGTGTGTGTGTGTGGCTTGATAGCTCATTTCTTTTTAAACACTGAATAATATTCCATTGTATGGATGCACCACAGTTTGCTTATCTACTTATCTATTAAAGTATACCTTGGTTGATTCCAGCTTTTGGCAATTGTGAATAAAGTTCTTATAAACATTCACATGCAGATTTTTTCATGAATATAAAATTTCAAATCAATTGGGTTAATATCTAGGAGCTCCTTTATTCTTTTTTTTTTTTTAACATCTTTATTGGGGTATAATTGCTTTACAATGGTGTGTTAGTTTCTGCTTAATAACAAAGTGAATCAGTCATACATAAACATATGTTCCCATATGTCTTCCCTCTTGCGTCTCCCTCCCTCCCACCCTCCCTATCCCTCCCCTTCAGGCTGTCACAAAGCACCGAGCCAATATCCCTGTGCCATGCGGCTGCTTCCCACTAGCTATCTACCTTACTACATTGCTCCTTTATTCTTGATGTAAATTCTTTTTCAGTTATTATGATAGAATAACTAGACAGAAGATCAACAAGAATATAGAAGAACTAAAAACATCACCAATCAACAGTATCTAACTGACATTATAGAACATTTCACCTGACAAAATAATCTACAGTCTTCTCCAAAGCCCATGGAACATTCACAAAGAGAGATCATATCCTGGACCATAAAAACAAAGCTCAGCAAGTTTAAAAGAAATGAAATCATACAGAGTGTGTTTTCTAACCATAACAGGATAAAATTAGAAATCAATAATAGAAAGTTAACAGAAAAATTCCCATACACTTCAAGCCTAAACCAAGTTTATAAACTTTTGAATAACCAATGGATGAAAAAAGTCTCAAAAGAAATGAAAAAAAATATATTGAAGTGGGTGAAAATGAAAGGACAACATATCAAAATCTGTGAGATTCACCTAAAGAGTGTTTCTAAAAATACATTTAAAAAGAGGTAAAGTCTCAAATCAATAATATAAGCTCCCACCTTAAGAACCTTATAGAGCAAAATATGCTCCCCCCTCCAACCTCATGACCAAGTTAATAAAGGGCGGTTACAGCAATTCCTTTTACCCAGTTCATTATGTCTAGCTATTAAGAAAACAATTACAAGGTATACTAAAAGGCAAAAAACATAATTTGAAGATGAGCAAACATCAGAACCAGACATGGCAGGGGTGCTTAAACTATAACACCAGGAACTTAACACAACTATCTGAGGGCCCAATGGTTAAAGTAGACAGCATGCAAAACCAAATGGGCCATGTAAGCAGAGAGATGGAAATCCTGAGAAGAACCAAGAAGAAATGGTAGACATAAAAAACAATGTAAAGGAAATAAAGAATGCCTTTGATGGGCTCCTTAGTAGACTGGACACAGCTGAGGAAAGACACTCTGAGCTAGAGGATACATCAATAGAAACTCTGAAAACTGAAAAACAAAGAGAAAAACAACAGAAAAAAACAAAACAGAATATGCAATGACTGTGGAACAACTATCGATACAAAAGGTGTAATATATGCATAATGGGAATACTAGCAGGAGAAGAAAAAAAGGAACAGAAGAAATATTTGTAGCAATAATGAATGAGAATTTCCCCAAACTAATGTCAGACACCAAATTACAGATCCAGAAAGTTCAGAGAACATCAAGTAGAATAAGTGCCAAGAAAACTACACATAGGAGTATCATTTCAAACTACAGAAAATCAGTGATTAAAAAAAAGATCTTGAAAGAAGCCGAAGGGGAAAAACTCTTACCTAAAGAGAAACCAAGGAAAGGATTACATCTGATTTCTCCTTAGAAACCATGCAAACAAGAAGAAAGTGGAGTGAAATATTTAAAGTGTTGCGAGAAAAGAAAAACCAACTTAGATACTATACCCTGTGAAATTATGCTTCAAAAGTGCAGGACAAACAAAAATTGGGGGTATCTGCTGCCAACAGATCTGCCGTACAAGAAACGTTAAGAGAAGTTCTTTAGAAATGTCCATATCTGTAGAACTGAGTCAGTTTGCTGTACAGCAGAGATTGGCACAGCACTACACTTCAATAAAAAAAATTAAAAAGAAAGTTCTTTAGAAAGAAGGGATCAGAAACTCAGATCTATGTAAAGTAAGGAAGAGCATCAAAGAAGGAGTAAGTTAAGGTAAAATAAAAACTTCTATTTTTCTCATTCTTAATTGATCTAACAGGTAACAGTCTGTTCAAAATTGTAGTAATAATGTATTTAATTATGTATATTTATGTATATATATGTTTATGTATACTTATATATAAGTGAAATGAATGACAGCAATGATATAAGAGATGCAAAGAAGGAATTAGGATAACTTTATTATTATAAGGATAACTTCATTATTATAAGGTGTTCACAGTACCTGTGAAGTAGTATGATGTTACTTGAAAGTGGACCTGGATTAGCTATAAATGTATATTGCAAACTCTTAAGGCAACCACTAAAAAAAAGTAAAAAAAGAAGTTTAACCTATACGCTAAGAAAAGAGAAAAAAATAGAATCACATAAAAGCCTCAATTACAACCACAAGTGGCAGAAAAAAAGAGTGGAAGATAAAAACAGGAACAAAAAAGGGCAAGAAATAGAAAACAGTAACAAATATGGTAGACATTACTCCAATTATAATCACTTTGAGTACCAATGGTCTAAATGCACGAATTAAAAGACAGAAATTGTCAGAGTGGATTAAAAACACGACCCAATTATATGTGTGCACAAGAAATCCATTTTAAGTATAAAATACACATATAGATTAAAAGTAAATAGATGTATAAAAATATACCATGCTAACAATCAAAAAAGCAGGAGTAGCTATATTAATTTCAGACAAAGCAGACTTCGAAGTCAGGAAAGTTATCAGGAATAAAGGACATTACATAATGATAAGGGGATCAATTCTCCAAAAAGATATAATGATCTTTAATGTGTATGCCCCTAACAAAAGTGTCAAACTATGTGAGGCAAAACCACAAAACTGCAAAGAGAAATATATGAGTCCACTAATATAGCTGGAGACTCAACACCTTCTGTCAGAAATGGACAGATATAACTCAGGGAAAATCAGTAAGGACACAGTTGAACTCAACAACACCATCAATCAACTGGGTATAATTGACACCTACAGAAACTTCACCCAACAACAGCAGAAAACACATTCTTCTCAAGCTCACACGGAATATTCACCATGATAGACCACAATCTGGGCCATAAAATAAACATCTTAACAAATTTAAAAGAATAGAAATTATACAATGTCTACTTTCAGACCACAATGGAATTAAACTAGAAATTAAACTTGTTCAATAACAAGAAGATAACTGAAAAATCCCCCAATTCTTGCAGATTAAATAACACTCCTGGAACTAATAAGTGATTATAGCAAGGCTGCAGGATACAAAGTAAATACACAAAAGCCAATTGCTTTCCTGAATTTCAGCAACAAACAATAGAAACATGAAATTAAAAACATAATACCATTTACATTAGCACTCCCCATAATGAAATACTTAGGGATATATCTAATAAAATAGGTACAAGTTCTACATGAGGAAAACTACAAAACCCTGAATGAAATAAATAAATAAACCAAAGAAAAACTATATAAATGGACAGATATTCCATGTTCATGGACAGGAAAACTGAATATTGTCAGGATCTCAGTTCTTCCTGACTTGATCTACAGATTTCATGCAAACCAAATCAAAATTCACGCAAGTCGTTCTATGGATATCAGCAAACTGATTCTAAAGTTTATATGGAGGGGACTTCCCTGGTGGCGTAGCGGTTAAGAATCTGCCTGCCAGTGTAGGGGACACAGGTTCAAGTCCTGGTCTGGGAAGATCCCACATGCCACGGAGCAACTAAGCCCGTGTACCACAACTACTGAGCCTGCGCTCTAGAGCCCGTGAGCCACAACTACTGAAGCCCACATGCCTAGAGCCCGTGTTCCACAACAAGAGAAGCCACCACAATGAGAAGCCTGCACACTGCAACAAAGAGTAGCCCCTGCTTGCTGCAACTAGAGAAAGCCTGCATGCAGCAACGAAGACCCAACGCAGCCAAAAATAAATAAATACATAAATAAAGTAATTAATTTAAAAAAATAAAGTTTTTACGGAGAGACAAAAGACTCCAAGCAGCCAACACAATCCTGAAGGAGAACAAAGTTGGAGAACTGATACTAACCGACTTGGAGACTTATTATAAAGCCACAGTAATCAAGACTGTGGTATTGACAAAAGAACAGATAAACAGATGAATGGAACAGAATAGAGAGCCCAGAAAGAAACCAACATAAATATAGTCAACTGATCTTTGACAACGGAGCAAAGGCAACACAATGGAGCAAAAAATTAGGCTTTTCAACATATGGTACTAGAACAACTGGACATCCATCCACACGCAAAATATGAATCTAGACAGAAACTTTACTTCTTTGTAAGAATTAACTCAATATGGGTCACAGCACAAAATGTTAAACACAAAAACTATAAAACTCCTAGAAGATGACATAGGAGTAGGTGCATTGACTTTTTAGATGTAACACCAAGGGCATAATCCACACAAGACATAATTTATAAGCTGGACCTCATTAAAACTAAAAACTTCTGCTCTATGAAAGACAATGTTCACAAAATGAGAAGAGAAGCCATAGACTGGGAGAAAATATTAGAAGAAACACAACCATTAGGGGAATATTTATCAAAATAAACAAATAATTCTTAAAATGCAACAATAAGAAAACAACCCAATTAAAAAATGAGTCGAAGACCTTAACAGACACCTCACCAAAGAAGATATATAGATGGCAAGTAAGCACATGAAAGGAAGCTCAACATCACGTTATCTGGGAAATGAAAATTAAAACAATAATGAGATACCACTACACACCTATTAGACAGCCAAAACTCGTAACACTGCAACACCAAATGCTGGCAAGAATGTAGTGCAACAGGAATTTTCGTTTGTTGCTGGTAGGAATGCAAAATGGTATAGTCACTTTGGGAGACAGTTTGACAGCTCCTTAGAAAATGAAACATATTCTTACCATACAATTTAGTAATTTTGCTCCTTAATATTTACCCAAAGGAGCTGAAAGCTTATGTCCACACAAAAACCTGCACGCAGATGTTTATAGCAACTTTATGCATAACTGTTAAAACTTGGAAGCAACCAAGATGTCCTTCAGTAGGTGAATGGATAAATAAATGGTGGTACATCAAGGCAATGGAATATTTTCCGTGCTAAAAAGAAAAGAGCTATCAAGCAATGAAAAAACATGGAGGAACTTTAAATTCTTACTACTAAGTGAAAAAAAGCCAATCTGGAAAGGCTACATACTACATGATTCCAACTATATGACATTTCAGAAAAGGCAAAACTATGGACATAGTGAAAAGATCAGTGGTTGCCAGGGGTTGACAAGGGGGGAGGGATGAATAGGCAGAGCATAAAGTATTTTTAAGACAGTGAAAATACTCTGTATGATACCATAAAGATGGCTACATGTCATTATACATTTGCCCCAATGCACAGAATGTACACCACAAAGAGTAAACCTTAATGTAAACTGTAGACTTTTGGTGACTATGATACGTCAATGTAGCTTCATCAATTGTTAACAAAGGTACCACTCTGGAGGGGGATGCTGATAATGAGGAATAATTCTATACATGTTCATGAAAACCTGTACATAAACGTTCATAGCAACTTTCTTCATAACAGCCCTAAAGTGGTAAAGACGCAGATGTCTTTCAATGGTGGAACAAACTGGTACAACCATTCCAGGGAACACTATTCAGCAATAAAAAAGAACAAAGTATTGAACCATGTAACAATTGGGTTGAATCTCTAGGGAATTATGCTGAGTGTAAAAAGCCAACCCCAAAAGTTACATACTGTATGATTCTAAGTATATAAATTCTTGAAATGGCAAAATACAGAAACGGAAAACAGATTAGTGGTTGCCAAAGCTTAGAAAAAGAAGGCTGAGTGGGAGATAGTTGGCTGTGGAAATAAAAGGCAACAGGAGGGATCTTTGTGGGGATAAAATCATTCTGTATCTTGACTATATCAATGTCAATATCCTGATTATAATTTTATGCTATAGTTTTACAAGGTGTTACCACTAGGAGAAACTTGATAAAGGGTACATGGGATTTCCATGTACTGTTTCCTACATTTGCATGTCAGTCTACAATTATCTTTAAAAAGTTTTAATTAATAACCAATTTTTAAAAAATGTACTGAATTTTGTAGATGTAAATATTTTTATATGTAAATATCAGCCAAAGGTATACTAAGAGGTACACATTTATAAAATTTGAATATAAAAAACCAAGTGGTGGTCTACTAAGAAATTATTATCTGGGGAGATGTTTTGATGGTCTGCCTGTATTTTAATGCTTTAGTGGAAAAAAAAAACATATGCTTTCTACTTGTCTTGCCTTTTTGTTTCTTTTTATTTTCTCCCTCCTTTCAGTGCCTTATTTTGATTGTTTTCCTCATTTCATTTCTTCCCTTTGTTTTTGAAAGTTATAGCCATTCTTTTAGTGATTACCCTAACAATTTTAGTATGTACATTAACTTTAAAAAATTAATCAGTATCTTTAATCTACTAGAAAAACCACAGGACTTTTAGAATATTTAACTGTAAACATATCAACCCAATTTACATGTTATTCTTTTCTTTTTTTTAATGATTTTAATCTTTCATTTATTAATGTGGCATATTACATTTATTGATTTAAATATGTTGAACCATCCTTGCATCCCAGGGATAATTCCCGCTTGGTCGTGATATATAATTCTTTCAATGTCCTGTTGAGTTTGGCTTGCTATTTAGTTGAGAATTTTTGCATCTATAATCATCAGTGGCATTCTTTTCTTTACTTTGAATCCCTCCCTCCCTCCCTCCTTCCTTCCTTCCTTCCTTCCTTCCTTCCTTTCATTTTTGGCTGTGTCGGGTCTCAGTTGTGGCACACAGGATCTTTGTTGAGGCATGCGGGATCTTTTGTCGCAATGTGTGGGCTCTTTGTTGTGGTATGCGGGCTTCTCTCTAGTTGTGGCGTGCGGGTTTTCTCTTCTCTAGTTGTGGCACGCAGGCTCCAGGGTGCATGGGCTCTGTAGTTTGCAGCATGTGGGCTCTAGTTGAGGTGCACGAGCTCAGTAGTTGTTGCACATGGGCTTTGTTGCCCCGGGGCATGTGGGATCCTAGTTCCTCCACCAGGGATCTTACCCATGTTCCCTAAACTGCAAGGTGGATTCTTTACCACTGGACAACCAGGGAAGTCCCAATGTTGTTGTTTTCAAGTATTAGTTCCAGTGTCTTTTTTTCATCCATAAAGCAGACATTAACCATTGTTCCCTTTTCCTTCTTGAATCCTCACTCTTCAGCTGAGATAATATCCTTCAAATCTTTGAAGTGAAATTCTTTTGGTGATAAAATCTGCCCATTTGCCTTAGTAGAAAAATGAAATTTTTTTTCCTCCCTCATAATTGAATGTCAGCTTTTCTGGTTGTGAAATTCATGGTTAACAGATATTTTCTTTCAGCACATTGAAGGTACTATTCTAGTATCTTCTTTTTAATTATTGTTATTGAGAGGTTAGCAATTAGTCAAATTGCTGTCTAAATTTAGGTACTCTGTATTTTCTGTCTCCCCAATTTTATTTTTAAAGATTTATCTTCATAAAACTGAAATTTATGTTTGACAAAATACTATAAATAAAATGTCTGCATGACTAATTAGAAAAAAATTACAAGTGAAGTTTAAAATCTTAACATATTAAAAAAACTCATAAAATCAATAAGGAAACATACCAAACTAAAAATTGATAAAGGATATGAATATTCAACTAACAAATGAGGAACTATAAATAGTCAAAAAAACACATGTAAAATGTTTAATATTGCTATTAAGCAATGAAATGTACAGGTAAATAATGACATATCATTTACTGCTTATCACAATGAGAAAGAATCAAATTTATAATGTCAAGATATAGAAAATTCCACTTTTTAAAACTTTATTGAATTTACATACCATAAAATTCATTTTCCTGGAAATTTTTAATATCTATTTTTCTGTGATAGTTTACAGGGTTACTACCATGTGCATAGATAAAGATTCCTTTTTTTTTGCAGTACACGGGCCTCTCACTGTTGTGGCCTCTCCCGTTGCGGAGCACAGGCTCCGGACGCGCAGGCTCAGCGGCCATGGCTCACGGGCCCAGCCGCTCCGTGGCACGTGGGATCTTCCCGGACTGGGGCACGAACCCGCGTCCCCTGCATCAGCAGGCGGACTCTCAACCACTGCGCCACCAGGGAAGCCCAAAGATTCCTTTTTATTCACCCTGCTAAATATATGTTTGGATTCCCAAATCTGCAGATTGATGTCTTTCAAGATTTTGAGATTACTTTTGGTATTATATTTCAACCATTTCCTTTCCTTCATTCTCTATTATCTCCTTCTGAACTCTATGTATATTTTATATTTTCTAACTCTATCTTCCATGCTTAACTTTTCATCCATTTTTATGTTTCTGTCAATCTGAGCTGCATTCTGGATAATTTCTTCAAATAGTTTTATTTGGTTCCCCAATTCTCTCTTCAATTCTATATAATCTGCAATCTAATACATCTGTTAAGTTCTTAAACACTCATTATTATATTTTACATAACTAAATGCATATTTAGTTCTTTTTCAAACTATTTGTTCCTCATATATAATTTTCAAGCTTCTTTTTTAGTTCTCTAAATATATTACATTTATTTATTTTTATTCTTTTGATAATACCAGGATTTTAAGTCTTTCAGGATCCAACTGTAGTCTCTCATTCCTTAGTATGCCTTGATTCTTATGTTTTTTTGTCAACTTTTATTCTGTATGTGTGACCTGCTAATTTTGTTAGAACTTTATCTGTGAGAAATCTTTGAGATCTAGGTTGAAGTAGAATTCTTCCAGAGAAAATTTACTTCTGTCCATTGCTTAGATAAACATGCCCATTTTAAAATTGGGTTGCTTTTGCTTCTGGGTTGAAGTTCTTCATATATTCTGGATATTAAACATTTACCAGGTATATGATTTGCAAATATTTTCTCCCATTTGGTGGTTGCCATTTTACTTTGTTGATAGTGTCCTTTGAGGCACAAAGATTTCAATGTTGATGAAATCCAGTTTATCGAGTTCTCCTTTTGTTGCCTGTACGCTTAGTGTCATATTCAATAAAATGCTACCAAATCTAATGTCATGAAGCTTTTCCCCAAAGTTTTCTTCCATGAATTTTATAATTTTAGCTCTCATATTTAGGTCTTGATCTATTTTGAGTTAATTTTAGCATATGGTATAAGTGTCCAATTTCATTCTTTTGCATGTGGATATCCAATTTTTCCATTACCATTTCTTTCTGAAGACTGTTTTTTCCTCTTGGCACCCTTCTTAAAAATCATTTGACCCTATATGCAAAGGCTTATTTCTGTTTTTTCTGTTTTATTTCATTGGACTAGAAGTCAGACTTAATGCCACTACCACTGTTTTTTGTTTTTTTCCCACTACTACTATTTAGATTATTGTAGCTTTGTAGGAAGTTTGATATCAGGGAGTGTGAGTCCTCCTATTTTGCTGAGGTTTTTTCAAGATTGTTTTGGCTATTTAGGGTCCCTTTAGAATAGATTTTTTTATTTCTGCAAAACAATATTGCTGTGCTTTGATAGGGACTGAATTAAATCTGCAGACTGCCTTGGGCAATATTAATATCTTAACAATATTAAGTCTTCCAATCCATAAACTTGAGTGTATTTCCATTTATCTATGCCTTCTTTAATTTCTTTCAGCAAAGTTTTATAGTTTTTAGTGTACAAGTGTTTCACTTCCTTGATCAAGTTAATTACACAGTATTTTATTTTTTTGATGCTATTGTAAATGGAATTGTTTTCATAATTTCTTTTGCATTGTTCACTGTTAGTGTATAGAAACACAACTGATTTTTGCATGTTAATTATATATCTTCAACTGTGCTGAATACATTTATTAGTCCTATTAGATTTTTTTTGGGGGGGGGTGGAATCTTTAGGGTTTTCTACTTATAAGATCATGTCAAACAGAAACAAATTTCCTTATCCTTTCCCAGTTTGGATATCTTTTATTTCATTTTCTTGCCTAATGCTTTGGTTACAACTTCCAGTGGTATGTTTAATGACAGTGGCAAAAGGAAGCATCCTGGACTTGTTCCTGCTTTAGAGGAAAAGCTTCCTCTTTCAACACTGAGCATGACATTAGCTCTGTGTTTGTTTGTTTATTTATTTAAAGATAGTTTCCTTCTATTCCCAGCTTGTTGAGGGTCATTTACATGAAAACATGCTGAATTCTGTCAAATGATTTTTCTGCATCAATTGAGAAGATTTTTTTTTTCCTTTATTCGGCTACTGTAGTTTACCACATTGACTGCTTTTGTATGTTCAGCTACCCTCGCATTCTATGAATAAATCCCTCTTGATCATGGTGTATAATCTTTTTGATATGAATTTGGTTGTATTTTGTTGAAGATTTTTTTGCATCAATGTTCCTAAAGGATATTGGTCTGTAGTTCTCTTTTCTTGCAGCTCTTTGTCTTTGATCTGCAGGCAATGTTGGCTTCACAGAATTAGTTAGGAAGTGTTCCCTTCTCTTCAGTTTTTGGGAAGAGTTTAAGAAGGCCTGGTGTCTGTTTTTCTTTAAATGTTTGGGAGAATTCTCCAGGGAAGTCATCTGGTAAAGGCATTTGATTTGTAGGTAGATTTTTGATTACTGAATAAATCTTATTAGTTACAGATCTACTTGAATTTTCTACTTTTATGTGATTCATCTGGGTAGGTTTTGTGTTTGTAGGAATTGGTCCATTTTATCTAGGTTAGACATACACATACAATTGTTTATAGTACTCTCTTATAGTCCTTTTTGTTTCTGTAGAATTGGTAGTAATCCCTTCTTTTGTTTCTAAGTTTATTACCTTGAGTCATACCTCTTTTTTTTCTTAGTCAATATAGCTAAAAGTTTTCAATTCTGTTGATCTTTCTGAAGCACCAATGTTTGGTTTAGTTGATTTTCTCTATTGTTTTTCCACTTTCTCTTTTATTTAACACTGCTTTAATCTTTATTATTTTCTTCCTTCTGCTAGTCTTGGCTTTGGTTTATTACTCTTTTTCTAGTTCCTTAAGCTGTAATGTTAGCTGGTTGTTTTTGAGATCTTTCCTTTTTAATGTAAGCATTTACAGCTATAACTTTCCCTCTTAGCACTGTTTTCTCTGATGAATCACTGAAATTTTGGTAGTCTGTGTTTTCATTTAAATTTGTTCATATATTCTAATTCCCCTCATGATTTCTTCTTTGACCAGTTGGTTGTTTAAGAGTGTACTGGTTTAATTTCCACATATTTGTGGATTTTCCTGATGTTATTGTTTTTTTTTTTTTTTTTTGGCCACATTGCATGGCATGTGGGATCTTAGTTCCCTGATCAGGGATTGAACCTACAGTGGAAGTGTGGAGTCTTAATCACTGGACTGCCAGGGAAGTCCCTGATGTTACTGATTTCTAACTTCATCATTTTGTGGTCAGAGAATATACTTCAGATGACATTTACCTGTTTAAATCTATTGAGACTTATTTTGCAGCATAACATATGGTTTATTATAGGAAATGTCACATGGGAACTTCAGAAGAATGTATATTCTACTGTTGTTGGGTGGTATGTTCTTTATATGCCTGTTGGAGATAGCTGATTTATTGTGTTTCTCAACTCACATCTCCTTACTTATCTTCTGTTTGGCTTTTCTATCCATTACCGAAAGTAGGATATTGAAGTCTCCAACTACTATTGAAGAACCATCTATTTCTTTTCTTTATTTTAATAAATTTATTTATTTATTTTTGGCTGCATTGGGTCTTCGTTGCTGTGTGCGGGCTTTCTCTAGTTGTGGTGAGCAGCAGAAACTCTTCATTGCGGTGCACAGGCTTCTCTTGTTGCGGACCACGGGCTCTAGGTGCGAGGGCTTCAGCAGTTGTGGCTTATGGGCTCTAGAGCGCAGGTTCAGTAGCTGTGGCACACGGGCTTGGCTGCTCTGTGGCATGTGGGATCTTCCCAGACCAGGGCTCCAACCCATGTCCCCTGCATTGGCAGGCAGATTCTTAACAACTGCACCTCCACGGAAGCCCAGAACCATCTATTTCTTCCTTCAATTCCATCATCATCTATTTTTGTTATTTGTCTGTTATTAAGTATATAAATGCTTATCATTGTTATATCTTCCTATTCAATTGAAACTTTTATTACTATGTAAATATCTTTGTCTCTTGTAACCTGTTTTGACTTAGGATATTTAACCTTTTAAAATTTAAAGTCTATTTAGTCTGATAGTCGTATAGTCAACCAGCTCTTTTGGTTAATATTTGCATGAATATCTTTTCCATCCTTTAACTTTCAATATATTTGTCTTTGGATCTAAACCAAGAGTCTTGTTCACAGTATGTCATCAGATTATGCTTTTCTAACCATTGTGCCAGTCTGTATTATTTCATGGGAGAGCTTAATCCATTTACATTTAAAGTAATTACTGATAAGGTGGAACTTACTTTTGCCATTTTGTTAACTGTTTTCTATATGCCTTATAGCTTTTTTTGTTCCTCATATCCCATATTAGTGTCTCTTTTTGAGTTTAGTTGTTTTTTTTAGTGAAGTATCTTAATTCCCTTCTCATTTCTTTTCGTGTATATTTTATAGCTATTTTCTTTGTAGTCACCATAGAAATTGCACTTAACATTCTAAAATTTAACAGTGTAATTTGCATGTATACCAGCTTAACTTCAATAGCATATAAAAACCCTCCTCCTAAACTGCTCCATCTCATTCCCTTTCAGTTATTGTTGTCACAAATTACATCTTTATACATTGTGTGCTCCAAAACACTGACTAATAATTTTCTTATGCATTTAAATTGCAAAAATTTAAATAAAGAAAATAAAAAGTGGAATTACAAACCAAAATTTCAATAATACTAGTTTTTATACTTGTCCATATTTATACCTTTATTGGAGATCTTTTATTTCCTCTCAAGGCTTTCAGTTATTGTACAGTGTCCTTTTATTTCAACCTGAAGAACTCCTGTTAGCCTATTTTGTAGGTTGAGTGTAATAGTAATGAACTTGCTCAGCTTTTGTTTAACTAGGGATGTCTTAATTTTTCCTTCATTAAAAAAAAATTATTTATTTATTTATAGTTTTGGCTGCATTGGGTCTTCATTGCTGCACGTGGGCCTTCTCCAGTTGCAGCGAGCAGCAGCTATTCTTCGTTGCGGTGCATGGGCTTCTCACTGTGGTGGCTTCTCTTGTTGCAGAGCACAGGCTCTAGGTTTGCGGGCTTCAGTAGTTGTGGCATGCAGGCTCAGTAGTTGTGGCTTGTGAGCTATAGAGTGCAGGTTCAGTAGTTGTGGCACACAGACCCAGTTGCTCGTGGGCATGTGGGATCTTCCCAGACCAGGGCTTGAACCTGTGTCCCCTGCATTGGCAGGTGGATTCTTAACTGCAGTGCCACCAGGGAAGCCCTCTCCTTCATTTTTGAGGGACAGGCTTGCCAGTTATAGAATTCTTGGTTAACAGTATTCTCCTTTCATTACTTTGAATGTTTCACTTCCATACCTGCTTCTGGCCTCCAATGTTTCTGATGAGAAATCAACTTATAATCTTTTGAGAATCTCTTGTATATGATGAGTGTCTTTGCTCTTGCTGCTTTCAATATTCTCTGATTTTGGCTTCTGACAGATTGATTATTATATGGGCTTCTTTCAGCTTATCCTATTTGGAGTTTGATTGTTTTTTTTTTTTTTTTTTTTGCGGTATGCAGGCCTCTCACTGTTGTGGCCTCTCCTGTTGCGGAGCACAGGCTCTGGACGCACAGGCTCAGCAGTCATGGCCCACAGGCCCAGCTGCTCCGCGGCATGTAGGATCTTCCCAGACAAGGGCACGAACCCGTGTCCCCTGCATCGGCAGGCGGACTCTCAACCACTGCGCCACCAGGGAAGCCCCTGGAGTTTGTTTTTTATCTTGGATTTGCAGATTTATATCTTCCATGAAATTTGGGAAGTTTTCAGCCATTATTTCTTCAAATAATCCTCTGCCGCTTTCTCTCTTTCTTCTCCTTCTGGGATTTTCATAAAGCATGGTCTAATGGTGTTAGACCAAGAACTTAACGGTGTTCCACAGGTCTCTTAGGTTCTGTTCACTTTTATTCAATTTTTTTCCTTTCTGCTCCTCAGACTTGATAATTTCAATAGCCCTATCTTGAAGTTCACTGATTCCTTTTACTGAAACTGGTTCTGAATCCCTTTAGTGACATTTTTATTTCAGTTGTATTTTTCAACTCCAGAATTTCTTTTTGCCTTTTTATTTTTTATCTTGTTACTTATGTTTACATTTTACTCATATCATTTTCCTGATTTTGTTCACATCTTTAGTAATTTGAGCATCTTTAAGACAATTGTTTTAAAAATCTCTGTCTAGTAAGTTTACCATCTGGTCATCCTAGTCAGTCTTTTCTGTCAATTTTTTTTTTTTCTTTTAATGGACCACACTTCTCTGTTTCTTTCTATATCTTGTGTTGTGTTGTTATTGTTGAAAACTGGGTATCTGAGTCTTGTAATGTGGTAATTCTGGAAATCACATTCTCCCCCTCCCTGCAGGGTTTGCTATATTTTTGATTGTTGTAGAGTGTCTCTGTGTTGGGATCAGTCTGAGGTGTAAACCTAAGGCCAACTCAGGTCTTTTCTGAGCCTGCATTCCTCTTTGGGCATGTGCAATGGCTTTTTAAATTCCCTTATGTATGTGGTTGCTCTTGAGTGTCCTAATCCTTAAATGTCTGGCTCCCAAAAAGGGTAAAAGAGAAAGGGAAAAAAAAAAGGCACTGTCCCTTTAATTCCCCTTGAAGTCACTTCAGTTGGTGGGGGTTACAACAACAGCCACCTGCCTTTGTCCGTACCCCTATAATCAAACCAGTAATCCACAAATAGAACCTAGATTCCTGATATTTGAACGACAAGGTCCTAATTGCCCACTCTGGCTCCCACAAGCATGTTAGTGTGGCTGCCTGCCATGGGGTTGAGGGACTGGGGAGTGTATAGTTACAATTATTTTGGGCTGAAATTGACTAAAATTAACCATAGTTTACCAACTAAACCTACCCCTGGAAGCTGAAAGCCTTCAAATACACTCTAGATATCCAAAATTGTTATATCAGATTCTGTTAGTCAACTATTGTCTAGGTCAAGAAGTGGATTACTGGTACTTCCTCTCCATCGTCTTCTGCCCAGCTCCCTTCTACAGCCTTTTATAAGCTAAGTATATTTGGTTTTAGGTTAAAAAATAGAAGCACTTCAAGATGGCAATACTGTTATTGTCAATTATTATTTTAAATGATCCATGTTGTTTTAACATGTATTAAATAATACTAGGGATAATTTAATTCACTGATATAAAAATTTAAGTCCAGTATTTTTTTCCTTAAAAAACTTTTAAACAATATTAGCATGAAACCATTTTTGGCACTGAATGGAAAAAGTTTACTCCTCCCCAATAACAGTGCATGTGTTTGAGTGTTTATGTTCAGTTACTGACTAGATGAAGCTGAGATCAAATTGGTAATAATGGTAGATAGTAGGGCAAACTGTAAGAAAAAAAGATTAGTCCTACTTCATATATTAAAAACTAACTAGAGACTTCATCTTCTATTTCATAAGACAGATATTATGAAAAATTCTATGTAACAAAAAATTAAGCTGAATATTTAAAACACAATTGAAAGATACGTTATGGAGTATTACGATGGTAAATTTCTTTATAAAATTAAAAACTCCTTATCACTTTTTCTTTTTATGAATTTAGATATTCATATGATAGTTATTCTTAGTGAGTTAATCTATATAGGACCTCATAACGTTACCATGAGCTATGCGAAGGCACTAAAAAACTACGTAGAGATCACAAATCAAGTTAATGACTGAACTGAGAATAAAACCAGGATAAATTATGTCTCAATGTGTAACCACAGTGGTTGCTCTATTACTGTCAATGATGCTTAGAAAAAAAAGTATTTGATCTCTTTAAAAAGTGAGTGGGGCATAAATTACAGATTTAGGGAGCTTATATGCTGAATTTCTGTGGGCAGTTCAATTAGCTCCTGGGACTGGAAGTGCTAAACCTAGCTGAGTAAATTTCCCAAGGTCACATAGATAGTAAATGCTAGTAAATGCTAGGATATAAACTCAGGGATCTGATTTTTAAAATAGAGCTCTTTTTCTGTTGGTGTTGACCAACATTGTAGAACCTTAACTATGGCTCTGTCTCCTACTTATTGAGAACAGAAAATCAAAGAATGACTACCTGAGAACTCTGAACATAAACAATAGCAGGCAAACTGGGGACTGAAGTCAGAACTTGAGTCAATAACCCTTAAGGGGGCTAATTCCAGTTATAGAGCTGTACTACTGCGATTGTGATGGTGCAAGCACTAGAACCCGGTGAGAAGACCTATCTCTCTGGCTAAAGTGTAAAAGTTTGGGTGAGAGGAAGCTCTGTTATTTTTTTTTTTTTTCCTTTTCTTTTGCCTTTGCCCTGAAGGTGTTCCAATTGTGCGGAATTGCATAATAGCACAGGGGATTAATACTCTACAAGAAATATCATCTATTTCCAGCTCCTTTAGCCAGAAGCTATTTCTTATAGAGTATTAACTGGGAAGTGAAGAGTGTAGGGAAATTCTTGGAGAGGAGAGAGTTTGAGAAGGCGGATTCCTTAATTCTGCGAATGCACTGACACAAGTTCCAGGCTCACTCCTGAGCTAAGCACATGTAACAAACTCAAAGAATTATAAGAAAGGCTTTTAAAAACATAAGTAAAATATACTCCACTGCCCACATCTCAGGCTAACTCCTGAATAGTTCATGTGCTGGGCAGACCCAGACAGTATAGCAAAGGCTGAATCACTATCCACATAAGGTGAGACAGAATTTTCAATCTGAATCCAATCAGCTTGATTCCTGAAACAAATTAACTAACTAACTAACTAACTCTCTCCAGAGGATTTTAACAGAGTCCAGAGTCTTAAAAGATAATACTCAAAATGTCCAGGGTACAATCCAAAATTACTCAACACAGAAAAGAATCAGGAAAATATGAGCACTTCTCACAGAAAAAATCAACAGATGTTAACTCCAAGGTGATTCAGACACTGGAATTGTTAGAAAAATAATATTAAGCAGCTATTATAACCATTCTCCTTTTGAAATAAATGGAAAGATAAAAATTCTTAGCAAAGAAATAGAACCATAAAAAAGCAGCGGAATAGAAATTTTAGAACTGAAAAAATACTGTATCTGTAATTTTAAAATGCACTGGAGGGACCTCCCTGGTGGTCCAGTGGTAAAGAATCTGCCTTCCAATGCAGGGGACGTGGGTTTGATCCCTGGTCGGGGAATTAAGATCCCACATGCCGCTGGGCAACTAAGCCCATGTGCCACAACTACTGAGCTCGCGCGCCTCAGTGAGAGAGCCGGCGTGCCGCAAACTACAGAGCCCACGTGCTCTGGAGCCCACGTCACAACTAGAGAAGAGAAAACCCACACACCACAACTAGAGAGAAGCCCGTGAGCCACCATGAAGAACCCATGTGTAGCAATGAAAGATCCTGTATGCCTCAGTGAAGATCCGGCATGCTGCAACTAAGACCCAACGGAGTCAAATAAATAAATAAGTAAACAAATATTTTAAAAAATTCACTAGATAGGCTCAAAGGCAAAATAAAGATGAAAGAGGAAAAATGTCAGTGAACTTGAAGATAGATTAATAAAAACAATCTGAAGAATAGAGTAAAAATGAATAAAAAAAGTGAACATCAGAAACCTGTGACATGTTATCAAAAGATGTATAATCCATATCACAAAAGTACCAGAAGAAAATGAGAAAGAGATTGGTGCAGAAAAAGAAAAGTCTGAAAAATAGCTAAAGATTTCCCAAATTTGGTTAAAGACATAAGTTTACAGATTCAAGAAGCTCCTTTAACCCAAAAGGATAAACTCAAAGAAAACCACACCCAGATACATAATAATCAAATTGTTGAAATCAAAAATAAAGAAAAAATATCTTCAAAGCATCCAGAGAAAAAAATCAAACATATAAGGGAATATCAATTCAAAAGACTGTGGATTTCTCCACAGGAACCATGGAGCCAGAAGAGAATAGAATAACATTTTTTTAAATGCTGAAAGGAAAGAATTGTCAATCCATAATTCTATATCTAGTGAAAATATCCTTCAGAAATAAAGGTAAGATAAAGACATTTCCAGATGAAGGAAAGCATTAAAAGGTTCTGCCAGCAGACTTGCTCTAAGAACTAGAATTCTGAACAAATAACAACACAACAGTGATCAACACTTAAACTTACTATGAATCAACTGTTCTGGGCACTTAAGTGGGCTAGTTTACTTAATGCAAGAAGGCTGGTACTACTAACATCCTCATTATAGAGATGAGGAAAAAACGATGTTATGTAACTAGTAACAGAACAAGAATAGAACCCAAGCAGTCCGAGTTCAGAGATGACACTCTTAACCTTTACTTGATGCAATCTTCCAACTTACTTGTACAAAAAAAACTGGAAAACTGGAAGATATTAAGTTAACCAAGCAGATGAAAACCATTTAAACAGATGTAGTAATTAAAAAAATTATTTTTATTTAATGCTGCTCTCTAGAGATAAAAATAGGAAGGCAAGGCACCAACTTGATGCATTACTTAACCTTGAAAAAAAATTCTATTACAGCTAGGATGAAACACTGAGTTATCAATAGGAACCATAACAAGAAACATTTTTTTGAGTACCTACTATGTGTCAGAAATTGTTTTGGGGCTGAGGATATAAAATGAATAAGATAAAGCTGCTGTTCTTAATACAAATTTGGATTTTATACAAATTAGGTAAAACAGACAAGAAAGTAAATAATTACAATATAGCACGTGTTATAATATAAGCATGTACAAAGCCCCAAGTACATACAAGGTAAAAATGCTAAACAAAGGAAGCATCAATCTAATCATGGCTGTTTAACATTTTTTTTAAACGATTTGAAAAGCACCAAAAAATAAACATTAAGGGAAATAGTCCACAATTCCCTTTTCCATAGCTCATGCCAACTACTATCTCTGTTTCAAATTTGTAAATAAACTCTCAGTTCAATAGGTAATGAACATAAAGAAAAGCCAGAAGAATCTGACTGTGTATACCATGTGTATATAGAATCTGCTTGTGTATACTATGCTGTGTACACTTTAGTTTTCAAAGCCTTCAGCCTAAAGATGATGGACTTATTTCAAAATACTTAAAATCAGCTCTTGCTAACTTATTTCCCATTCACTCAGCAGTCTACTGCTCAGTAATTATGTGGATTCAGAAGGGAGAGGAGAAATTAATCCAGAAAAATCTTTCAATAAGGCAAAAGTGTTATTTCTATATTAGATCAAGAAAGCTATATTCAATTTAAAGAGTTACCTTAGCAGTTGTAAGGAACAAGTTCTCCAGATAAACTGGGGATCCTGAAGGTAAGGACCATTTCTTACTTTTCTTTCCATACTTACATCCCTAATGGTTAATGCAAGGCCTGGCAAATAGAGTATTATTATGTCTGTTGAATTAGATTTTTATTATAAAATAATTAACAAGAGGTAACGTTTAATTCTTTCTTGACTATATTCCTTGAATGCCAAGAAAGAGTTCTTTTATGTTCAAAGACTACTACTTAATTCCATAGAGAAAAGAGACCAAATGTGACCTTTGATCTCCTACAGTCAGGTAATATAAGTAAGGGTTAAAAAAATAACAGCATAGGGCTTCCCTGGTGCCGCAGTGGTTGACAGTCTGCCTGCCGATACAGGGGACACGGGTTCGTGCCCCGGTCCGGGAAGATACCACATGCCACGGAGCGGCTGGCCCTGTGAGCCATGGCCGCTGAGGCTGCGCGTCCGGACCCTGTGCTCCTTAACGGGAGAGGCCACAACAGTGAGAGGCCCGCGTACCGCGCAAAAAAAAAAAAAAAAAAAAAAAAAAGAACAGCATAAAAGAATCAATGTGAGTTCATTAAAGACCAGCATGGACTTTTAAATTCAAAATCTCTATCAAGCTACTTTAGTTCTTTTTTTGCTCTTATTAAAATGAAATGTTATAATATAGTATTTGTAACAGGAAAGAAAATACAGTTAACTAATGACCCATTCACATTTCCCTGTAGCTGTGCTTCAAGTGGCTGACATTTATGGCATACAAACTTAGTCTAAGTAACAGAAAGAGCATTATAACTCATATTCTATGCATTCAATAGATATATTTACTTTTATATTCATATTGCACACAGGATCAATAAATGGCTATAAATAATGATTGTGAAACCCTGCAATTATAAAGTTGCTGTATATTTTCTAGATTGCTCTGAAATCAACTGTATTAATCAATGGTCATTAAATCAACAGATTCTCACTAAGTTGATATTTCTGTCTTTAACGTAAGTGATGTATGTTGTTCTCATTAAAGGGGATTTTAATCTAAGAATTGCTAAAATAATAACAAATAAGTAACTAAACCATCAAATTGAGGATGGATGTCACCATCTAGGTCAACAAAGGCATAGTTTTAAATACACTAATTTAATATACTAGTAATATATTATTGATTGAGCTTCTTTTCATGACCACACATCAACATGCCTATTTATAAACTGACTTGTAAAAACTTATTAAAAAAGACTCTACTTCTTAGTTTTACTAAATTAGTATTTAATGACAACTAAGGGAAATTAATTGATGATTATAATCACACAAAAAAAGAATATTTTACATCTTAATAAACTGGACTCTTCTTGGGGTTATAATTGATAACTTTTAGCAGTAATACAATATTTTCTAAAAGTTTCAACACAATATGCAAAAACAAACAAACAAAAAAAGAACTTGAAAGAAACTGTGGCCAATATTTAACTAGACAGGATACTGAGACTCATAACTCTGGGAAATAAGGGGGGCAAAATTAAGTGGTATGACTGGAGTTTCTTAGGTTTATCAGTCTATTGTAGTGATTAGTGGTATGGAATTAATTTTCTTTGCAACATGTTGGTGACTTTCTTACCTAGAGAGCATGCCCAGAGGTGTAACATTAAGTGATCCCATCAGCATTGCCAGGGCCATCCCTGGCGCTTCCCGTTCTATTACTTCTTTTGTGGCCTGTAATTAAAGATTAAATAGCAGACTGAGTGAAATTAACCAAAAATAAGGAAGGCAGAGTAGTAAAATTAACTTAATTATAAATCATGCTATCTATAAACCATACTTAGTAGTTCTCCAAATATTTTTTTAAGGCACCAAGACTCAATTCTTTGGGACCACTGAATAAAAGCTGAGGACCAGAACATCAAGGGAGCTTTTACATTAGCAGACCTTTCTTATCCCTTACAATTCAGAAGTATTTAATAGAAATTTCATCTTGCCTAATAACCTATATTTTAAAATTAAGCCTCAGATTGCTATAAGAGCTCAATAGATTTTCACAGAATAAAAAATCTGGGTAGTTTTCTTTGTCTATTACTCTTGAAATAATTAGTCCGTAAAAACCCAAGATCACCTTGTATCTCTCCTAGCTCTATGATTTTATGATATAATAAATGGAACTCTAGAAATCATCGAGTCAACTTTCCCCATAAATTGGGTAGAAGAAAAACTCTAGATTTACCATTTCCATATCTTCGATATAAATGAACTGATTGTTTTTAAAAAAGAATTAATGAAGTGATAGGCTTTAACTATATAATAGAACTTTTAAGATAGGGCATTCTTAAGACAAGTGTGGTTAAACCTCGAATAAGGTACTGAAGGAGGCAAGAAAATTTCATTTTCTAAAGGTCAATGAAAATAGGCATATATTTATCATAATGTGATGGTAAAGATATGTTTTAGGCTAAAGTTGGGAGTGAAACACATGATTTAATCCATTTCTAATCCTCTTTCTACATATGTAGCAGGTTACAATAACTGGGAGCAACACAGGAAGAAAGCTTGCAAAATAAAGTATTACAGTAAGTAAGAAGCAAGACAAAATAAAAAGTAAGTTATGGAAAAATATAGTGAAAGATTGATAGTTCAATATTTCATTAGAAGTCGAGTGATCGTCCTAAGTAAAAATCACTGTTCTAGGCAAAATTTAGGTTGGTAAATATCTCATCTAGCCTAATAACCTAAACTTTAAAATGAAGCCTCAGATTGTTATAATAGCTCAATAGATTTTCATAGAGTAAGAAATCTGGGCAGAGCAGTTAAAATGCACCAAGTATGTGTTACATGCCAGTTGATGTTATAAATAAACTTTTAAGATGCATATAAATTAGTTAATCCCTTATAATTATATAGAATAAAGGATTACTGGAATTGATGTAATCTACTGGTTCACTGAATCCCAGCATAATGCAATATTGAACAATGTCAGAAATTTTAAAGGAAAATTAACACTACCATAAAGCTTTTCAATAAAACCTGCTTTAAAAATAAGGGGCCAACAGGAAGGAGAAAAGGACATACTTAAATTTCTAAGTTTGGGAGCTAACTACTTTCATTAAAATATCAATATATAGCTGAAAATTGTTGAGCTAGTGTTATATATAATCTATCCCATGTTTTCCAAATTTAATAAATCCGGTATGATTTTGAGGTCTCCTGAGAAGAAACACTATTTCCATGTTAAAATTGCTTCACTGAAGTTTACAACTTCTTCTTAGGGACCTTAAAATCTTAGAGCCCTAAAAATCAACAAAGGGATGTTACTGAGAACAATCTTAAAACAGCTCTTTGTATAGGGTTAATATTTATTTCATTATCTGTTTGAAAAAGTCACCTAAGCAATGCATGACATTTAAAGAATTTGAGGGTCCACATAAAGATGATATACTCCAAAGTATAGTAGCACACGTTATTTAAGGACAAAGGAAGAAAATATCAACAGAGAAGTGACAGAGGAAGTCTTTCACTTACATACTTCAAAGCACAGCATTTATCCATCCATACAACAAATACTTATTAAGCACCTACTATGTACTAGGTGGTATTCTATGCAATGATGTTGCAGTAGTGAGTAAAACTTGTAAGAGTGTGCAAACTCACTGTTATCTAGTACATGAAAAACTCAATTGACAAATTACATATGAGAATTACCTAAAAGAAATGTAATTCATTCATTTTTCGAGATCCTCTAAAATATACCATCGGATTTGGCCAGACCACAGTGATCTACCTGAAAAGGCTCATCCACTTTTAAAAGAACTGTTTTACTGGACTTTGCTTTTATGGTATGCAGGTGGATACAATTAAATGGCTCAGTGAAACTCATATTTATTTTAGCGAGTATTTGAGAACATTGCTCACCACACTGTACTGAGGTCCTCTTTAGGAGGACCTGTAGGAGAAATTTCCTCTTACGTATTACAACTAGGAATGGGGTACACTTCTGTGATACCAGTTTGTCTTTAAAATTATGATGACTGTGAATCAAGTTACCGTTGAGAAGAGAGACTAATTTATGAATATTTTTTAGTAGGCTTACTGAATACAACCCAATTTCATCTTATTTTTCCTTGCCCTATTTTCCATATTTATCTTATTAAAAGTTCTGTTATATTTTATGTATTTGGCTAAACCATCTTAAATACTTTTTAGGGTATTAGTAAATATATGGATAATAGATGGATGAATGAATGTATGTATTCTTACACAGGGGTCTTCATCTTTTTCCAAACATAATTTAGGGAGGACAGTTAATTCTTTCTGAAGACTTTCTAGACAATGTTGGCCTATAGACATAAATCTTGTACAGCATAGAACATAAGAGGAAAATATATATTGTGGTGATGCCACTACAAGGCATTGGTGTTGACAGGGGTGAGTGAGGAGGAAGACCCTCTCCAGGACTAGACACAAAGCAACCCTTTTGCTATATATTCCTAAATAATGCACAAATATAGTCTTTCTTACATCTATAACAAATACATCTTTTCCATAAAACATCAGAACCATTCTATTTACTTTTTATTTTCTCTTCTTCTGTTTGGTGTAGCAAAAAGATCACCATCTGTGAAGTCAGACAATACCACCATACAATTAAGGTCTGGAGAGTAAGGACCGGATCTGTTGAAGCACCTACCATAGTGTCCAACATACAGAACGTGCACAGAACGTTGAATAAAGGAGTGAATAAATGAACCCATACAGGCTTGAAACCCGGCTTTGTCACTTAGTAGCTCTGTGAATTAGAACAAAATATTTAATCTCTCTGAGCTTCAGTGTATTTATGAATAAAATGCAGCTAATAATAAAGCATACCTACATTTTATGAGAATTAAATGATGTAAGTAAATCACCTAGCATAGAGTAGGTATTCAATACATGTCAATTTTCTCTATGCCTCTGCTTTCCAATTGTTACATCCTTGCAGTTTTGATTATACCAGTTAAAGAAGAGAAATAATACAAAAATCCAGAAACCAAACCTAGAAACAGTGGTTGAGAACCAAAGATGAGGGGAAAGAGAACAGAGAGCAAGAACCTAAATGTAAGAACATTGACAAGTTGGGGGCAGGAAGAAGAATACTGAAATAATGGTATCTAAAGGGAAGAAACAGCCAAACGATATGGAAATTGGAAGATGGACAGGAGGGCAAGAGCTGGGTGAAAACATCTGTAAACTGTAAATGGAGAGGCTCAACTAGAAGGCAAAGAGCAAGAGAATAAAAGTTAGTTTAGAATAAAATGAGAAAAAACTATCTGTCGAACTTACTAGAAAATCCAAACAGAAGAGTGGTTTTAACAAATGTAGCTTTATTCCTTCAATCATATACATTAGGATGACAAGCACAGATAAATGAAGGTTATCAGTACTTGTTAACAAGTAGATAACAAGCAATCATTATCAATGGACTATTCATAATCAATGGCAAAAAAAGATGCCATTTAAAGTTTGAAATCCTTTTTTCTTAATTAGTTTCATTCCGTTTCCCACATTTTTAAAATAAATTATTAAATTTGATTACCAAATTCTGTTTTTCCTTGAGCAATAGTAGAAATTTATATTCTTACTTCAGATATAACCTTTTTTGGACTAGTAGTTTCCAAAATAATGAGGTTTAATTGGATTTAGCTATACTCTTTAAATAAGACATTTTATTTTTAACTTCTAAATACTTTCTAAACTTTGAAGGTTGCAATCTCCTACGCAAAATCACTTATTGTGATTTTTTCTTTTACCCTTGACACTTTGAAGATAACATGAAAGTCAGAAAGATGCTTCAAAGACTACTCAAGTTGCAAAAAAGGGTGTCATAAACAATGATTCTATAGTCCAGGGAAATTGTCAATGAAGTTCAAGTCCATTTTTAACCTTCATAGGAAAAATTACCTTAAAAAACATTATTGCTAAAAGTCAATGATATTTAAGTATGCACAGGACACACAATAGTTAAATGTAAATGTGCAGAAATTTCTTGTATGCATGGTGGTGGTGAAAAATCACTTAGTATAGTGCTTTTACTTATGTTTATAGACATATTTTTATTAACAGGTATAATTTATGCATTAATTTTTACATGCTTGTTACTTGACCATGTAGATTTAATACAATTTCCTCCTAACAACTACTACAGTGCCCTCTGCTGATTAAATAATCTTAAATAACAAAGACTATCTTTGAAACAGTATCTAATGGGTACTAATAACCTTGTTAAGCTATCAAGGTGGGATATGATTACAGCAGTGGTTCTCAAACTTTAGTGTGCATCAGGATCTCCTAGAAACCTTGTTAAATGCTGATTGCTGGGCATACCCAGAGATTTTGATCCAGAATGTCTGGCTAGGGTCTCAAATTTTGCATATCTAACAAGTTTCCAGGTTATGCTTGTGATGCTGGTCAGAGGACTACACTTTGAAAAACAGACTGCAGATAGAAGGAATGAGGTAGACTCATGATAATGTACACAACTTGTTCTAATATTCATAATCACCTTATAATCAACTTTGTAAAATAGATTGAAATAAATGTGAGGATCCTTCATCAGAGCAAAATATAGACCTAGTGAGGAGATAAATTAGGTAAAAATAGGCAGTTTAATGCCAGCCAATCAAACTTTCCTGACTCTATCCATTAACGTCAGCCAAATACATTTTCTTGACTCAAACACATAAATTTTATTTTACACTTTAATAAAAGGTTATAATAAACAAACAATTCAGATCTTGTTTCTATATGTATCCTATGGTACAGAGAAGCTATCTTTAATATATTTTTTTCTCAGGACTATACATGATGAATAAAATTTACATAGATGACTAACTCATAGGGATGTTCAAGGAACACCAGCTATAAATTTACTCTTTTTTCTCCTCATTTAAGAAGCAGAGCAGAGTGGAAGTAAGAGTCGCAGTATTATAAGGGCAGTCTTTAATTTATTCCACTTGATTAAAAACATTCATATACAGATTTTGTTAATCTTATATTACTAATTACAAACACCTTTCAACTAATCATGTCATTGTTTCGTAACAGTGTGACTAAGTGGTTAAAAACTACTGCTACAAAGAAGAAGCTGCAACTAAGTAATGAAAATAGTTATTCCAGTTTAATTTGAGAGTTATGAATGCACTGGTAATGTATTTCTCTTCCTTGGAGCTTTAGCCTTCTTAAATATTTACATCTTTTTCCACTCTTGGAAGAAGCAGAAAGCTTTTCAAAATGGAGATACTCCATTTTGTTTTTCAGTTAAAGTGGTACAATATTTACGTAAGATCTGGTTATAATGAAAAATCAAAGGAGACAGTATAATTATAGAGAAAGAAACAAAAAAATAAAAATTTAAGTACTCCAGGCAATTTCATCGTCCATTCCATTCAACGAACATGTACTCTGCAGTGAGCATGAGATGTTGAGCGAAGAGTCTACTGTTTCCATTGTTCATCTCAACCCTTATTAAATAACCAAGTTGAGTATATGTATAGCAGTGAGTACTCCAAAGTTTTATAATTTCTTTACCCAGTGAGTACTTTTTCATATTATTTTCCTCATTTATCTAAATATTGGCAGTCAAATTATCAAACAAAAAATCAGGGAACTCAAATGAGTGAATTATTTTTTATAAGAGATTTTCACAAGAATAGCACTTATCTTTATAGTCTACTTATAAATTGTACTATTTTATATCTCATTCCAGGAAAAGGGAGAAAATAGTGGTATTTCTATGGATTATTAGCATTTTTATATATGCATTACACTTTTATTCATTTTTGGCACTATGTGAAAAATAATAAAGTTCTCCTTTATTGTAGATTGTTGGTTACATGTCCTTTAAGCTATAGAGAAGAAAATGTTATTCATTCATATTCTTCAAAAGTTGATATATAGATATGGAAAAATATCCTGTTTCTCAAATCTGAAGAAAGATGAAGTAGAAAGATGATCCAATTTGAAATTGTACTGAAAGGCTGTTGTCTGCTCAGTTAACTGGTGAATGTATAACCCAGCTTCTTTACTCCAGCTACTTTGGAATTTTGTTTTTTTAATGTAGTTAGTGGTGTATAATATAAGTAGAAACATAAGAGCTACCTAAAAATATCTATACATTGGATTTCCACTCTATTGATGGTCACACATAATTACTTGGTTTACTAAAAGCAGTGTAAGTTTTTAATGTTCATATAACAACATAATTTAAGCCATTCTTAAACATCTTAATTGAGAATAAAGGAAATAAGCTCCTACTTTAGACTTATAAATACTATTTGCAAATGACTCACTGCCAATTGATTTTAGAAAATCTAAAACTTTGCTCTTTTGCCTTAAGATACAATAATTCTCACTGGTGGCCTCTTTAGGAAGTATCCACATTAGAAACACGTAATTATCACATCTGCAGTTCTCTTGCGACAAAACTAGATTCTCACCAAAACAGACACATGTGAAAAAGTGAGAGGAAGAAATAGGTGAGGTAAAGGAAACAGAGTGAGTGGAAGAACTGCTAAGAAAAGAGAAAAACCAAAAACAGCTCCTTCCTATTTTAAATATTATTATAAGGTGTTGCATTTTGTCTTCTCATACCACCCTCAGTTTTAAAATTACAGGCCAACTGGGAAAGATGGAAATGAGTACAGTACTTCCTAAAAGCAAAGAAATGCAATATTGCTGTTGTCTTGCGATAAGCTTAACTTAGTAGAAGTTTCAATAGTAAAGATGAGAGAAAAATCCATACACATTAAGTATTTGGAGGCTATGACATGCTGTAGCTTGAATTAAATAACTTGTTCTCTTACGGTTTTGCTCATCTAAAGATGGATTTTAAAGCTACTAACCTCTCACTTTATGATCAGGCTTTTTATTCGTCATCTATAACCTAATAGTCCTTCATTATTCACATATTAAATAAATATAAGCTTTTGTTCTTATGCCTCCAGAAATTTATCCATCTCTCAGTTTCCCATTTGTAAAAAGGGGTAATAATATTTGTTATCCATCTTATAAAACTAAATTGTTAACACTATAAAGCAATTTTAGTTAACTAAAAGGATGTCATATTTATAATGCTAGTATGATAACATTATATATAACATAAATTTATAATGTTGTGAAAAAGCTCTTATTTCTCTTATTGCACTGGAGAGCTAAACATGAATACTATTATTTAGCAACATAATTTAATAATAGGAGAAATATTCACATCAGAATGTTTTATTTATGGAGCCTTTCTTACAAAACATCTATAGATATTCTCTGTTTAAACACAACATATTCCTATATTACATAATACAGAGGAGACATATTTTATTATCTTTTTGTAAGTGAAGAAATAGACACACTAATAAATTCTATGAATAATGCAAAGCCACACAGTAAATCAATAAAACTTAGGCCTGTAGACTCCAATTCTGAAATTAATCCATTAAATCTATTATATGTTTTCAGTTTACAAGGTATTACACCCTATTCAGACATAGGAAGGATCTTTGTACTTTGCTTAAATGCGACAGAACATAAAAATGCTAAGTATCATTCCTAACACGTAGTAAGTGCTTAACAAATGTTGAATACTATGATTTGTACTAAAACAAAAGTCTAAAGTCACTTATGTCATACAAGTTGCTGTAATGGACTACAGTCAAAGCAATTGTGAAAACTGAATAGTTCTACCAGAAGCAGTACAGAATAGAAGTTATGGGTACGTTTGTTTTTGAATGTGTGTGAATTACCAGATGTCTGAAGATTGCAATATGCTAGCAATAATCTTGAAAACTTAATGAAGATTTATCAAGAAACAGCAGTTTTGGAGATACCAATGACCAGGAATATAGCCTTGGACATTACCATAAAACCTCCAAAGTAAACTGGGAAAAGAAAATGAGAAGATTATAAATATATTTTGAAGAAAAATAACTAACAGCACCTCCTGCATTTATGCTTTCACCTAAGTCCAATAGAAAACAGCTACGTAATTACATACGTAAGCAAAGATGAAAAAATATAAGCAAGTATCCATAACTACTTATGGTAAATAAATTGTTCAAATTGGTAAGCCAAATAAGTTTATATAATTTTTAAAATTTCCATAACAACCATACATTACAAATTAAGGCTGTGAAAACAACATCAGCCTGACAAGTCAGAATGGACTTGGACCCAGGATGTTGTAAAATAGGGGAACGCAAAGAGGCAACGTTTGACTCAAGTTAATGCTCTGCTGCTCATGCTAAACAGAGGGGTCTTATCATAATCACTTAAAATCAACAACATTATACTTTATAGTAGAAAAATCTACTTTGCAAGAGTCTCTCAAAAAAAAGAATGAAAAATAACTCAGTGAGTTACAATCTGGAAGACACATAAAAGCAAGAACACATTATTTATTAAATAAAATTGATATAAGTCAGATGAAAGAAAATCTTTACCTTTATTATAATGGAAGAAAAATCTCTTAACAAGGACTTAAAATAATGAGAGGCCCAATTTTTAAAAACTATTCTAAAGAGTTGCAGCTATCCTTCGCCGATGAAAAAGGTAAAACTGTAGGAATGCAAAAAAGATAAAAAAACTTCTTAAAAAGTTAAATAGCAGCTCTTATATACACTCTAATTTGAAAGATAAAAGAAATATTTTATTCTATAATTATGAGATTCTTCCATGGAATTGTAACTTACATATTTGTGTGTGTGTGTGTATACCCTTGTGTATACACACACCAAATATATTTTTTTGGTATGGAACTTAGAGCTGATATCTTAGAATCAGGATCTATAATTTAAGCTCTGAAGATCACAAACTCTTTTCAGAACATCCAGACTATGATGCTTAGAATAAGGCAGTTCACTATCCAAATAAAGCCTATGTTGCCTTCAAGTCTGAGATTTAGAAGTCAGAATAGAGTCCATCCTTGAACAAAACAATTACACTTCATAAAACTGAGGATAATGTATATGTGTGTGTACACACAAGTACATGTCTTAGAACTGGAGTTGAGTTCTTTAGGTTAGGGCTATAAGCAACTGAATAGTTGACTTTATTATGGCAGCTGGTGGGAATGGGGAAGAAGAAATTGGTTCTATCTACCACCACTAAACAAATCCCATCACCTAGTCAGAATGAGTAGAAATGACCATTTCTACTAACACGCAAACAACATACACAAGAATATACACACACACTCCTGAGGCTGCTCATTTACAACACTGCCTCTTTCAATGCTACCTTGATGTTCATTTTAGCCCAATTATATGCTTTACCCCTAACTGTACCCTTAATTGTACCCCTAAGTGTAGCTCAGCATATGGTAGGCCCAAACCAAATACACAAGAATCAACAAACAAAGGATATAAAAAGTTCAGGTTTATAAAACAAACCTGAAAGATTTGGTAACCAGATAGGTAATTATGAAAAGAGTTAACTCAGAGCTTCTCTTCACATAATAAAAATTAAGTATCCAAGAGTAGAAGGTGCCCAAAGTAGGAACATTAACTGGGGCAGATGGAAGTTGACATTTTGCTCAATCAATACTGTAATAGGAAGGGCAGACGTCTATACCTAACCAAGTTTGTCTCTAGAGAAAGGAAAGAAAACAAAGAAATAGGTGGGGATGTGGAGAGTGGCAACATTAGATTCTGTCGTGTCCTGGTTTCCCAGAGGAGTCTTTGTTTTTTCCTTCTTTTTCTTTTTTGAACACAAGTTTCCCAGAAGTTATCAGACTTTTTAGAATTTTCTGTGAATAATTTTCAGATACCACCACTTCTGCAAATTCTCTATTTTTTAAAAGCTTTTTATGTTACAACATGATGGGTGCACTTAAGGAATATTCTTAATCTTTCTGACCTGTCTCTGATCTCCAGGAGCAATGACAAGAAAACATCAAAGAGAAACAGCAGTTGTTTAAACTTGGAAGGAATCATTAAAAAAGAATGAAATTATAGTATTAATTTCCAGCATCTCAAAATAAATGTGGCCTAAATCCATCAGGGAAAATGTAGATTTACTCTTAAAATTATTTATTAAAATGGAGGGTAGGTCTGAGTTGTTCTTGTGTCATTGGCAGAGGTAGGTTAGGAAGCTAAATAAATAGTAATTAATAGAAATCCAAAACATTAAAGACTATTTAAAGCAGTAAAGACTATTTAAAGCAAGGGACACACTCCTGGGCATATTTAAAGCAATAAAGACTAGTTAAATCAAGGGACACACTGCTGGGCATATATCTGGAAAAGACAAAAACTCTAATTTGAAGAAATACATGCACCCCAATGTTCATGGCAGCACTATTTACAATAGTCAAGACATGGAAGCAACCTAAATGTCCATCTACAGAGGAATGGATAAAGATGTGGTATGTGTGTGTGTGCATAATGAAATATTAATCTGCCATAAAAAAGAATGAAACATGATAGACCTAGAGATTATCATACTAAATAAATCAGATAAATACAAATATCATGATATCACACACGTTGGAATCTAAAAAAAATGATACAAATGAACTTATTTACAAAACAGAAATAGATTCACAGACATATTGATAGAAAACAAACTTATGGTTACCAAAGGAGAAAGGGCGAGGAATAAATTAGGAATCTGGGATTAACAGATACACACTACTATATATAAAATAAATAAACAACAAGGACCTATTGTATGGCACAGGGAGCTATATTCAGTATCTTGTAATAACCTATAAAGGAAAGGAATTTGAAAAAGAATAGATATATATATCTGTAAGTATAACTGAATCACTTTGCTGTACACCTGAAACATTGTAAATCAACTATACTTCAATAAAAAATACAAAAAAAATAAAGCAAGAGACAAATGATATGATATGACACAATCATTATCATAATTGAAAAGTAACCTCAAAATTACTTACATGCTACTTCATAGAAATATGAGACACTATATTGTTTTCAATCTAATATGATATATTCTGGGCATAAATCTTTACAGATAAAGGGAAACTGCTTTTGGTTAACTATGGATAACTTTGACATGAGTCTCAAAAATCAGTGAGTTTTCAATGCTGGCATATTAAGATCATTCTATGGATTGCTCTCAAGATCTTTCAAAGTTTACCAATTAAATAAAACAGTAAAATTATTATAAGTGAGAAGCAAAATTACAATGTGGGAGAAGCATAGCTTTTAATATATTATTTTTACTATTTAAAATATACTATTTTTATTACATGATGGAAGAGTTTTATTTATTTTTTAGGGATATCAAATAAAACACAGGATATCCATTTAAATTTGAATTTCATATAAATAGTGAATAATTTTTAGCTTAAGTACTCCCTAAATATTGAATGGGCATATGTATGCTAAAAACATTCCTATTTATCTGAAATTCAGATTTAACTGGGAGTCCTGTATTTCTTTCCTTCCTTTCTTCCTTTCTTTTTTCCTCCCTCTCTTCCTTCATTTCTTCCTTCCTTCTTCCCTCCCTCCCTCCCTTCCTGTTTTATTAAAGTACAGTTGATGTACAATATTATATAAGTTACAGGTGTATAATAGAGCAATTCACAATTTTTAAAAGTTATACTCCATTTATAGTTATTATAAAAAGTTGGTTATATTCCCTGTATAGTACAATACGTCCTTGTAGCTTATTTTTTATACATAATAGTTTGTACCTCTTAGTCCCCTACTCCTATTTTGCCCCTTCCTCCTCCGCCCTCCCCATTGGCAACCACTAGTTTGTTCTCTATATCTCTGAGTCTGCTTCTTTTTTGTTATATTCACTAGTGTGCTGTATTTTTTACATTCCCCATATAAGTAATAACATGATGGAAGATTTTTAAAAATTGTTCCTCAAAACATCAAAGTGAGAAGGCAGGTAGCAGTAGAAAAATAGAAAGTATTAAATATTATATTAGGAAGAGAAAATAATACAATATTTAGATATTTAATTCAGTTGTGAAATATAACTGTTTCATTTTAATATTAGTAAAGAAAGTCAAACATGATTACTAAGTTTGAAGCATCTAAGATATCTTCATTCAGGAAAACATTTTGTAACTTTTAATACAAACCACAAATGTAACAGGTACATGGTATCCTATGTAATAGGTACATGGTATCCTATGATAATATTGTTGTCCTGACCTAATGAATATGGTCTAACTGCTCTCTATCCAAAATTTCAGAAAATTTTGTAGTATATTGTGAACCTCAAAATAAACACTTCACACATGTATGTCACAAAATGAAACCCTGTACAAAATAATTTCCAATATAACTTCTTTAATACTTTTAAGATATTATTCTATTATCTATTTTATTCCAATGTTGTTTAAAAGCCTGCTGTCATTCCTATATAAGTGATCTGTCCTTTCTCTCTGACAACTTTTAAAATCTTCTCAGTTATTTTGGTTCTAAAGTTTTACTTTTATGTGTTTAGGCATCAATTTATTTTATTTATCCTTCTTGAGATACACTATTCCTTTAGGATCAGTGGATTCATGTTTTTCCATCAGTTCTGTAAAATTTACAGCCATCATCCCTTTAATCATTGCCTTTCCTCCATTCTCTTCTTTTGGGGCTTTGATATAATAATATATCTTGGACCTACTCATTTCATTCTCCATAACCTATGTCTCTCTTTTTTCCATTACATCATCACTCTATGTAATTGTTTCCAAATGAGGTAATTTCCTCAGGTACATAATTCAGTATGCTAATTCTCTCTTCTACTGGTCCAATCTGCTGTTTTCTCTGTTCTTATACTTAAAGTTTTTAACTTATGTTTTCTTATTGCTAAGAGTCCCATTTCTCCCCATTTGCTCATTCATAAATGATGGTCTCTTGTTATGTTTTCACCTTTTAAGTATTGGGTTGGCCAAAAAGTTCCTTTGGCTTTAAAGTAAAACTAAAAAGACACATTTTCATTTTCACCAAGAACTTTATTGAACAATGTTCTCACTTTTTTGTTCCACTACCTTCTGCCATTTTTCAGGCAACTTCATAATTCCATATTCCTCAAATTTTTTATCTTTTTTGAGCAAAGAACTTTTCCAGGCACCTCTTACAGTCTTCCAGGGAATTGAAATTTTTTTCATTAACAGAATTTTCTAAAGACCGAAATAAATGGAAATCTGAAAGTGCAATGTCTGGTGAATATGGCAGATGAATCAGAACTTCCCAGCCAAGCTGTAACAGTTTTTGCCTGGTCATCAAAGAACATGTGGTCTTGTGTTATCCTGATGGAAGATTATGTGTTTTCTGTTGACTAATTCTGGAAGCTTTTCATCCAGTGCTACTTTCAGTTGGTCTAATTGGGAGCAGTACCTGTTGGAATTAATCATTTGGTTTTCCAGAAGGAGCTCATAATAGAGGACTCCCTTCCAATCCCACCATACACACAACATCACCTTCTTTGGATGAAGATTGGTCTTTAGTGTGGTTGGTAGTGGTTCAGTTCGCTTGCCCCATGATCTCTTCTATTCCACATTATTATGCAGTATTCACCTTTCATCGCCCATCACAATTTGTTTTCAAAACAGAATGTTTTTGTTACGTTTAAGCAGAGAATCGCATGTGGAAATACGGTCAAGAAGGTTTTTTTTTCCCTTAACTTATGTGGAACCCAAACATCAAAGCGATTAACACAACCAAGTTGGTGGAAATGATTTTCAGCGCTTGATCTGGATATTTTGAGTATGTTGGCTATCTCCCAAGTGGGGTATAATGATTGTTCTCAATTAATGTCTCGATTTGATTGCTATCAACTTCAACTGGTCTACCCGACTGTGGAGCATCGTCCAGTGAGAAATCTCCAGCAGTAAACTTTGCAAACCTCTTCTGACAACTTCAATCAGTCACAGCATCTTCTCCATACACTGCACAGATCTTTTTTTTTGCGTTTCAGTTGCGTTTTTACCTTTCTTGAAATAATAAAACATAATATGCCAAAAATGTTGTTTTTCTTCCATCTTCAATATTAAAATGGCTACACAAAAATTTACCAATTTTGATTTTTTTTTATTTTATGCACGCTGATATGACAGCTGTCACAATACAATCTAACAAAACTGTTTTGAATGAATTTAAAGACAACTAAGCACTACTAGAGCCATCTTATGGAAAAAATTGAACTAACCTTTTGGCCAACCCAGTATGTCTTTGTTCTTCTGGATATTTCATCATACACTACTTAACCTTGGATTGTCAGGGACAGTTTGATATACTTCTGTTGTGTCTGCATCCTTTGTGGTTTAGTATTTGTCCTAAACAAAATTTTCCAAATATGGATAATAAATGATAATGCTCACCTAATTCTTCTCTGTATTTTGTATTTGACAGTTCTAGCAGTCATCTTTTCAGTCCATCTATTGATTAATGGTTTTGCTGCCTTACTTGCGCTTGGTGAGTTTTGGTAGTACATTCATTACTTGATTTTAATCTGTTAGAGTATGGCTGACCGAAAGTGGGGAAAACTTCCTACAGAGAAAATTTATTTCTGCTTCAACCTTTAATCAGAGGACACCACTGACCAGTTCCACTTCAGCCTCCCACAAGTGTCTCATAGTCTCAGGGATCCCAGGCTGAGCTTTACACATTGGTGCTTGTCTAAGTTTAATTGTCTTACCAGCAGTGCTGCGATGGTCATCTGTCCTCAGAGCATCTCCTTCTCCCTCTCCCAAGTCCTGGCTTCCTACATTTCTGGCTCTTGCTCCCTGCTCCTTGGTCTCATGGTATTTTGGGGCAAGAGTGAATGTAAAGACTGACAGTATATGTCCTTTAACAGGGTATGCCTCATAGGGTATGTCCTTTTACTGGGTCAAATTTTTCTACAGAGGGAAGGTTTTTCAAAGTTCCAAATCAACAATTATTCCAGGCCATATAATTTTCGTAAAATGCTTTATTCTCCTATAAAATGAATGTCTTTTATATCATCATTACATTGAGGTTTTTGATGCACTGCACACTGCCCTACAAGAAGATGATAACAATTTATATGCCAAACAACAATGCTCTTTTCATCTAAACCCTGCCAATTCCAGGCAATCTCAGTTTTAAATAGTTATTTAACTGATGTGTACAAAGAAACAGAATATTTTAAAAATTTACATTTCTTACCAGTTATGAGTACATATTTAAAAGCAACGTGCTTCTTTCCCCTTGCAAATGGCCTGTATATATCCTTTGCCTGCTATTCTACTCATTGCCATGTTATTCCTATTTAATATTTAGAAAACTTAATATATTGAAAATATTAAACCTTTGGCAGTTAAATCTATCGCAAATATTAATTTTGACATTTTTTACAATTTTTGTTGCTTAGTTGCTTAGTAAAATTTGTTACTTAGTTGACATTTCCATTAAGAGGTTTTAAATGCTTATACAGGGGTTCTATCATTATTTTTATTATATTTTCTGGGTTTCATGTCTCACCTAGAAAGGTTTCTTTTACCTAGAGATAAAAATAACATCTTAATTTTTAAATCATAAGTTTGCATTTTTTAATATTTAATGTCTGTAGTTTAATTCTGTGTTGCATGATCAGTCTTCTCCACCAAAATGGATAGCCAATTTTCTCAACACCTTTTATTGAATGATCGACCCTTCTTTCCTCCAATGTCTTGATGTATCATATATATATAATACTAAATTCCAATTTTATACATAGGTATGTTAATGAAATATCATTTGGTTGCATTTCTTTCTGAGTTTATTTTCCTGTCATTGCTGTGCCTTTATATTTTATTGTTTTACTTGAAAAAAATCACTAGTTATTTTCATACCTTTGCTATTTTAAAATGAAATTTAGAATCAACTTTGTTGATTTAGAATCAATTTCTCCTCCAAAATTCCAGTGGGAATTATATCACATGTATTAATCAAGTTAAGGTAAATTGATAAGTTACACAAAAAATATTTTCACAAAAATATTTGCATCTAAGAATATCGCATGACTTCCTAATCATTCAAGCTATATTTTACGTCCTTTAATAAAGTTTTCTTTTTTCAGGTCTGTCAAATGGCTTAAGTTTATTCTTAGGTATTATGAAGTTTCCTTTTTTCTGCTATTGCAAATGAAATCTTTCCAAACTTTTTTCTAGTGGGTTGTTTCTAATTTAAGTAATATTAGCATATAGATGTTTATAAAATAAAATACTCATATTCAGCTGCCATCCTGAACTCTTCTTGCTTCTAATACCTTTTCAGCTGATTCTTTTGGGTCTTCTAGGTGAACAATCACATCCATTAATAAAGGGCTTACAGCTTTAAAAAAATTCATGTTAGAGTTCTTCATTTTAAAAACATTAATAAGCAGTGTGCTCTGTTATCAAAAGCTAATTGCACTCATTCTCTAGGTCACAAAGAGACAACTGACTTTACTATCTCAGATAGCAGTCAATGCATCTTTGAAGTGATGCTATTAGGGGTGACTACGGGGAACTTTCTGACTCACTGCCTTTATTCTCTTTAGGGATGCATACACAAACAAAATTAAAACACAGTAATCTTCCTACCTAGAGATAACTGGGAACTCTATTAATTCCACTTCAGACAATTTCCTTCTTATTCACAGAGATGCAATATTTTAACCCCTTTCTTCCTTTCCTTTCTCAACTTGTGCTTTTAGTACACACACACACACACAAACACACACACACTTATCTCTTATTTTTTCTTCCTGAACTGCAAACCACCTTATTCATGACTAAATGTACAAATTTAGTAAATAAAAATAAAAATAGCAAAATTCTGAAACAACAAAAAGGAAGACATAAGTTTTAGATTAAAATTAAAACAAATAAAGGGCCAATACCATTAACCTTCATCTAAACTGTTAACAATTTTCCTACATATTCTCCATAAAGATTCCCATCAATTTATTCATTTTCAATTAATGACATCTGTTTTTCTACAAGTTTGAACACTATAGATACATTTGAATGTTATTTTGAATTCAATTTTAATTACTAACATTTAATTCTATTATTTTTCTTCATCGCACACATTTTGTATGTCAGGAACACACAAAGTCTTTTGAAAGGTGGCTCAGAAAACTACTCTCTGCAACCTCCATACCTCGTTTGTCAAAAAGTGTTATAAATTCTATCTTGAGAGTAATCTAACCTTTCTACCCACATCTGCATTTAGGTTCTCAGCATCTTTTATTTGAATATTCCAATAACATCCTAATTGGTGTTGTAGCTAAGTTCACTCCCATTCAACCCATTCTCTATTCTGCTGCCAAAGTAGTCTCTCTAAAATGCAAATCTCATTAAATTCATTGCTGTTTAACATCTTTAAAAATATATATATATATATCTTCATTTCCTACTAGAAAGAATCCAAATGCCTTTTTTTTTTATGACACAGAGAGCCTTCATCATTTGACTCTACCCCTCTCCAGGCTCTTTCTTGCCACTGCCTCCTCAAAACCCATTCTGCAGGCCGACTGACCTACTGGCAGACTTATGATTTCAGCCATTGTGCCTTTATTGTAGAATTAATCAATTCTTTATACAATGGTATATTTATACAATGGCATATTTATACAATGGTAATGAGAATCAACAAACAACTACATGTAACAGTATAAATCAATTTTACAAATATAATGTTGAGCAAAAGAATCCAGACACAAAAGATTACATACTACTATACACTTTCAATTATATAATGGTTAGTACAAACCCAAAAAATCTATGATGCTAAAAGTCAGAACTGTAGTTACTCTCACGGGTTGGGCTGTGAGGAAAAGGGGGCACAAGAGGGTCTTCTGGGACACTGATAATATTCTCGTTTCTTACACATTGTAAATCAACTATATTTCAATTAAAAAAAGAAGAGATTAAGAAACAAAAAAAATTATTCTGGTTTCTTGATCTGGATGCTGGTTACATGGGTATGTTCATTTTCTGAAAATCCATTAAATTGTAACTATACTATTTATACACTTTATGTAAATTTAAGTAAAAGGTAAAATAAGAACAACAGTTCTAGTATCACTTTTTTGAAAATTTCCCTATGTCCCTCAGATAAACTTTATCTTACATATATACCAATATTATATTGATGATCATGTTACCTTTTATATATCCAATTCTTTCCTGAGTACTAAGATAATAAATATCTCTAAGGAACTTCCCTGAGTACTAAGATCATAACTTTCTATCCATGTATCCCCATGCCCCAGCACAGTGCCTGGCAGTGAGTAATCACTAATATTATGTAAATGAGGGTTTCTCAATTTATGCACATTTAATATTTTGAGCCAGAGAATTCTTTGTTGTGGGAACTGTCCAGTTCATTGGAAGATATTTAGCAGCATTCCTGGCCTCTAATCACCCAATGTCAGTAGCATCCCCCCAGTTGGAACAACCAAAAAGGTCACAAAGCATTAAATGTACCCTGGGGACCAAAATGCCCTACTTGACAATCACTTACATAAAAAAATGTTTCTGTCAAAAAATACAAGCCACATGTTTTTCCGCGTGGCTTGCAGTATCTTAGTTCCCCACTAGGGATCGAACCTGGGCCACTGCAGTGAAAGCGGTGGACACCAGGGAATTCCCAAGCCAAGCCAAGCCAAGTGTTAAACAATTCACTTACCAAAAAACTTTGGGCATTACATGGTTTGCTTCTAAGGGGCGACTAAGAAACGTAAGCTAGAGGGGAAGTTAAGCTCTGTCAGGAAAAGTTTATAAAATGCTTTAAATGTCTAGATAATCAAACGTAATTCATATTAATTGCATGCTAGAATATTGTTTCCTTTGGAATTCTATTCAGAAAAGTAAGTTTGCCAAGCAAAATAATTGTGTAAATAGGACTGTACATTGTGGTGTTTTAAAAAATGACTGTTAATAGTAGCTATATGTATTCAATGTCCTAACTATAAATTATTTTGCAAGGTTTGTATCTATGAATTGACCATTAATTCTAAAATATTAAGGTTCATAATATTCTATCCATAAAACATTTAGTGTGAATATTCCATAAGAAAAGAATAGTTAGAAAATAAAGTACTGTGCATCAGCTATGAGAAGAAAACTTGACCAAGGGCATAACTAGCTTGTTAGAAAATAATGTGTTTGCACTTTATAAACTGCATGTTTTTGATTCAGGATGTGTTTTGAACTTGACCTCTGTTGCAAGATGGTGAGTAGTGAAATAATTGAGTACTATTATGTTAATGGAGTTCGAAAAAAGAGAAAATGAATTGGTTTATATTTATGTGTCAAACTGAGATAGTTAAAGTATAAATCTGACTCTGCCAAAATTATTTCCTGACAAGCAATTAGAATCAGTCTTTAAGAACAGGCTGCTGAGCCAAAACTGAATATAGAACACAGGCAGTTAATAAAAGAAACAAAATTGGAAAAATACAAGAAAAATGTTTAATCTCATTATTAGTCTGCAATATGCCAATAAATGCATACAATTTTCACCTATCAAATTAGTAAGATTAAAAATGATAATGGATGTGTACTTTCATAAACTGATAGTATGAATATATAAATTTGTACCTATTCTGGAGGGCAAACTGGCAGACTTAGCAATCTTGACTGTTATTCTATTTTAAGGAAATATTTCTAAACTGGTAATCAGAGAAGTATATGACAATTTATATAAAGAGAGTGTTGATGACAGGAAATAATAAAGGACCTAAATGATTAATGACAGGGAAATTAAATTACTCATAGCTTGTTTATACTCTGTAGTGACTGACACATCCCTCCTCCCCGTTTTTGTTCTTTTATAAGAACACTTACAAAACAGAGAAAATCTTACTTTATATGAAAAGGAGAGTGATTAAGAACAAGGGCTCTAGAGTCAAGACTACCTTGTTCAAATTCTAATTCTATTATCTTCTACTCTGTGATCTGGATTAACTTATTAATGATTTAATTTTTCTAAATCTAATTTTCCTGTTTGTAAAGTGGTACCTCTTGTGTAGGTTTGTTGTGAGGATTAAATAAGACATTACATAAATGTTTATCACAATGCCTGGCACACAGTAAGTGCACAATAAATTTTCATAGCTATCGTATCATTTGGGATGATGTTATTAAGAAACCCAAGATATAAACCTTAATATATGTTGGGTTTGCTACTGGGCAAATTAATCAATTAGTCCTAGCTAATAACTATATGTTGAGATTACTGGTGGTTTGTATTTACTTCATTTTGCTTTTCTGTATTTCCCAAATTATTTTTTGGCAAAAACAGTAAAATCAAAATATATTTAGAAATCTACATTCAGAAAAAAAATTTAAAGCTATTCATAAAAGGCATTTTATTATGCCTTTTGTAAGTCATAAAAACATCTGTCTTTTCCTTATCCTAAATGACCGTATGTTTTTCAGTTAAAATCTCACCTTTAATACTGTGTCTTAATAAAAAGGTCACCATTTTTATGCTCTTATTAAACACCTATAATACGCAAAATGCTGGGGTCCTAATATTCTCATTCTGATTCTAACAAACCAGGAATTATGGAAATTTGAAGACAGATTTTCTGGTTAATAAAATAGGAGCTTTCTGCAGACGGCCTCAAGTTTTATTTTTAGTTACTAACCATCATGAGAAACAGGACATCTACAAAGGCTTTTGCCTTTTATCCTTCTCTCAAGATTGATCTTAGTTTTGACCAGAGGACAGCCAGTTGGAGGATGAGAAAAGAATTTAACTAATAAGAGATATTTTCTTTCAGACATTTGCTCAAGATTTCTATAATGAGATTACCTATGATTGCACAGTAAGTACACATCTACTACTGTAATATGGTTATGAGCAAACCAAATAAAAATTGATTCCTGAACATCTAAGATGTTTTTATGCTGCTTATATGAATAGAAAATAATCTCTATTTCTTCATAAGTACTAAATATTACAAGAAATCTAAAAGCATTCAGAGATAAATACAAAAAGTTTAGAGTGGTTTGTATTTTATAAACATCGAAATATCTAACTAGTGAACTTTTCAGGTATTGATTTTGATGTTCACGGAATTAAATACTGGTAAATATACATAAAGAAGTTTGTATTGAACAGTTTCTTTATCCAAGGCAATTGACTTTTCCCTCAATGGTCTCTTTCACTCCACTGGATCTCTTGTGCCACACATGTAATGTGTTAGTTTTTGCCAGCAACACTGAAATATTTGATGTAGGAGACAAGGGGTAGAAAAAGAGACTGGGGTTTCAGAGACTGGTTATTAGTACCTGCTACTGTCATTGCCTATATTCAGAACTGAAGGAGTGAAACTTCCTAACAAAATGCTCATATAAGGAAGCTACATCTTCCTTTGCGAAGTTTGAAAATGATCTACTGTTCTTCAGGAGAGAAAGGAAAAAAAGAAAGAAAAGAAAATGAAAAATTACACGACAACTTGTTTGTTAGGAGTAGCTGCCTACAAAGAATCTCCTGATTGCAAAGAAATTTAGAGGATCTTCTTATTAAATATAAAAAGGACTTGAAGACTAATAAAGGTATGACAGAAATACTGCCTTTCAGGTTAACCTTTACAAAAAAATACATTACAAAACTCTATTTCCAATTGAGCTTCCCTCAAAATAAAAACAGAATTTCAGATGTCACGAGAAAATAAAAAGTATATTTATTACAAATAAAACAAGTTGAATAAAATGATGTTACTGATATTTTCCTTTAGCCCAGGTCTTATACTTTAAAATACATAAATCGGGCTGGCACAGTGGTTGAGAGTCCGCCTGCCGATGCAGGGGACGCGGGTTCGTGCCCCGATCCAGGAGGATCCCACAGGCTGCGGAGCGGCTGGGCCCGTGAGCCATGGCCACTGAGCCTGCGCGTCCGGAGCCTGTGCTCCGCAACGGGAGAGGCCACAACAGTGTGAGGCCTGTGTACCGCTAAGGAAAAAAAAAAAAAAACCTAAATCATTTATTTTCATTAAATATGTTCTTCAGAATGAATACAAGTGAAGAAAAATCTTTTAAAATTATTCACCATTGTTAAAAAAAATAAAAGTTAAATCTGGATGTAATTTCTATTTTAATGCTTTTTTCCTGACATGAGAACTTTGATCTTCCCAGCTGTGCTGTCAAAATAAATAACTTTAGTAGGATATCAGGGGATGGGAGGAAAAATAGGTTACTAAAACTTATCTTAAGTGCAGCACTTTTAAAGAGATTACTTTAAAGGAATCACTGTGAGGTACTGACCAATAGGAATGAAGCTAATTGCTCTCAAATTTGAAGGCACACATCAAGATAGGGAGGACAAACAAACTCCTAGTTCAAATGATAAATTAATCAAAACCATAATAAAAACCGATAAATGTAACCAGGAATTCAAGTGAGCTTTAGTTGACAGTAAGAATAAATTAAATTACCAAACATTTTCAGTATTAGTATATAGTTGTACCTCAGGGGGTAAAATCCCTCATTGTGCTTGCAATTACATTCAAGAACAACCTCCTGAACATTAATTATCTATTTATCTCTAACCATTCTCTATTCTTCCACTATAAAACCAATAAACTTGGTTTTAGGTAATGCTGTTTATTAACAGCTAACCAGTGAAATCAGTAATCTGTCACTGAATGCCCTAGGTTTTAAAATTAAAGAGATTCTTATTGGCATTTAAACTATTACCAGAATCCTTCAGCTGTGAAAAGGTATTAACATAGAAGACATTCTTTTTCCTGAATCAGTGATGCTTAGAAGAGGTGAAACGATTCCCTCATATACAATCACTCTGACTTTGAACATTTTCCCTGAAGAATTAGAAGAAAATAATAAAATTTTGTGGATGATATTAGAAATGTATTTTTTTGCTAAATGTCTTTTTCCCTCTTTTGGAATGTAAGTTCCTTGAGAACAAGGCCTTATCTTTGTGTTACAGACACCTAACAGAGTATATGGCACAGAGTAAGCCTTTTTGAATAGATTCTGAGAGAATTATTGGATGTATTGAATTAACTTCTCTTCTATGCAAACAGAATAGTACTAGTTTATACACCACCCTCGGGAGAACTGAGAAGATAGTCACTCAAATCATTTTCTGTGTTTGATACTTTAGATGAGGAACCTTGGCTCAGAAAGGCTGGATAGAGTATGTAAAATCACCAAAAAATTGTTGAGTTGTGAAAACATTATCACCTAAAGGATTGAAAATCTTCTTTCCTAAACACATTATTATTGCATATTTAACTACTCTAGTTTCAAACTCCCTGAAGACAAGGAACAATTTTTTCCAATCTTTGTAACTCCTGTAAGGTCTAGGACACTATGGTGCAGAGTTCAATTCAGGTAGAAAGCTGGGTATCCAGAATTGAAGACCACTGAATTGAAATGAACTCCTGTTCCCATTACTGGTTCCTATAAACACAACCTGGTTGCCTCATCTCAGTTCCGTTAACTTCATTTAAACCTTGCCTTTCAAACGCTTACCTCCGCTTCTTTTAAAGTCTGCATTATTCCACTTCGAGTATTTTTTAAATTCAACCTTCTCCAGAATCACTTTTGCTGTCCTTCAAACATCCAATATCTGTGTTATTTCAACTTTATTCTCCCTTTTATTCTTAGAATATAGTGTCTTCTAAATCTCACTTGGCCTTCTGTGGCCTTTCTAAAGGTTTATAATTTCTTCGACTCCTGATACAGTATCTTGGACTTATCCATCTTTCGTGTTAATTATGTAGTTTCCCTGATGTCTTTGCTACTAATTTAATTTCTTCTTAGACAAAAGTATTAAAAGCTACTGAATTCACTTCTAGGTAAATACCCAAAAGAATGGTAAGAAAAACAGGTACTTGCATACTAATGTTCATAGCAGCATTAATGTAAGAGCCAAAAGATGGAAACAACTCAAGTACCCATCAACAGATGAATGGATAAACAAATTGTATATACACACAATGAGGGATGAAATTGTGATATATGCTACAACATGAATGAACCTTGAAAATATTGTTAAGTCAGACATAGAAAGAAAAAAATTGTATGATTCCACTTATATGAGGTCCCTAGAATAGGCAAATTCAGAGACAGAAAGTAAAATAGAGGTTACCAGGGGCTAGGGGAGGGAGGAATGGGGAGTTATTGTTTACTGTACAGAGTTTCTATTTGGGATTGTGAAAAAGTTCCGGAAACAGATAGTGGTGATGGCTATACAAAATAGTGAATGTACTGTACTTAATGCCACTGAATTGTACACTTAAAATAGTAAATTTTATGTTATGTGTATTTTATCACAATAAAAAAATTAAAACCTACAGAAGTAATTTTCTTGACTTTCCTAGAGCAGTCTTTTGCTTCATATCAATTTTATCTCTATCACTAAAGGAAAAGGAGAGGGAGAAACAGAAGCAAAACCTATCCATACCTTTTCCTGTACTCCCTGTTTATCACTCTTTTTAGCTTTTCCCTTCTCCTTTTCCCTCTCATTTTTAGTAAAAATAAAATAAAATTTAATATGGATACTCAGCATTTTCCACACTTCAAGCACAATGATGTTGTGGATATATACACACATAGAACACTTCAAGTCTACATACACACACTTTCATGCATGCATACACACCCCACTTTAAATCTCCTCAGACTCTTGAAATTGTGTGAAAATTTCACCAAGATTCTTCTCTACTTTTTGTTTGATCTTGTCTTTTGTTTAAATACAAGTGAATAAGACAATAAGCTTTATAGTCCAGATAATTAAAGCTTTTTAGTCTAGTTGCCAAATACTTAGTAAATAAAGGAAAATTTCAATTTTAAAAAGTTTACCCACACAAAAGAAAACACAGTCTAAAATGTGGGAGGGAAAGATAAATACATAAAAAGGATCTCTAAATGATATTACATAAATTATGGAGTAGCAGAGAAATGATATTCTCAAAGGAAAAAATGGAGCAGAGTGGAAAGTTACCTTAATCTTAACTACAAAGAGCTATAAGACAACTAAATTTATTATTTTTAGAGATGATACTTTAAAGTTTCAAAAAATTCTTCTGGTCTTAACTAAAAAGGATAAAATTAATAGGAGTAATTTATCCTCATGAAGCCCTGGAAAAATCAGGGAAAATAGGAAACAAATTTATTATATGGAAAATTACTGAAAGATCCCATACACAAGGAACAAAAGTACATAATATATGATATGAAAAGGCAACTGAAGCAAAGATGATAAATGATTTAGAAAAAAATCTATTCCTAAAGAGAGGGAAGAATGTGGAGTTGTATAAAAAAGCAGAAAGATGGTAGTAGTGAATTTAAGTCAGTTTAGGAGTAAACTGGACTGGACTTAAATAGTGAGGCATTTTCCTATTGCTAAGATATGTTTGGACAATATGTAGGCAACACTTCTTGGAAATAAAATCTGATCAGGGTTACAAGACAACAGAGGAGCAACGCCAGTGATTTACCAGATGCAGAGAAGTATAAGGGAGGCAATATGGACCAATCAGCAAGTTGCAAGGCTGAGTACACAGGCGATGAATGTGATGTCTCATGTCAACTAATGGGGCAGCCATGTGCAGCAAATAGGTAGAGAAGAACAGTAGTCAAGCAAATTCAGTCAGCAGTCCAACTTAGTGGCACAAGGCAAGTAGAGATAGGTAACAAAAGTGCTAAACAATCTGAACCTACTTATAATATTACTGGTATAGACTGGGTAGGGCAAGATCAGGCAGACAGATAGCATAGCACTTGGAAGGCCACGGTATAGGAGAATGGTAGGAGAGCCGACAGACAATGCTGGGCAGTCTAAAATGCTAAAATAGCAGATGAATATGTAGTACCAGGCCATTTGCTGATGGACAAAGCACCAGTGAGTGAAGAATGCAAATCATTCAGCAGATACGTAATGGGGGGAAAAAGGAGAGACAAAAATCAAAGGCAGTTAAACAGGAAGACAGAACAGCAGAGAAGTGATGACAGATCATCAGAAGCAGTTGGGTAGGGTAGTGAAAAGCTGTCAGCAGGAGAACAAAACAACACTCAGGAAAAGAAGAGATTAAGACTGAAGCAGTCTCCTGAATGGGGTGTCTTCCATCTAGGAAATAGTCATCAATAAACTGCGTATGAGAATCTACAAGAGAAACAGCACACAAATGGAGATAGCATATGGATCTGAACTCTACTGCCCAGGGATACGGAATGACCCTAGAACATAGATACATAACAATCCACAAGGAAATTAAACAAATGGGAAAAATGGGTCCAAGCGTTTTTTTATGATGATAAAAGAAACCAAAACACTAAAAATTATTAATCTGGAAATGATTGGCTGGGATTGAAGTCTTCGCTTACCCCTTTCTGGAGCCCACAAAATGGGAATGTTGGGAATTTCTGCAGCAGAAAAACAGAAGAGAAAAGGGATTTCTGACTCCCAGTTTGAGGAAAGCAGGTCAAATTTAGGGCTGTATAAACTGGTTCAGGGAAACAAGAACCAGCCTGAACCTTCTCCCTTCCTCAGAATCAGGCCATTCCTGAGGTTTGGGAAAGGTTTAGGAAGCCCTCACCCCATCATTCCCCACAACCTCCCCTTTCACACTTACCTCCAGTGCAAACAGTTTCCAGCAAGGAGGTACTTGGGAAAATTCACTCCCATGTTTACACCATGGCAAAATTTCAGGATAGCCAACTAATAGTACTTCCTGTGTAGGCCAGGTTCCTGTTCAGTGGGATCCCTTCCACCCTTCGTGAGTGAGCAGAGGGGACAGGTTACTAGAAACTACATACCTCTTTGAAAGTGGATGGGAAATGAAGCAGGGGTAGTAATACAATAAATAAATAGTAATACTAGTAAATACCTTGATGATCTCATCAGTTGTCATGGATTTTAATTCCATTAAGATACTGATGACTCTAAAAAAAATAGTATCTCTAGCCCAGACTTTTCCTTTGAACTCCAGATGCATATACCTAACTGCCAACTTAACACCTCCATTTGGATATCTAAAGGCAATTCAAATTTCCATGACCAAAGTAAAACTCCTGATCTTCCTCCTCAAACCTCTTCTTCCCCCAGTCTTCTCCATTTCACTGAATGGCAACTGCATTCTTCCAATTGCCCAAGTCAAAGTCCTGGATCTTATACTCGACTCTTCTCTTTCTCTTACTCCATCTGTTACCTCTACCTTCAATATATAACAATAATGTATTTCTCACTACCTCTATCTCTATCATTGGTCTGAGTCACTATCATTTTTCACCTGGATTATTTCAATAAATGCTAAATGCTCCTAAATGCTTTCTCTGTTTAAATGTAAGTCAGATCATGTTACACCTCTGCTCAAAACTCTCCATTATACTAAGGGTGACACACAGGTTCTACATGATCCATGGTTTGCTCCTTCTCCTCCTTTAGGTCTTTGCACAAATGTCGCCTTATCAATGAAGCCTTGCTTGATAGCCTTATTTAAAATTACAACCCTCTTTCCGGCCTGTACTACCTATCCACCTTCCCTGGTTTATTTTTATCCATAGTACTTATCACCATCTCTAATACTATGCATTTTACTAATTTACTTGTATTTGTGACACACCACTAAAATGTAAATTCCATAAAGGCAGAATCTTTGGACTTCTTTGTTCATTGCTGTATCCCCAATATCTTGAACAGTGCCTGGTATATACACAGTAGGCACTCAGGGCATATTTGAGTCTATGAAGTGTTAATTTTCACAGGGCAACTCCTTTCTGTCTTAAATTCTCAGAGCATTTTTCTGAAAACCTTACACCCTATGAGCTTTTGATTAACAGAGCAGATGCTAATACACTATAGGTTAGGAATGTCCTAAAGTAGGGGGTGGCAAACCACAGCCAATGGGACAACTCTTGCCTGCTGTCTGTTTTTTTGCATGGCCTGAAATCACAGTAATCTTCGCATTTTTAAATAATTGAAAAAAAACTCAAAAGAAGCGTAATACTTCATGACATGAATATTATGAGAAAGCCAATTTTAGTGTCCATAAATAAAGTTTTATTGGGGCACAGCATGGCCCATTCATTTATATCATCATATGGCAGACTTTGTGCTACAGGGCTGGCAGAGCTGAGTAGTTATGACAGAGACTATATAGCCCACAAAGCCTGAAATATTTATTATCTCTAAATATTTACTACCTCTAAAGAATAAGTTTGCTGATCCCTCTTTTAAGGTATTTTATATTTAAAAGGCAAACAGTAATAACTAAAGTTTGAACAAAGATAAACTAGAGCATTATTATTAATACTGTTGCACAAGATACACCTATGAGGGAAGGTGCATTTATATTAGGATAGGCTTTCAATATTATATAAAAGCAGACCTCTCATTCCTCTAAATATTTAATACTGATGGTGATATTCATTCATCTATCCACCCCACAGAGCAATCTCATCTTAAGGGACAGGATACAGTACAGGCAAGTCTTAAAAAATGCCAAAAAGGGAGTAAACGAGAAAGGGAAGTAAATAGGACCCACAAATAGAACTCACATCAAAGTATCACGTAATTACCCAAAACCTCTAAATACTGTGTTTAACAATAGTGGGAAATTGGCATGACGTGAATCTCTTTTGAATCTTATCAATGGGGTTATAATGCGGGTCTCCTATATAAAATATAGTCTTGAATCACTGCAAGCATGAGAAACATTATAATAAGACCCCATTTTACTTTACTTACTTACTTAGTTACTGCCATGCCGCATGGCATGTGGGATCTTAGTTCCCTGACCAGGGATCAAACCCATGCCCCCCTGCACTGGAAGCACGGAGTCAACCACTGGACCGCCAGGGAAATCCCGTATTTATACAATATTCAAAACTAATTTTGTCATTGCTTCCAATGCCTACATTTTGTAGAAAAGTATTCTTAAAATTTGCAGAACTCTATTCAAAATCATCTTCTAATCAAAACTGACCTATCTTCTCCTCACATAAAATTTTATGCTGAGGATTATTACATGCAAGGGCCATATATCATATGCTGTAATCAAACTTAGGGGAAGGAGTGAAGAAGGTGAGGGGAAAACACTTAAATTATTCAATGACATCCAACAATATAATGCTATCTTCAGTCTTCATAGAGGATTATAATATATTGCCTCTTGTCAATTGGTCCTTTTAGCACAATCAATTGCTTCTTCTGCATTGTGCCTTTGATATTTGATGTCCTTCTCTCTCTCTGTGCAACTGGTAACAGTTCATTTTCAAACTCCATACTTCCAACAGCTTTACTTCTTTCTTCTCAGCATCTTTTGAAGGAACTTGGATTCTTCCTGTAAATTCTCAGTTGTGTCTGTTATTATGATTATCTGAAATGGTTACTCCCTCTGTTGGATATTTGTCTGCCATTCTTTAATAGCAGCCATGGTTTTCCCAAGTTCCAATATGAGGAAATAATACTAGTAAAATTATTAGCATAATTCCAAACAGTTTATTTTGTTATCTGAGTCCATTTTCTTACCCTCTATCAGTTTCCTTTTATGCCTGGCAATACAAATATTCTGCTCTAATTCAGTGATATTATTCTAAGAAGCTCAGAGGACTTGATAGATATAAATCCATTTGTCATCATATTACATTTTGTGTGAAAAGTGATACTAAGTCCATTTTATAGATGGAGATCTAATAAAAGGAAGATGAATTCACATTCTTGGTTTCAGACAATAATGAAGAAAGGAATACTCTGAAATCTTCATTCCTGAAACTATATCTCTAAATAAACATGCTTTTAGCATTTTATATTTGCAAAATATTTAATGATGCTTTATTGTCAATATCTTAGCATATATTTTGCAAAACTATTCTAGTTTGCCAGTCTCTGTTCATTTTATGAGAGTAGGTTGTAAGGGTGAGTTGGAACACTGATTTCAAGATTTTATTACTCTGATAAATTCAAGGTAAAAACAAACATTTAGCATGTCATCTCTGTTTCTTTTTCCTTTTCTGTAACCTATCCTGCTTGATTTTTTCCCTAGAGAAAAATTCTTTCAATATTTACTCAACCATTATCTACTTACTTTTTAAGCTAAAGTTCTATTTAGATTGTAGGTACTAATACGAAATATTTATGTAGCAAATAAATATTGCTTTTACTTACATTAACTCACATAATATAACTACCCTCTGAGGTAGGTACTCTTATTCTCTCCATTTTACACATAAGAAAACTGAGTAAAGTAAGTTGCGTAAGGTCACATGCTAGTAAGAGGTGAATCTAGGATTCGAATCCAAGTAGTCTGTGCTCTTAAGCACTATGTTATGCTGCGTCACAAATGGTTATATGGGCAACACTACTTTTCTAGTAAGAGCTCTAATTAGACATAGAATTTACGATAATAAGTATATTTGTACTCACTTGTATGTTAACTGATATGATTCATCTCTCTTCCCCATCAGAACTCCCCAAAAGTTGAAAACTTGTTCTGATGCAGAGTAGGCATGCAATAAAGAAACGTACTTAAGGGAAAATGAAGACAGCGTTTTATTTATGGGTTCTTCATATATGAAATTTTTCTTTTTGCCTTATGCTAAAAATTCCAAAATTCCCACCTCAAGGAACAATGTACACTTCCCTCTGCAGTATTGCTATGTGGAACAGGAGGCTTTCAACATGATTTTTAAATGCAATGTCACATATTGCTCTAATTATCTAAATGTTCTAATGTTATACCTGTTACTTTTCAACTGGGATAGTAATACTAAGGAGCTTTTCCTTTTAATGCATAAATAAAACAAAGGGTAAATGTCTTGGGTAAGGTGGCAGGGTTGGACTTTCAAATAACTAGAACTATACAAGCAATAAACTCTCAGATGAAAGAAGCTGTGACTGAGATGTTCACACAAAGGCTGGGAATGATGAAAAGGTCATGCTAGGACTTTGAACACGACAGATTTTGAATTCTCATCAAACGGTGAGTTCTCTATTATTACCTAGTAATTTTATATAAAACATTAAGCCAACTCGAGGTACAGCACTGACAAAAAATCTATGATAAAAAATATCCCTTGTTTTGATGGTAAGATAAGTATTGACTGAAAAGGTTTCCAAACAACAAATCAACAAAATTAGAACCTGGCACTTCACAGCAGTTTAAATTTTATATACAAATAATGGTATGGATAGTCACTAGGTTTGCACATTACATCAGAACTTCAAAAACAAAATAAAACAAAAACCAGGGCAAAAAAACCAATCTTCAAAAATAATGATGTTAGTCTTACTGGGGAATGTTCACTTATTGAATAAGTGCCAATTCTCAAAAGCATTTACTTTTAGAAAGGATTGATGGCACGGTTTTACTGTGTGTATTGCTTGATAGTCATCTTATGAATTCTGGCTTCAGAGGAATCTCTGAATAATGATAGTTGCTGTTTTGCATCTCCACAGATGGTACTACTCTAGCTGTTCTAAGAAAGAGATTAAAATAACATAGTTCTAGTTTATCCATCCTTCTATGTAAAGTGAATCTTCTGCTCTAGCCAGGAAGATTTTCTTAATTTTATCTTTCTCTGTGGCTTGATCATACATTTCCCTTTCTTTCTTACTCCCATCAGTAATGTCTTCTTCTCTCCTAATCTAAATCCTATTTCTCTCCTTCAATTTAGCTTAAATTCTACTTGTATAAAAATTTCATTGATAGTTCAGCTTTATATTAATCTTTCCCTTTAAAGAATTTTTTTGACCTGAATTGTCTGATTTTTTTTTTTTTTTGCAGTACGCGGGCCTCTCACTGTTGTGGCCTCTCCCGTTGCGGAGCACAGGCTCCGGATGCGCAGGCTCAGCGGCCATGGCTCATGGGCCCAGCCGCTCCGCGGCATGTGGGATCTTCCCGGACTGGAGCATGAACCCATGTCCCCTGCATCGGCAGGCGGACTCTCAACCACTGCGTCACCAGGGAAGCCCATTTGTCTGAACATTTTTGATACTAAGTTTGTATTGTTTTGATTTGTCAGGTGACAATTTTAGGAGTACATGTACTTTAGCATTCACTCAATAAAGCCCAAGGTGCTTGGTAAATACTTGTTAAATTGAACAAAGACTATAAATGTTGTTTTTAGCAAACTGGTAGGTCATAAATGTGCCCATGCTCTGAGGCATATACTACTTTACAATGGATAATGCAAAATAAATATAAACCCCAGATAAAAGGGACTATTACTAAAAAGCTATCCTGAATGTCACATATTTGGGCCATTTCAAGCCATATTCCAAAAATTTTAAACTACAGAGTACAAAGTAAATAGGTTCAGACAGGATATCAGGAGGTACTTAATGCAACTGCACTAATAATCCACATATCATATAGACTATAGAAATTCTTATTCTTGTTCCTTTGCCCATGCCTTGAAGTAGTAGTGGGAAAATGTTGACTAACATTCTTATTTTTTAGACATATCCACCAGGTATGCTAATAGCTAACAATAGGTATCAGAGTACAATGGTTAGTAGCAGAAACATTTGGGGCTGTCATATCTAATTAGAGGTAATAGGTAATATTATTAATTAAATGAGAAAAAAATGGTAAAGGACATTTACTGAGCATCTACAAACAAGCCAGGTTTTATACTAGATGCTTTTACATGCATTATAGTCACTTCCTAGCTTGGATAACCTTGGGCAAATCAATTAATTGATCTGTCTCAGTTTCTCCACCTTTAAAATAGATACAACAATAGTACCTGCCTCACATGGTTGTTTTGAAGGCTAAATGAATTAACATATGCTTGAAATAGCTCCTGACACATAGTAAGCGCTATATATGTTTGTTAATTAGTATTATTGACTACTTTTATTATCTCAATTATCATAAAAAACAACCTTGAGAGGTAGGCATTAGTTAATTGAGTAGATGAGAAAACTGAAGTTTGAACAGGTTAATTTGCTTTAATTTCATAGCTAGTTAGTGGTAGAGTTTTAGATTCAAATTTAGGTCTGTCTGACTCACTAAGTGTTAGTATCAGGATATAGACATATTGCATCCCAACATATTTAGACAAAGGTAAAAAGATGAAAACGTATTTCTCATGTCCAGGACTATTTCATAAAAATTACAAAAAGAGCTCCTTCAAATGGCATAAAATATAACCTTATTTGACCATAAAGGGATAGTATATTTTACTGAATCTAGTTTTAAATATTTCCAGTACAAGAGTTTCTAGTATTCTGCTTTCTTACCAATTTCACACTGTTTAGTTATCCTATTTATATAGAACAATTTAAAAATACTCAAAATTTTATTTCAATATGGTTATTTTTACCTTTACCATGTATAATAGTATTTTACTTTAGTCATAACAATGTTAGAATTACAAAACAAATATTCGTAGAGTTCTACAGTATCAGTATATGATATTTTGCTAGGGAAATTAACAATGTTTTCTAGAGAATATTGATATGTACTTGAAAGCAACTATATAATTTAAATGACCTACAGTAGTGATCAAATTTTCTTTCAAAAACACAAATTATTAAACATGGTGTTCTGCTATGCTTCTGCTATAATGCAGGAGAGTTCTTCTGGTTTTTAAAATGTCCAATGTTAACTTTTAGATGGTGCTGTTAAATGTAAATTCTCACTGATTTTCACAAGAGTCACAAATTAAGAATCATTAACATATAGTCAGTAACTCAGCTCAATTATGTCTCCTTCCTTTTACTTACACAGTATTCTCGTTTTGGAAGCATTATAATGTAAGAAAAATGGTTAATGACCACATAAAATTATAGTTGACTTACAGTACATTCATACCTGAAGTTATGAAATATATAAATTTCAATATACTGATTATGAAATAAATTTTATAAAATAAATAGTTTTTCTTTGATTTGATATTTCTGTAAAAAAATTCCTAATAACCCAAATGGAAAATATTTGTAGAAAGTTTAGGTAGTAATCTGTTCCAAAGAAATGTAAATATTTTAGGCTATAAACAAAATATGTGATCTGGAATTCATAATCTTTTCCTAGAAATTCATCCTTTGTACCAGATTTTACCTCTTTCAGCATTAGTCATTTTGTCAGATGCCTCTTCACTTCCAAAATGAACCATAAAAACCCTTTTAAATGAACATCCTTTACATCAAATTTATAGTTTCCTGAAATTTTTGTGATTCCTCCTTTAGTTTATTTCATAATGACAACTTTTATCAGGACACTTTTTAGGAGATACTACTACGAACAAATACTTGAAAATTTTTTTGGAGTGAGACTTTACTTAATGTATAACAAATCCAATAATTTGATCAATTTTGAAGGTTCAAAATTTTATATATTATTTATAATGAGGGATCTTTTGTTTTTATTATTCTATATTGTCTACTGAGACAATGGTGCAATACATTTTACTATGGAAGAAAAGTGTTCTTTCTTTGCTCCTTCTAAAAGTAAAAATTTAAGAAATGAAACCCAACATCATTTCAAATTACTACAGAACAAAAGGTAAAAGTAAATTTAAAAGTCAGTTAAAAATGTGAGTAAAGATGACTTATGTTCATCTAACAGACAGAGGTTGGCAAACTTTTTCTGCAAAGGATCAGATAGTAAAGATTTTAGGCTTTGCAGGCCTATACGGTTTTCATTCAACTATTCAGTTCTGCTGTTGTAGCCATAGGCAATAGGTCAATGAATGAGTGTGGCTATGTTCCAATAAAACTTCATTTATGGACATTGAAATTTACATTTCAAATAGCTCTCATGTCACAAAGTATTATTTTCCTTTTGACTTCTTTCAGCCATTTAAAAATGAAAAATCCATTCTTAGTTCACAAGTCATACAAAGAAATACGACAGGCTGAATTTGGCCTACAGGCCATAGTTTGCTGACCCCTGCAATAGATTGAGTTTCTTGAGGACAGGGACCATGTCTTATTCATTTTTTAACTCCAGCACCCAACATGGCATCAGATACATATCAAGGATTAAAAATAAAAAGCTTGATAAATGAATAAATAAATGAGACCTAAGATGCATGCTAGGCTTTTATTTAACTCTTTAATTCATAATCAAAATAATATATTACTATACAACCTTTTATTCTGGTGTAGCTTAGTAGTCTAAAAGTGCTGAAAATTATTTTTACCTTACAAATATTAAATAGTTCAGTATTTTCTAATTTACCATAATATATTATCAAACATTTCTTTGTAATTGCAAAGATGTTCTTTTTAAAATAAATGTTTCTTCATCGTTTATTCTCTTCTAGACTTTATGTCTAAGGGGCTTTCACTTTACCTCACTTACACCTCCTTAATTATACTTTTACCTTTTAAGAATAATAAAAGATTCTTTACGTAATAATACCTATTTTGGATATAATTGCTTTTAAGTGATAATGGGACATGAAGAGATAATATACTTGGTATAGCAATGAGTTACGTCCTATAGCATTTTATTACTAGCATTTCACCAATGTCAACGATTATCCAACCTTTATCAGATCCGAGAAAATGCAATCTATTATTAAAAATAAAGCTTTTCAAAAGTTGTAGAGTATGGATTATTATGCTACTATATGTAAGCTTTGATAGTATCTCATGAACAGAGGCAGGGAACAGGTACGTGACTATCAGATAAACCTCATTCTAAGATACAGGGCCTAAAAGTAGAAACAAATTCGTAATTTAGGAAAATCAATTCTGATTGCCTTATTCGTATAAAATATGTAAATAAGATACATTTTACTAAACTTGCTATTTCCACTTTTCTTAATAGACCTGGAAGAACTCTAAAGCTATTAAACTTTTCATTTTCTCTAAGGTTCAAACACAGTGCCAATAACTTTAGATTGCTTTATTTCACTCATTCAACTTATCATTTTCCCCCTTCCTTTTTTTTTTTTTTTTGCGGTACGCGGGCCTCTCACTGTTGTGGCCTCTCCCGTTGCGGAGCACAGGCTCCGGATGCACAGGCTCAGTGGCCATGGCTCACGGGCCTAGCTGCTCCATGGCATGTGGGATCCTCCCGGACTGGGGCACGGACCCGTGTTCCCTGCATCAGCAGGCGGACTCTCAACCACTGCGCCACCAGGGAAGCCCTCCCCCTTCCTTTTTTTAAACAACCCACACAACTCACAAACATTGTCCATTGTGTTTGTAGATCAAACTTATTACTGACAATTACTGACTATAAAATATTAGCACCTTAAGGGAGAAGTTTTATATTATTTTACCTTAATCACTAATATTTGTGCTTTCTGTCAATAACTTCTGACTCTATTTAAAAATATTTGCAACCTTAAGTTCTATATAGGTACATATGCTCTACAAATAGGTTTCTCTTTTTAGCCACAATTATCTAAGACAATTAACTATATTATTGCAGGTCCAAAATTATATTTCTGGATTCCTAGCTGACATCCCAGTGTTAAATTTTAGATATTATAAGAATTGCAACTATTTAAAGATAAGAAGAAATTAGAATTATTTTTGGGTGGTCTTATATTGCTTTTATGTTTATTTTTCAAAGGCTTAACAGCCCTATGGACTTTTGCTGTAGATAATCATACCTTATGTGTGTGTGTGTGTGTGTGTGTGTGTGTGTGTGTGTGTGTGTGTGTGTATATATATAATTTGAAATGAAGTAAATCTATTAAAGATCAAAATATTCACAATCAAGTAACTTACTTGTTTTCAAAAATAGATATTAGAGAAGACATAATTATATGTATTTACCCTAATACAATTTTAGCCAGGTAGTTGCTATAGGCATATACAAATATAAGAGCACTTCTAAGGTTTTCTGGTAACTGAAGAACTGCATTGAAGAATAAAGAAAGGACTTCTCAATGTTCTGATATAACGAAATACACAAAGTCATGGAAAGACATAGACTCTTGTTAACAGTAGCAAAAAAAATGTTGGGCGATAAACAGATACTAGAATGGTAGAATTTCAAGACCTCTGAATTATATGGAGATGGAAAAGATAAAATATGAAGCTTACTATGTTAAAATTTTAAAAAATTTAACAAGATTGTGACGATTTCATGGATATACTTTAAATCTAGTATACGACTATTTTTGCCCATTTGATAGTTATATATAAAAAATACTACAAATTTGTCTACTTTGGTAGTTATGTAATAACTAATAAAAAAAATTAACCCTTATAAGTTAACCCTTACATAGTGCTTACTAAAATGCCAGGAACAGTTCTCATTGAAACCTCACAGCCACCCTGGTAGATAAGCACTTTCATTTCCCTCATTTTATAGGAAATTAAGGCACAGAATGATTTAATAATTAGTCTACACTCACCGTGTTGCAAGTAGCAGAGCCAGAATTTAAAAGTTTGGATTTGCAACCTAGTGTTTTGGTATTAACTTGAAACTCCATGGAATACAAAATATTTAATTTTGTGATGCAAATTATTTTCCCACAATTAAAAATAATTTTGTTAACTGGTTATGAATGAATTCTATGGTAACTTTTTTTTACTTTTCTGATATAAAAGTAATATTATGAAAATATCAAACCAGTACACAAACAACAAGGATATATAAAACCAGGGTCATTTACTTCAAACACTTAACCCAACACTCAAACTCCAAAAATCAATGTCTTCACATATGTGGGAGATTTTCTTACAAACAAAACAAAACATAAACACACCTTTACAGGAGATGGCTCCCCTCCAATTGTACTTTTTAAGTTAGTCTCACAGTTTAAAAGAAATATAAAAACTGGCCAAAGGACCATTTCCCCTTAGGACCCAGAAGCTATATAAGAATTACTTCTTTTTTAAGTAGTTGAAGCTAACAATCTCCCAGAATTCTATTCTAATTGCTTAACAAAATGACTTTATTTATAAGCTTAATTATAATAATATTCCAAAAATTTCTGTGCCATGATTTTTACATAGAAGAATAGAAAACATTTTAAAACTTGTTAAAACAATGTGCATTTTCACATACTAGAGCCAATGGTTCCCAAAGTTTGGAAGCACGATCTATGGGCCAGCAACATGTGTGTTACCTGGGGCCTTACTAGAAACACAAATTCTTGGGACCCACTGCAGATTGACTGAATCAGAAACACTGTGGGTGAGACACAGCAATCTGTTTTACCTCTAATTGTGGTACAAGCTAAAGTTTGAAAACTGCTATATTAGAGTAAGGACAATAATTAATAGGTACTGAGCAAAAGTATCTTGCTATGAATAAGATAGGAGACACAATGGTGCACTGATTTGGAAATAAAAAATCAGTTAACAGTAGCTTGAAATTCAGCCAAGAAACACTTTTCTGGGAGGTAAAGGAAACAATGTCACAAGTATTAATATAAGTTTGCATATGACTCTGAAGTGACACATGAAGCTTATGGCTTCTTTAAAAAGAAAGAAGGACTTTCCCCCTGTATCACTGAGCACTATTCTTCATTCTTTCCCTAATTTTTTTTCCTGTGCAAGGTTGAAGGTAATTCTTGTGGCATGAAGCCTAGAGATTAATTCTGCCTTTTGGCTTATTAAATTCTGCATTTAAATTCACATTTAAAATTATGGAATATATAACTTTTTCATCAAATACTATAAAATTGGTATAAATATGCTATTGCAGTCATCCTACTTGAGACCAATGACAAGGGTATCTCAAGACAAATCAGAAACATTTTGAATTATATTAACAAAGCACATCAGACCAGATGCCATGCTGAGTCAGAGTTCTGCTATTACCTACTTTGGCAATATGCCTGAAATTCAGCCGATACCACAGACCACTGAGCAAATGCAGGATTACCTTCTGGACCAGTTCAATCTTCCTCAGTTTAGATAATTTCTAGTTTAAGTCCAAAGAAAAGAAGTCAAGAAAGTTTTTTTTTAATATAATGATTCTCCCACAGCAAAATGTTCACATTCTTAGAACCACAGGTCTCTTGTTCTGTCTAGCAAAATTACATAAATCATATAAAAAGAATAAAAAGGATTAAAAATAATAGTCTACTCATTGAATATCAGAAAAGCATATACTATCTCACCTCTGGAGTGACATCTCGTGGCGCAAACCCTGTTCCTCCAGTTGTTAATATCAAATTAAGTTCCTTTTCATCACACCAATCTATCAGGGTTTCCTGAAAGAAAACAATAATATTTTCACATGCAGAAGGACTTGCCTGCCTACTCAAAACATTCACATACTGAAATACTTCGTATACAGTGAAGAAACAGATTCTTTTCAACACTCATTAAGAAAAATGTGAAGCACAATTCATGGAACAGTTTCCACTGTTAATCAAAAGACACTGCAGTTTTGGGTATGCATTTTATTCATTATAGAAAATGAAGATGCAACCATCATATTCTTGAAAGTAAATGTTACACAGGAAATAGCATAAATAGTTTATAATTAATGTTCATTATGTATTTAAATGGCATGTCTGACATCTTGTCAGCCACTCAAAATATATTCAGGTTAAAAAAATTGAGCACTATTTCTAATTATGTGATCTCATTATTTAATAAGTATAGCAATCCTGTCAGGTAAATATTCACACTTCAATTTTATATTTAAGGAAACAGACTCATTGTTTTTTTTCATTAATAGACTCAGAGAGATCAAGAAATATACTTGCTCATGGGCTCACGAACTAGAAGGGGAAAAAGCTAGAATTTAAACTTAGAGCTGTTGGACGATGTTCCTCTATATTTTGCCTATGATTGAGTCAATATTTTTTTTTTCCTAAGTTTCAAGTGGTTTAGGAAAGTTTTACGTTTTTCAGGATGTTATTTTACATAGTTGCCTTAAAGGAAAGGTGTAGGAATAAATGATTGGTTAAAGTTTCTCTTTTTCCACACCAATATTATGACACTTAGTTGAGATTAGAATTACATACCATAAAATTTTGGAGTTGGTAGAGACCTTAGTAGATTTGTCTATTCATTTTACAGATAAGACAACTGAAGTACAATGTGGTTAAATAATTTACTCAAAGTTACCCAGCTAGTTTGTAAAGAAGTGGGACAAGGATCTCTGCTTACTCTATTGCTAGTTCTATTCATCCATCCTACATTTTGGCTATTTATTAAAAAGCACTATTAAGTGCTCATTTAAATTATAATTAAATATTTGCTTTGGTATTTTATTGTTTCATTACCTTTATACAATTCAGGTCCACAACTTAATAATACAATTATATCATTTATGTACTGATAATTAGATCTGAAATACCAGTAGCAGGCTGATATCTATATGTAAAATACAATGTCCTCAGTTCTCTAATTCATCAGTGAGATAAAATGCATGATAATTATTCAGAAGGACAATTCAGGATTTTTTCCCTTTTCTCACTCATTTTTATTTCATCCTGGTATCACAGGAATGGAGAGCACAAAACTCCAAATGAAGGAGATTTTTTCCCCTGCTGTGATTAATTAATGGCAACAAACTATTTTTAAAAAGACATAAAATATAGACTACTAGAGCCTAACTGAAGAACTCCCACCACTGATATAGTTATAATTTTGTTCTGAGGAAAGCTCACACACACAAAAAATCAATGGTTAATCTACAAACAATAAATGCTGGAGAGGGTGTGGAGAAAAGGGAACCCTCTTGCACTGTTGATGCGAATGTAAATTGATACAGCCACTATGGAGAAGAGTATGGAGGTTCCTTAAAAAACTAAAAACAGAACTACCATATGACCCAGCAATCCCATTCCTGGGCATATACCCTGAGAAAACCATAATTCAAAAAGAGTCATGTACCACAATGTTCACTGCAACACTATTTACAACAGCCAAGACACAGAAGCAACCTAAGTGTCCATCGACAGATGAATGGATAAAGAAGATGTGGCACATATATACAATGGAATATTACTCAGCCATAAAAAGGAACAAAATTGAATTACTTGTAGTGAGGTGGATGAACCTAGAGTCTGTCATACACAGTGAAGTAAGTCAGAAAGAGAAAAACATACACCATATGCTAACACATATATATGGAATCTAAAAAAAAAATGATTCTGAAGAACCTAGGGGCAGGACAGGAATAGACACAGACACAGAGAATGGACTTGAGGACACAGGGAGGGGGAAGGGTAAGCTGGGACGAAGTGAGAGAGTGGCATGGACATATATACACTACCAAATGTAAAACAGGTAGCTAGTGAGAAGCAGCCGCATAGCACAGGGAGATCAGCTCCGTGCTTTCTGACCACCTAGAGGGGTAGGATAGGGAGAGTGGGACGGAGACGCAAGAGGGAGGGGATATGGGGATATATGTATACGTATAGCTGATTCACTTTGTTATACAGCAGCAACAAACACAACAATGTAAAGCAATTATACTCCAATAAAGATGTTAAAAAAACAAAAACAAACAAAATCAATGATTATTATAATAAAGGTGATTATGTGGTGGTTTCACAAATCAAACTTAAAATTTCCAGTGTTTTGCTCTTCTATTTATTTAGAAATTAGAAAAGCAAAAATACTCATCATTCTAAGTAGTTATTATTTCTGGTCTATAAAAAAATACATAGTTGACTCCATAACTCAGCAATGAGATGAACTGATCTTGTCTTCCCACTAGTAGACCTTAGAAACTTTAGATTTCTTTGTAATATTCCATATTACTGAAGTGTTTGTGCCACAGCATTCTAGTCTTTGACCACACCTCCATTTGTATCAGATCTTGATAAAAAGTGATGTGAAATCTAACTTGTATCAACAAAAAACAGCTCAAGCGCTAAAAAAAAAAAAATTATATCAAATACTAATTTTCAGTATTGTCAATACCAAGAGGGCAATTCAAACTTTTCAAATTTCAAGATGCCAACAAAAATAGGCAAAATAGTCCCTTTAGAGTGAAGAATGCTATTGTTTGGCAACAGGCAATAATTCTTATAACATATTTCATTCATTGATTAAATAAACATTTACTGAGGACCTATACCATGTCTTAGGTGTTAAGAGTTAAAAAATAAGTGAAAGACTGACCCTGGTTTTAAAGAGGTCATAGTCCAGTAATGGTTCTCAACTTTGGTTACACACTGGAATTATCTGTGGAGCTTGTCAAAATACTGATGCTTGGGTCTCATTTCTGGGGTACAGCTTGGAAATTGGGATTCTAAAAAGCTTCCCAGGTAATTTTAAAATGCTGCCAACCAGTTGAGAACTACTAGCTTAAAGAGACAATAAGTTCAGTTATCTGAAGGTGAACTTCACAGCTAACCCAACTGGGTGGGCCCACAAAGATGTCATAGCTTAAGATTAGTTGCACCACAGGAATATTACTTAAATTTTTCTATTCCCAGGATGGATAACTGATAACACATACTCTATAGATTTTCTTTCATTTAAATAAAATTTGATATCTTGAGCTCAGTTAAGGATATGTTCTAGTATTTGAAAAGTAATATTTTGTGGTCCAAAGTAGCTGTGTGATGTACCACAGTTTTTCAACTGAGCAAAAATCTTAGTTAGGATTTTGGACTTTTAAAAGAAAATAGCAATCTTATCATTCACTCAGCTGGTCTCCAAAACATAAGGATTCTTTCTCAACCGTTAATATAAAATATGAGTATTCCAGACACCTAGTGGTCATATACTTATTTAACACATCAGCTCGTTTATTTAACAATGAAGTGCCTTTTATTCAGGCACTTCATTAGATAATAGGGATCTAAAGACAAATAAGGCCCTGGCCTCAAGGATTTAGTCAAGTATAGGTGCTGTGAGTCTAGTCAAGAACCTTGCTACTAAAAGTATGATCTGAAGACCAGCAACATTTGTTTTACCAGGGAGCTTGTTAGAAATATAGAATTTCAGGTCCCATCCAAGACTTACTGATTCAGGATCTGCAATTTTAGAAAGACTCCTCAAGGTGCTATATATGCACGTTAAACTGGACTAAGCCATGCTTTCTAACCATGTACCACTCAGGATATTGAGTCTTACTTTTCTATCATGTTAGATCACCTGAAAGCAATTTATCTCATCATATATGTTTCTGCACCTATAAGATACCTTTCATTTTGAGATATACCTGGCTGCTACCAGGTAGTATGTCATTGAGGATTTCTACATAAACCATCATTATGAAAAATTCCTCTGCATATGTTGCAAAACTGAGGCTGAAGACATTGTCTATTTTAATGGTTATTTTCCCTTACATAAAAGGTATTTCTTTAAAAATTTACTGCCTTGAGCTTACAGGTTAGCACAGTAGGATCAAGCTGTAACAAAGAATTTCTGCCTCTCCATATCTAACAGAAATCAACAACAACAAAAAAGAGTACAAACTAGAGGAAAAAACTTCCACCAGCAATGATCAAATGGGGAAAAATATACAGCTTTATGTCATAAATCTCAAAAGTTGGGTGGTCAACGACAGAAATAAATGGTCTTTGAGAAGCATACTGCAGCAGGGTTGAGGCTCATAATGCTGTTCTGGCTCCCAAAGAAGTCATAATGGTGAATTATCCGAATCATAAAAATTCTCACTAATACCTTCAAATCTAGAGAGATGTAAACTGAAAGAAACTATCTTTTCATCTTGAAAGCAGCTGCTGTGAGAAACAAATGAAACAAGGGGTTGAATCTCTGTGATCAAGTTGAAGGTTCCAGGAACAAATGCACACTGAATTGGGGAACTAATCTGAAACCCAATGATATCCCCACATAAACGGTGAGTTAAACCCTTATCTAGGTAGAAAAACTCTAGTACTGGACATTTAATAAAATCTCACAGAGAAAAACAGAGCATTCCATAAAAGACGATATGTTGTCTCTATTCCCTCGCTTCCTCTATTTTCCTTTGTGCAAGTCTGTCAAGATCTGATATACTCTGGGCTGACTTCATCTTTCTTCCTACGTCTCTGCAATGGTTTATAAAATAAGCTCAGATTGAAGACTGGATATTGTTCAAGCAGGTTTTCTTTTTTCTTTTTTTTGATAACCATACAATAAACAGAAATTTGAAGGCAAGGAGAGGGTAGTTAGAAGGAAATGTAACAGTGCTAGCTTCCTTATCTTTCAACCAACCCTAAGGTTTAAAAAGTTAAAACTATGACTGTAACCTATTAATGATTTTCCTGATTTTTTTTTAACTTTAGAGAGATCTCTGTTTAGCAAATAATATCTCTTGTAATATGCTCTTTTCATTCATTTTCTTTTCCCTCTGTTTAAATGAAATAAAATGCTATTCTGTATTAACTTTAGAGAATTATCCTAATTTCATATAGCTGTACCTTTTACTCAATTAAACATTCATTCATCCATTCTTCTACCTGTAATATAGACATAGAAAGATGTTAGAATGTTTTACAATTAATCTTAATAATAATTATTTCTGGGTAATTAGATTTGAAGTGCACTTTATTTTTTACTCTTTTTATTTTAGTTTTTTTGTATTTTTGGAATTCTTTATAATTCCCATGTGTTATTAAAAACTAAAGGGATTTTAAAAATTTAATTTTCTGTCCTGTTTCAGGAACTAACATAGTGTTGTAAGTCAATTATACTTCAAAAATAAACAAACTTAAAGAAAGGGAGATCAGATTTGTGGTTATCAGAGGCAAGGGGTGGTGGGAGGGGGAATTGGATAAAGGTGGTCAATCTAGTTGTAAGATAAAGAAGTACTAGGGATATAATGTACAACGTGATAACTATAACTAACACTGCCATACATTATATATGAAAGATGTTAAGAGAGTAGGTCATAAGAGTTTTTATCACAAGGAAAAATTTGTTTCTATTTCTTTCTATTCACTAAACTTATTGTGGTAATCATTTCATGATGTATGTAAGTCAAGTCATTATACTGTACACCTTAAACTTATATAGTGCGGCATGTCAATTGTACCTCAATAAAACTGGAAGAAAAAAATGGATTCTTCTGGTATTAGTTCTTCATTCTGGTAGCTAGTACTTTAATGTCTCATTTCCCCCTCATTATGAGCCAGCTGAGAAACAAATTTTATACTTAACAACAACTCATGCATTATTGTGGAAGATTAAATATGGTCACATATTCTTTATAAGTCCTCCTATCAAGAGGTGGAATGTATTTCTACAACCTTTGCATCTGGACTGGACTTATGACTTTGGCCAACAGAATGGGGCAGAAGTCATGGTGTGTGAGTTCTGAAGCCTATGTCTCAAAAGGCCTCACAGTTTCTGCCTTCACTCTTTTGGTATACTTCTATTAACATGATAGGAAGCCCAGGCTAAATCATGGAATGGTGAGAGATGATGTGGAGAGAAAGGCCTAGCAAAACAGATAGCAGCAAGGCCCTAGACATCTGACTGAGGCCATGTTAGATTCTCTAGCCATAGCTGAGCTAACGAATTATTTCAGCCACATGAGTGATTCCAGGTAAGACCAGATGATACACCTACCTGAGACCAGCAAATCTACAGATTTGTGAGAAATACTAAGTCATTGTTGTTTTAAGTCACTAAGTTTTGTGGTGGGTTTTGTTTTGTGTTTTTTTGCGGTACCCGGGCCTCTCACTGCTATGGCCTCTCCTGTTGCGGAGCACAGGCTCCGGACGCGCAGGCTCAGCGGCCATGGCTCATGGGCCCAGCCACTCCGCGGCATGTGGGATCTTCCCACACCGGGGCACGAACCTGTGTCCCCTGCATCGGCAGGCGGACTCTCAACCACTGCGCCACCAGGGAAGCCCTTGTGGTGGTTTTTAATGCAACAAATACAGTACAGATGACTATTTTAATAATTAGCATTTTTGCATCCTTCTCTTTCTCTGGCTATTTCCAATTTATATCTTATTAGTCATAAGTTCATACAAACTTTATAATAAATTTCCAAATAGCTTTGAAAGTGAACTTGACGTGAGTTACATTTTAAAAAACTGGCATAAAGTCTCACGAAAGTGATTGTAGCATTTAATTATTCAGTTTAAGAAACATACCAATGCCTAGTATGTGCAGGAAAATGTAGGAATGGGGGGGGGGGAAAACCATGACAAATGTCCTTGATATCAAAGAGCTCAGAGATATGAACAAATTAATATAGTATGGTACATCAATATATCACGGTTAGTGCTATGAAAGAGGGATGCCCATGTTAAGAAAAGTTTTTTACAGATATTACATATTTATGAATATATAACAGTTTCTCTACCATAACTAGGATGAAAACTATCACTACAGAGGTTTTTAGCAATACTTTTCTCTTGCCCAAGAGTGAAAAACCCAATAAAGAGAAAAATGGGACAGTAAGAGATATGAGGAAGTAAGTTTAGACAAGCCATCTTTCTCTACGTCCGCCCAAAGTCACATACTCATCTAGATCTAAATCTAAAATAATACATTTTCTTCTTTTCTCTATATTTATTGACAGAAACATGAATCATTGAATTAAGCAGACCTCACCAAAATAAAATCATTTGAGAAATGTTACATTTTTCTTTGGTCTACTAAAGAGCTGTGAAATAACCACCTGAAAAATTCCTATGTGTACATAATGAAACAGGGTCTTAGGGTCATCTCAGTAAAGTCTCTTCTAATGCCTCCAGGCAATTTGTTCCCGGAGTGTGTTCCTCTGGAAAGCACTTTTCACAGTTTAAAGAAATTTACATGTTTACATGTCTCATCTCTGAGAGTAACCTCCAAAAGGTTGATCATGTATCTCTATCAGTAAACAATTTCTGAATGTTATTTTCACAAACCACTGGAAAAGCATGTAGTATATCACACTTAAATAGAAATTTTAAAAAGATGAGATAAAGATGACATAATATTTTAAATAGCTTTTCATTTTATTTTATTAAATAATGCGCAAAAAGTTCTCAACAATGTTTTTGTGAGAGCAATGTGATTAATACGCGTTATTTTAGAAAATCTTGGTTTGATATTTTGTGATATGGTAATTAAAAAGTAAAAAATAGTTTTAAAAGATAACTAGACTGAAATGGAAGAAGTACTTTACCTATATTTACTACATCATTACACAACATTTATTTTTCAATCTCATCCACCAAACACGCAAGTGCCTTTTTGAAATGGGGTTAATAAATTTCCATCTTTTATAATATTAATTAGTTGTTTCTACAAAATAATTGGAAGATGTTACTTTGAAAATATTAACAAATAGGTTCAAAATCCACTAAAATTCTTCAAATGGAAAATTTTTAAATCAGTTAGAATTTTGTTTCCTAGATTCTTTTAAACTCTGCAGTTACTAGTTTTTATAAATAACGCAGTATCATTTCCACTAACGAAATAACTTAATGTGGACAATTTTAAATATCCAAGTATCTTAAGCATGTTTTAATATTTTAGGAAAATTTTCTTAAGTTCTTCTTTCACGTCATTTTTTCCAAGTTGTCTCCTGAATTGTTTTAACTTCTCATTTATTAAGCAGATCCTCCCATTCCTTGTCCATTAGTATCACCTTATCTGTATTCATGTATTATCTGGGCTTAAAATCTCTCTCTCTGGTCCTTTTTGGCTTTGTCAATCTACTCCAAGCCACTTTAAAATTAATATTCTAAAATATATTTCCTTAAAACTTTTTAAAAATAACATTTCTTCATTGGAGAAAACAGCAACACATTTTCTAAATATTTGTTAACATAGCTGAAGCTTTCACTAAGCTCTTAAAAAAGTAAATGCAAACAATAGGTATCATCTATTAGACTAAAGAGCATAGCAAGTGATTAAAATGAGAAGTATAAGGGTTTCTGAGATATTTCGGGGGTTGTAGAGATAAAAAGCAGGTGGCTTTATCCAAGGAGTATTCATCCATAATTTTTCATACATTTATATTTTCCATTTCCATGTATATGAACATTATATGCGTTCAAAACATCTATTTTTAAAAATATATATATGTGTTGGACTTCCCTGGTGGCACAGTGGTTAAAAATCCGCCTGCCAATGCAGTCATGGGACATGGGTTCGACACCTGGTCCGGGAGGATCCCACATGCCACAGAGCAACTAAGCCTGTGCACCACAACTACTGAGCCCGCGTGCCACAACTACTGAAGTCCACGTACCTAGCACCTACAGCACATACTCAGCAACAAAGAGTAGCCATGGCAATGAGAAGCCTGCAAGCTGTGTTGAAGAGTAGCCCCCGATGGCCGCAACTAGAGAAAGCCTGCGTGCAGCAACAAAGACCCAACGGAGACAAAATTAAATAAATAAATTAATTAAAAAAATATATGTATGCATGTTTACATAATCCTTAGAACATCTCTTATGTAGAGAATATCTCAAAACTAAGATTTATTTCATTTCAAATCATCATTCGTTATTCTCTTACACCCACAAAAAATGTCAACCCAGGTGCTATTTCAGGCTAATTGTACCTTCTCCCTTGTAAGAAAGTGAGGGCTGTTCTTTTATTCAAGTTGTCTGATTCTTAACCCCTGGACCAATTTCAGTTTACTTCTATACATTTAGACACCAAACACTATATAGTTTTCCAATACTGTATGTACTACTTATATCTTTATTTTAAAGAATGTGAGTGATTAGAGTTCTAACCATTGTTGATCTTCATTAACATAATGTAAGACCTTGCACTGATTGTGTCAAATGGTTGTGGACAGCAGATAAATATTACTTATGATAATCCTTTTCTTGTGCTACTAAATGTCTTTTATCAATATTATTTTCTCAACCTTAACTAGGTAACAGTGTATTAATCCTCTCACTGCTGAAAGAAATAGAAATGAGTAGATACAACTATATCACATGCCTAATTATTCAAGTATAAATAATTTGTGCTTGGGCATCTCCAGTGTATTGTTCTGAAAGAAGGTAACCTGGGTCCACATTCTTCAATTATCACAATAGTGTGGGAACACTGTTACGATGAGGAATTAGTAACTTGAATTGTTTCACAGAATACCAAGGACTTGCTCCTAAAGATGGAATATCACAGATGGAAGTTAAGCACTTGGCAGAATACTTCAGACATAGCAAGGGCTGAATAAATGATTACTTTTGTTACTTTTCAACATTATTTCTGTCAGAGTTACACTGTCTAAGTATGGAATTTCTCCACAAGTTAATTACCTTAGAAGATATCAGTAAAGTTCAGGGTTCATGGTAATCTTCTTAGCATGAATTATGATAGGTCAAAATCGAAATGACATTTTTTAAAAGATAAACTGCAAAAGAGAATAATCAAATGATTTATAGACCTAAATGGATTTAAGAGATATGTCTTTTGACCTTTTTATTCTATTTTCCCTAAGGCCTTCACTAAGCTTAAGAGCCATATCTTGTGTATATCTGTACTCTTGAGTGATCTTATACAATAGGTTACGTGAATAAATTGTGATGATGCTACCGACATAAAGCTTTTCCTAAGATTGACTAGAACTCTGAAAGGACATTGAAATAAATAATAGGAAATCAAACATATTATCTCAAGATGACTCCAACAGGAAAACTTAGGAATCTACCTAATATAAGAAATGCAATTTCAGGCTTTCTCCAATCAGTCAAGTATTTGCTACCTAGGAAAACAGAATGGTTAAAATATGGAAAACAAACTAATAAAAAAGCTTCCCTCCAAAATTTCCCTTAGGATTCTAACACTACTTTCCTCTCTCTAACACAATAAACAAAAATAAACTCAAAATGGATAAAAGATCTAGATGTAAGACTGGACACTATAAAACTCTTGGAGGAAAAGATAGGAAGAACACTCTTTGACATAAATCACAGCAAGATTTTTTTGACCCACCTCCTACAGTAATGAAAATAAAAACAAAAATAAACAAATGACACCTAATGAAACTTACAAGCTTTTTTTTTCAACATCTTTATTGGAGCATAATTGATTTACAATGGTGTGTAAGTTTCTGCTTTATAACAAAGTGAGTCAGCTATACACATACATATATCCCCATATCTCCTCCCTCTTGCGTCTCCCTTCCATTTTCCCTATCCCACCCCTCTAAGTGGTCACAGAACACCGAGCTGATCTCCCTGTGCTATGCGGCGGCTTCCCACGAGTTATCTATTTTATATTTGGTAGTGTATATATGTCCATGCCACTCTCTCACTTCATCCCAACTTACTCTTCCCCAAATCCGTGTCCTCAAGTCCATTCTCTACGTCTGCGTATTTATTCCTGTCCTGTCCCAGGTTCTTCAGAACGAGATATATATATATATATATTTTTTTTCAGATTCCATATATATCTGTTAGCATATGGTATATGTTTTTCTCTTTCTGACTTCACTCTGTATAAGATACTCTAAGTCCATCCAGTTCACTACAAATAACTCAATTTTGTTGCTTTTTATGGCTTAGTAATATTCCATTGCATATATGTGCCACATCTTCTTTATCCATTCATCTGTTGAAGGAGACTTAGCTTGCTTCCGTGTCCTGGCTATTGTAAACAGAGCTGCAATGAACATTGTGGTACATGACTCTTTTTGATTTATGATTTTCTCAGGGTATATGCCCAGTAGTGGGATTGCTGGGTCGTATGGTAGTTCTACTTTTAGTTTTTAAAGGAACCTCCACAATGTTCTCCACAGTGGCTGTATCAATTTACATTCCCACCAACAGTGCAAGAGGGTTCCCTTTTCTCCACATCCTCTCAAGAAGTTACTGATTGTACATTTTTGATGGTGGCCATTCTGACCTGTATGAGGTGATACCTCACTGTAGTTTTTTTTTTTTTTTTTTGCGGTATGCGGGCCTCTCGCTGTTGTGGCCTCTCCCGTTGCGGAGCACAGGCTCCGGACGCGCCGGCTCAGCGGCCACGGCTCACGGGCCCAGCCGCTCCGCGGCATGTGGGATCCTCCCAGACCGGGGCACGAACCCGTGTCCCCTGCATCGGCAGGCGGACTCTCAACCACTGCGCCACCAGGGAAGCCCCTCACTGTAGTTTTGATTTGCATTTCTCCAATGATTAGAGATGTTGAGAATACTTTCATGTTTGTTGGCAATCTGTATAACTTCTCTGGGTAAATGCCTATTTAGCCTTCTGCCCATTTTTGGATTGGATTTTTTGTTTTTTTGATACTGTGCTGCATGAGCTGCTTGTATATTTTGGAGATTACTGCTTTGTCAGTTGCTTCATTTACAAATATTTTCTCCCATTCTGAGGGTTGTCTTTTCATCTTATTTATGGTTTCCTTTGCTGTGCAAAAGCTTTGAAGTTTCATTACGTCCCATTTGTTTATTTTTGTTTTTATTTCCATTTCTCTAGAAGGTGGGTCAAAAAGGATCTTGCTGTGATTTATGTCATAGACTGTTCTGCCTATGTTTTCCTGTAAGAGTTTGATAGTGTCTGGCCTTACGTTTAGGTCTTTAATCCATTTTGAATTTATTTTTGTGTATGGTGTTAGGCACTGTTCTAATTTCATTCTTTTACATGTAGCTGCCCAGTTTTCCCAGCACCACTTACTGAAGAGGCTGTCTTTTCTCCACTGTATATTCTTGCCTCCTTTATCAAAAATAAGGTGACCATATGTGCGTGGGTTTATCTCTGGTCTTTCTATCCTGATCCATTGATCTATATTTCTGTTTTGTGCCAGTACCATACTGTCTTGATTACTGTAGCTTTGTAGTAGAGTCTGAAGTCAGGGAGCCTGATTCTTCTAGCTTCATTTTTCTTTCTTAAGATTGCATTGGCTATTTGCGGTCTTTTGTGTTTCCACAAAAATTGTGAAATATTTTGTTCTAGTCTGTGAAAAATGCCATTGGTAGATTGATAGGAATTGCACTGAATCTGTAGATTGCTTTGGATAGTATAGTCATTTTCACAGTGTTGATTCTTCCAATCCAAGAAAATGGTATATCTCTCCATCTGTTTGTACCATCCTTAATTTCTTTAATCAGTGTCTTACAGTTTTCTGCATACAAGTCTTTTGTCTCCTGAGGTAGGTTTATTCCTAGGTATTTTTTTCTTTTTGTTACAATGATAAATGGGAGTGTTCCCTTAATTTCCCTTTCAGATTTTTCATCACTAGTGTACAGAAATGCAAGAGATTTCTGTGCATTAATTTTGTATCCTGCTACTTTACCAAATTCATTGATTAGCTCTAGTAGTTTTCTGGTAGCACCTTTAGGATTCTCTATGTATAGTATCATGTCATCTGCAAACAGTGACAGCTTTACTTCTACTTTTCCGATTTGGATTCCTTTTATTTCTTTTTCCTCTCTGTCTGCTGTGTCTAAAACTTCCAAAACAATGTTGAATAATAGTGGTGAGAGTGGACAACCTTCTCTTGTTTCTGATCTTAGAGGAAACAGTTTCAGTTTTTCACCATTGAGAACAATGTTGGCTGTGGGTTTGCCACATATGGCCTTTATTATGTTGAGGTAAGTTCCCTCTATGCCTAATTTCTGGAGGGTTTTTATCATAAATTGGTGTTAAATTCTGTCGAAAGCTTTTTCTGCATCTATTGAGATGATTATATGTTTTTTCTCCTTCAATTTGTTAACACAGTGTATCACATCGATTGATTTGCATATATTGAAGAATCCTTGCATTCCTGGGATAAACCGCACTTGATCATGGTGCATGATCATTTTAATGTGCTGTTGGACTGTTTGTTAGTATTTTGTTGAGGATTTTCGCATCTGTGTTCATCAGTGATATTGGCCTGCAGTTTTCCTTTTTTTTGTGAAATCTTTGCCTGGTTTTGGTATCAGGGTGATGGTGGCCTCGTAGAATGAGTTTGGGACTGTTCCTCCCTCTGTTATATTTTTGAAGAGTTTGAGAAGGATAGGTGTTAGGTCTTCTCTAAATGTTTGATAGAATCCACCTGTGAAGCCATCTGGTCCTGGGTTTCTGTTTGTTGGAAGATTTTTAATCACAGTTTCAATTTCAGTGCTTGTGATTGGTCTGTTTATATTTTCTATTTCTTCCTGGTTCAGTCTCGGAAGGTTGTGCTTTTCTAAGAATTTGTCCATTTCTTCCATGTTGTCCATTTAATTGGCATACAGTTGTTATAGTAATCTCTCATGATCTTTTGTATTTCTGCAGTGTCACTTGTTACTTCTCCTTTTTCATTTCTAATTGTGTTGAGACTTCTCCCTTTTTTTCTTGATGAGTCTGGCTAATGGTTTATCATTTTGTTTATCTTCTCAAGGAACCAGCTTTTAGTTTTATTGATCTTTGCTATTGTTTCCTTCATTTCTGTTTCATTTATTTCTGATCTGATCTTTATGACCTCTTTCCTTCTGTTAACTTTGGGGTTTTTTGGTTCTTCTTTCTCTAATTGTTTTAGGTGTAAGGTTAGATTGTTTATTTAAGATGTTTCTTGGTTCCTAAGGTAGGATTGTATTGCCACAAACTTCCCTCTTAGAATTGCTTTGCTGCATCCCATAGGTTTTGGGTTGTGGTGTTTTCATTGTCATTTGTTTCTAGGTATTTTTTGATTTCTTCAGTGATCTCTTGGTTATTTAGTAGTATATTGTTTAGTCTCCATGGTTTGTACTTTTTATAGGTTTTTTCCTGTAATTGATATCTAGACTCAAAGTGCTGTGGTCGGAAAAGATACTCGATACGATTTCAATTTTCTTAAATTTACCTAGGCTTGATTTTTGTCCCAAGGTATTATCTATCCTGGAGAATGTTCCATGAGCACTTGAGAAGAAAGTGTATTCTGTTGTTTTTGGATGGAATGTCCTATAAATATCAATTAAGTCCATCTTGTTTAATGTATCATTTAATGCTTGTGTTTCCTTATTTATTTTCATTTTGGATGATCTGTCCATTGGTGAAAGTGGGGTATTAAAGTCCCCTACTATGATTGTGTTACTGTCGATTTTCCCTTTTATGGCTGTTAACAATTTGCCTTATGTATTGAGGTGCTCCTATGTTGGGTGCATAAATATTTACAATTGTTATATCTTCTTCTTGGATTGATCCCTTGATCATTATGTAGTGTCCTTTGTCTCATGTAATCATCTTTATTTTAAACTCTATTGTGTCTGATATGAGAATTGCTACCCCAGCTTTCTTTTGATTTCCATTTTCATGGAATACCTTTTTCCATCCCCTCACTTTCAGTCTGTATATGTCCCTTGGTCTGAAATGGGTCTCTTGTAGACAGTGCATGTATGGGTCTTGTTTTTGTATCCATTCAGCCAGTCTATGTCTTTTGGTTGGAGCATTTAATCCGTTTACATTTAAGGTAGTTATCGATATGTATGTTCCTATTACCATTTTCTTAACTGTTTTGGGTTTGTTATTGTAGGTTTTTTCCTTCTTTTGTGTTTCCAGCCTAGAGAAGTTCCTTTACCATTTGTATTAAAGCTGGTTTGGTGGTGCTGAATTCTCTTAGCTTTTCCTTGACTGTAAAGGTTTTAATTTCTCCATCGAATCTGAATGAGATCTTTGCTGGGTAGAGTAATCTTCGTTGTAGGTTTCTCCCTTTCATCACTTTAAATATGTCCTGCCACTCCCTTCTGGCTTGCACAGTTTCTGCAGAAAGATCAACTGTTACCCTTATGGGGATTCCCTTGTATGTTATTTGTTGTTTTTCCCTTGCTGCTTTTAATATTTTTCCTTTGTATTTAATTTTCCATAGTTTGATTAATATGTGTCTTGGTGCTTTTCTCCTTGCATTTATCCTGTATGGGACTCTCTGTGCTTCCTGGACTTGATTATTTCCTTTCCCATATTAGGGAAGTTTTCAACTATAATCTCTTCAAATATTTTCTCAGACGCTTTCTTTTTCTCTTCTTCCTCTGGGACCCCTATAATTCCAATGTTGGTACATTTAATGTTGTGCCAGAGGTCTCTGAGACTATCCTCACTTCTTTTCATTCTTTTTCTTTATTCTGTTCTGTGGTAGTTATTTCCATTATTTTATCTTCCAGGTCACTTATCTGTTTTTCTGTCTCAGTTATTCTGCTACTGATCCCTTCTAGAGAATTTTTAATTTCATTTATTGTGTTAGTCATCATGGTTTGTTTGCTCTTTAGTTCTTCTAGGTCCTTGGTAAATGTTTCTTGTATTTTCTCCATTCTATTTCCAAGAGTTTGGATCATCTTTTCTATTATTACTCTGAATTCGATTTCAGGTAGACTGCCTATTTCCTCTTCATTTGTTTGGTCTGGTGGGTTTTTACCTTGCTCCTTCATCTGTTTTGTGTTTCTCTGTCTTCTCATTTTGCTTAACTTACTGTGTCTGGGGTCTCCTTTTCTCAGGCTCCTGGTTCGTAGTTCCCGTTGTTTTTGGTGTCTGCCCCCCGTAGCTAAGGTTGGTTCAGTGTGTTGTGGAGACCTCCTGGTGGAGGGGATTGGTGCCTGTGTTCTGGTGGATGAGGCTGGATCTTGTCTTTCTTGTGGGCAGGGCTGCGTCCAGGTGTGTGTCTTGAGGTGCCTGTGACCTTAATATGAGTTTAGGCAGTCTCTCTGCTAATGGGTGGGGGTTGTGTTCCTGTCTTGTTAGTTATTTGGCATAGAGTGTCCAGCACTGTAGCTTGCTAGTCGTTAAGTGGAGCTGGGTCTTTGCATTGAGATGGAGATCTCTGGGAGAACTTTCGCCGTTTGATATTATGTGGAGCCGGGAGGTCTCTGGTGGACCAATGTCCTGAACTCGGATCTCCTACCTCAGAGGCACAGGCCTGACACCCGCCCAGAGCGCCAAGACCCTGTCAGTCACACGGCTCAGAAGAAAAGGGAGAAAAATGGAAAGAAAAAAGAAATGAAAATAAAATAAAGTTATTAATATTAAAAAATTATTAAAAATAAAATAATTAAAGTTATTAAAAAATGAAAAAAAAGAATGAAAGAAAGAAGACAGGAACCAAACCAAAAAATAAATCCACCAATGATAACAAGCACTGAAAACTATAGCAAAAAAACGAACAAAAAAAATGGACAGATAGACCTTAGGACAAATGGTAAAAGCAAAGTTATACAGATAAAATCACACAAAGAAGCATACATATATATACACACTCGCAAAAAGAGAAAGAAAAACATATATATTTTTTTTAAAAAAGGAAGAGAGCAACCATAGGAGTAAACAAATCTACTGATGATAAGAAACTCTAAGTACTAAACTAAGATAAACATAAAACCAGAAACACATTAGACGCAAAAAGCAAACCCCAAGACTACAGCTGTTCCCAAAGTCCACTGCGTCAATTTTGGAATGATTCCTCATCTATTCAGGTATTCCAGAGATGCCAGGTACATCAATTTGATTGTGGAGATTTAATCCACTGCTCCTGAGGCTGCTGAGAGAAATCTCCCTTTCTCTTATTTGTCCGCACAGGCCCTGGGGTTCAGTTTTGGATTTAGCCCCGCCTGTGCATGTAGATCGCCTGAGCGCGTCTGTTCTTTGCTCAGAGAGGATGGAGTTAAAGTAGCAGCTGATTAGGGGGCTCTGGCTCACTCAGGTCGGGGAGAGGGAGGGGTATGGAATGAGGGGTGAGCCTGCGGCGGCAGAGGGCGGCGTGACGTTGCACCAGCCTGAGGCACGCCGTGCATTCTCCCAGGGAAGTTGTCCCTGGATCCCGGGACCCTGGCAGTGGCGGGCTGCACAGGCTCCCAGGAAGGGAGGTATGGATAGTGACCTGTGCTTGCACACAGGCTTCCTGGTGGCGGCAGCAGCAGCCTTAGCATTTCATGCCCATCTCTGGTGTCCGAGCTGATAGCCAGGGCTCATGCCTGTCTCTGGAGCTCATTTAGGTGGTGCTCTGAATACCCTCTCCTTGCGCTCTCCGAAACAATGGTCTCTTGCCTCTTAGGCAGTTCCAGACTTTTTCCTGGACTCCCTCCCATCTAGCTGTGGTGCACTAGCCCCATTCAGGCTGTGTTCACACAGCCAACCACAGTCCTCTCCCTGAGATCTGACCGCTGAAGCCTGAGCCTCAGCTCCCAGCCCCCACCCACCCCAGCGGGTGAGCAGACAAGCCTCTCAGGCTGGTGGGTGCTTGTCGGCACCGATCCTCTGTGCGGGAATCTCTCTGCTTTCCCCTCTGCACCACTGTTGCTGTGCTCTCCTCCGTGGCTCTAAAGCTTCCCCCCTGCCCATCAGCCGTGTTCACCAGTGAAGGGCTTTCCTAGTGTGTGGAAACTTTTCCTCCGTCACAGCTCCCTCCCAGAGGTGCACGTCCCATCCCTATTCTTTTGTCTCTGTTTTTTCTTTTTTCATTTGCCCTATCCAGGTATGTGGGGAGTTTCTTGCCTTTGCAGAAGTCTGAGGTCTTCTGCCAACGTTCAGTAGGTGTTCTGTGGTTGTTCCACATGTAGATGTATTTCTCATGTATCTGTGGGGAGGAAGGTGATCTCCACGTCTTACTCCTCCACCATTTTGAAGGTCTCCCCCACTTAAAAGCTTTTGCATAGCAAAGGAAACCATAAACAAAATAAAAAGACGGCCCTCAGAACGGGAGACAATATTTGCAAACGAAGCAACTGACAAGGGAATAATCTCTCAAATATACAAACAGCTCATTGACCTCAATATCAGAAAAACAATCAAAAAATGGGCGGGAGACCCAAATAGACATTTCTCTAAGGAAGACACACAGATGCCAAGAGGCACATAAAAAGATACTCAACATCACTAATTACTAGAGAAATGCAAATCAAAACTACAGTGAGGTATCACCTCACACCGGTTAGAACAGGCATCATCAGAAAATCTACAAACAACAAATGCTGGAGAGGGTGTGGAGAAAAGGGAATGCTCTTGCACTGTTGGTGGGAATGTAAACTGATACAGCCACTATGGAGAACAGTATGGAGGTTCCTTAAAAAGCTAAAACTAGGACTACCATATGACCCAGCAATCCCACTACTGGGCATATACCTGAGAAAACCATAATTAAAAAAGACACATGAAGCCCAATGTTCACTACAGCACTATTTACAATAGCAAGGACATGGAAGCAACTTAAATGGCCATTGACAGATGAATGGATAAAGAAGATGTGGTACATATACACAATGGAATATTACTCAGCTATTAAAAGGAACGAAATTGGGTCATTTGTAGAGACACGGATGGACCTAGAGACTATCATACAGACTGGAGTAAGTCAAAGAGAAAAACAAATATTGTATATTAACACATATATGTTGAATCTAGAAAAATGGTACAGATGAACTTATTTGCAAAACAGAAATAGACACACAGACATAGAGAACAAACGTATGGACACCAAAAGGGGGAAGCAGGGGGGAGGGGGTGTAAGATGAACTGGGAGATTGTGATTGACATGTATACACTGCTATGTATGGAACAGAGTAACTACTGAGAGCCTGCTGTATAGTGCAAGGAACTCTACTCAATGCTCTTTGGTGACCTAGATGGGAGGGAAATCCAGAAGGGAGGGGATATGTGTATACATATGGCTGATTCACTTCTCTGTACAGCAGAGACTAGCACAACATGATGAAGCAACTATACCTCAACAGAGTAAAAAACAGAACAAGACAGAACAGACATATGACCAATAGTTTGAGAGCAATTCAACATTAGGTATTCAATATATTTCAATCAGAATTAACAGGGCTTTGGAAAGAGGAGAGAGAACCATTTATCACATTAGTATACTAGGTCCCCAAAGTTGTTAAAAACAACTGAGAAACATTCACACATAGAACACACTGCTACAGTATTTACACTTTGCTCAATTTGTGTGTGTGTGTTACTTGTACCATCATTCCTTTTCTACTATAGATACATTTAGATTTCTAGGTCTAGGGTGGTATATTGTGGCCCACTGCTAAAGAACTCCGCAAGGTAAGGACAAATCTGCTCATCCCATGAGATAATTGCAAGAATATTTATCCCATTTTATAGAGATATCACACTAAATTTATGAGATATTTATATGACTAGCCTGATAACAATCAAAGTTCAGTAAGATTCCAGATTACAGAATCAATGTAGCCAATAGAAATATAGAAAAATGCTGCTTCCAAGGTTGAACATTTGGAATAACAATATATGTGTAGATTTGTTTACATACTAAAGATATAACAAGATCTAAGAGAAAAGGGGATGATGGCATCTTCTTCTTCGACCTTTAGCCTTAAGAGTCTTGAATCTCAATGGAAAACAGTCAATATAAACTCTTGCTTCAGGGAAGCTAATTTTTTTAATGATTAAAATCTTTATAGAACAAAAAAGATTGTTCTATTGTTTGTTTATAGAACAAACATATTAGTTTTCTTTTTCTTTTTTTTTTTTCCCTGAAGAGTATACTTTCCATACTTCAATGAGGTAATGGAAAATAATATTAGAATGAACAGCTGGGATGCTAAGAAAGCAAACATAGATGTTTATTAGAATATGGTTTTATTTTTGTTATCACTACTGGTACTCTTTCCATTCATTATCCCCTATTCATATGCTTTACCAATGTATTTTGTTCTTCTATAGTAAGAGATTTGTTTAATTAGTACTGGTAGATGGTAGTAATAAAACTCTGGTCTCTATAGATTCCCAGCTCTTTACCCATTTTTACCATGGTTTCAGAGGGCTCTTTTCTTGTCTTACATTCTTTCTCTCTCTGTGTCTAATTCTTTATATCAACTTTCTCGCTCAAGAACTCCTAAATCTTTTATCCAACTCAGGCTATTTCATTAGAGTAATAAGGCTCTATGTTCTTACCATGGTCCATGATTTACATTTCTTGTAAAATCACATCCAAAAGTATATACCTATGAGGATCTTCTGGAGGGACAAGGGTCAAGGTATCCATAACCTCCAAAAAATTAAATATAACAGCTCTAGCAGGTCACACAATATTCACACACATTCAGGCAGTAATGATATATCACTTAGTAAACAGTGTAAAGGTGAATATGCATCCAGATTACATAATTTAGTATTTCTTGGCTGTCTTCTTATTTCCTAATCCCAGTTCATCCTGATCTGCTTCAAATACACTAAGACCAAGAATGGTAAAACTAATTATACACACTTAAGGTCTATATTAGGGTCTATTATATTTAAGGTCTATTATTACTTACCAATCCTTTTACATTTTCTCACTATTTAGCCCATCCCATGGATTAGGCTTACTTAAGAAACTTTATTTGTGTGAGCTCATAATCTTTTTTTTTTAAAGAGCTTTATTGAGATACAGTTTACATATCATAAAGCTGTATATTTAAAGTATACAGTTCATTGGTTGTTAATAAATTCACAAGGTTGTGCAACCATTACCATAATATAATTTTAGAATTTACCAACACTCCAAAAAGAAACCTGGCAAACATTAGCAGTCACTACTTCTCAGACTGGGAGGGCCCAAGCAACCACAAATTTACTTTCTGTCTCTACGGATTTGCCTATTCTAGACATTCACACAATTGGAGTCATACAACATGTGGTCTTTTGTGACTGGCTTCTTTTACTTACCATAGTGTTAAGACTCACACATGTTGTAGCAAATTACCAACACATAACTCTACTTTTCTTTTCAAAAAGTTTTTTATTGTGATGAAATATTTATATAATAAACCCTGCCATCTTAACCATTTTTAAGTGCACAATTCAGTGACACAGTGGCATTAATTTCATTTACAATGCAGCGCAACTATCATGACTATCTTTTTTCAAAACTTTTTCATCACCCCAAACAAATCAAAATGATTGATTCAGTGTTTGCTTGGCTGCTATAAACCTTTGACTATTTTCTGAAATAGAGCTCTGAAAAAGTTGATGCTAACAGTTGTTGCTTGTTTCTCTTGTTTCTTTGTTATTTTAAAGATTTTTTTTGATGTGGACCATTTTTAAAGTCTTTATTGAATTTGTTACAATATTGCTTCTGTTTTATGTTTTGTTTTTTTGGCAGTGAGGCACATGGGATCTTCGCTCCCCGACCAGGCATCGAACCTGCACTCCCTGCATTGGAAGGTGAAGTCTTAACCACTGGACCGCCAGAGAATGCCCTGTTTTTGTTTTTTAAGAGGAATAATTCTATTCTTTTAATTGAAGTATAGATGATTTATAATATTCTGTTAGTTTCAGGTATATAGCAAAGTGACTCAGTTATATACACTTTTTTCAGATTATTTTCCATTATACTTTATTACAAGATATTGAATACAGTTCCCTGTGCAGTAAATCTTTGTTGCTTACCTATTTTATGTTTAGTAGTTTGTATCTATTAATACCATACTCCTAATTTATCCCTCTTCCCCCTCCCTTTCCCCTTTGGTAACCATAAGTTTGTTTTCTATGTCTGTGAATATGTTCCTGTTTTCTATATTTATTCATTTGTATTATTTTTAAAATTCCACATGTAAGTGAAATCATGTAATATTTGTTTATCTCTGTCTTACTTGTCCGAGTATGATATTCTCTAGGTCCATCTATTTTGCTGCAAATGGCAATATTTCATTCATTTTTATAGCTAATTAATATTCCACTGTGTATATATATATACCACATCACCTTAAACCAATTGTCTGTTGATGGACACCTGGGTGGTTTCCATGTCTTGGCTATTGTAAATAGTGCTGCTATAAACATTGGAGTGCATATAGATTTTTGAATTAGAGTTTCCAACTTTTCTGGATATATGCCCAGGAGTGGAATTGGTGGATTATATATGGAAGCTCTATTTTTAGTTTTTAAGGAAACTTCATACTTTTTTCCATAGTGGCTGCACCAATTTACTTTCATACCAACAGTGTATGAGGGTTCCCTTGTCTCCACACCCTCTCCAGCATATATTATTTGATGATAGCCATTCTGACTAGAGTGAAGTGGTATCTCATGGTTTTCACTTGCATTTCTCTAATAAGCAATGCTAAGCATCTCTTCGTGTGTCTCTTGGCCATGTGTATGTCTTCTTTGGAGAAAGGTCTATTTAGCTCTTCTGTTCATTTTTCGATTAGCTTTTTTATTGTTGTTGCTCTGTACTAGCTTATTTAAGTGATCGTCAATTCTTTTTATAAATTTGCCTTTCCTATTGTGATATTCCCTTTCCTAGAGATTCATGCTTCTCTATTTAGAGAAGACCTTTCAATATTTCTTTTAGGGTACATTTACTATTGCTGTCTTCTTTTAGTTTTTGTTTGTCTGAGAAATTCTTTTTTTTTTAAACTTTTTATTTTATATTGGAGTATAGCCAATTAACAATGTTGTAATAGTTTCAGGTGCATAGCAAAGGGACTCAGCAATACATATACATGTATCCATTCTCCCCCCAAACTCCCCTTCCACCCAGGCTGCCACATAACATTAAACAGAGCTCCCTGTGCTACACAGTAAGTCCTTGTTGGTTATCCATTTTAAATATAGCAGTGTGTACATGTCAATCCCAAGCTCCCTAATTATCCCTTCCCCTCATCCTTCCCCCCCACCATAACCATAAGCTCCTTCTCTAAGTCTGTGAGTCTGTTTCTGTTCTGTAAATAGGTTCATTTGTACCATTTCTTTTTAGATTCCTTATATAAGGGGTATCATAGGATATTTCTCTTTCTCTGTATGACTTACTTCACTCAGTATGACAATCTCTAGGTCCATCCATGTTGCTGCAAATGGCATTATTTCATTCTTTTTAATGGCTGAGTAATATTCCATTGTATATATGTACCACATCTTCTTTATCCATTCCTCTGTCGATATATTTAGGTTGCTTCCATGTCCTGGCTATTGTGAATAGTGCTGCAATGAACATTGGGGTGCATGTATCCTTTCAGATCATGTTTTTCTCTGGATAAATGCCCAGGAGTGGGATTACAAAGTCATATGGTACCTCTATTTTTATTTTTTACTGTTCTCCATAGTAGCTGTACCAATTTACATTCCCAGCAACAGTGTAGGAGGGTTCCCTTCTCTCCACACCTTCTCCAGCATTTATTGTTTGTAGACTTTTTGATGATAGCCATTTTGATTGGTGTGAGGTGATATCTCATTGTAATTTTGATTTGCATTTCTCTATTAATTAGTGATGCTGAACATCTTTTCATGTGCCTCTTGGCCAGCTGTATGTCTTTGGAGAAATGTCTATTTATGTCTTCTGCCCATTTTTTGATTGGGTTGTTTGATGATATTAAGTCTCATAAGCTGTTTGTAAACTTTGGAGACCAATCTCTTATTGGTCACATCATTTGCATTTCTCTTAATCTGTCGTTTGTCTTTTCGTTTTGTTTATGGTTTTCTTTGCTGTGCAAAAGCTTTTGAGTTTAATTAGGTCCTACTTGTTTCCTTTTGTTTTTATTTCAGTTATTATGGGAGAAGGATCGAAAAAGATATTCCTGTGATTTATGTCAAAGAGCGCTTTGCCTATGCTTTCCTCTAGGAGTTTTACAGTGTCTGGTCTCACATTTAGGTCTTTAATCCATTTTGAGCTTATTTTTGAGAATGGTGTTAAAGAATGATCTTGTCTGAGAAATTCTTTACCTCTCCTTCTATTGTAAATGATAATCTGTTGGGCAGATTATCTTAGGCTGCAGGCTTTTTCCTTTCAGGACTTTGAATATATCATGTCATTCCCTTCTGCCCTGCAAAGTTTCTGCAGAAAAATCAACTGATAGCCTTATGGGAGTTCCTTTGTAATTGACTCTTTGTTTTTTTCTTGCTGCCTTTAGAATCCTCTCTTTAACGTTTGCCATTTTAATTATGATGTCTTGGTGTGGGTTTGTCTGGATTCATCTTGTTTGGTATCCTCTGTGCTTCCTGTACCTGGACATCTGTTTCCTTCTTTAGGTTTGGGAAGTTTTCAGCCATAATTTCTTCAAATACTTTTTTTTTTTTTTTTTTTTGCGGTACGCGGGCCTCTCACTGTTGTGGCCTCCCCCGTTGCAGAGCACAGGCTCCGGACGTGCAGGCTCAGCGGCCATGGCTCACGGGCCCAGTCACTCTGCAGCGTGTGTGATCTTCCCAGACCGGGGCACGAACCCACGTCCCCTGCATCGGCTGGCAGACTCTCAACCACTGCGCCACCAGGGAAGCCCTCAAATACGTTTTTAATCCCCCCTTCACCTTTTGGAACCCCTATCATGGGTAGGGTGTCACACTTTATATTATCCCATAGATCTCACATGTTAATTTTTTTTTCATGTTTCTATCTGCTGTTCTGATTGGGTGATTTCCATTATTCTATCTTCCAGATCACTTATTTGTTCTTCTGTGTTATTTATTCTGTTATTCAGTGCTTCTAGATTGGTTTTTATTTTGGCAATTGAGTTTTCTAATTTTGATTGGTTCCTCTTTATAGTTTCTAGTTCCTTGTTATAATAACCTGCATTTCTATTGATAATCTTTCTTAATTTCTTTAGTATTTTTATTACCTCCTTTTTGAACTCGGGGTCTTGTAGACTGGTGAGACATTTCATTATTTGTTCTTTCAGGGGATTTCTCTTGTTTTAATTGGGATTAATTCCTCTGCTTTTTCATTTTACTTAACTTTCTCTGTCTCTATGAATTTAGGAAAAACAGTTATCTACTGTGATCTTGAAGGGGTGTTTTTATGTGGGAGCGTCCCTGTGTAGACTGTGTGAGTCCAATATTTTTGATGCAAGGGGTGTTTTTGGTATGGATGCCAGCCACGTTTTTCCTCAGAGTGTGCTTGCCATTATTCCCTTGATAGGGGGTGTGATTGGTGTTATGGTTTTCAGAGCCTGCACTGGATGTTAGGTGGGGCCTCCTCTCTGCTCAGAGCCCTGTGGAGGGCAGGGTCTGCTTCCCAGTTGGAGTAGAACTCCTGAGGGTTGGGTTTTATAAGGTTCCACTGCCTTTAAGTGCATGATTTGTCCCAAAGGAGGTGAGTGCTGAAGCAAGTGAGGCCCATGTGGTCACAGCAAACCTATCTGCTGCCCGTGCAGGAATCTGTGGTTTTGCCTAGAAGCAGCCCAAGGTTGCATCCCTTTCTCTGTTGTGTTCATCCCAGACCTGGTGCTAGGCTGGTGCTGGGGGCCAGGGTGCTGTCACTGCAGGAATTGAGTTGGTTATGCTGTGGCCTGGGACCTGGGTTGCTTCTGTGGCAGGCCTCTCCCAAGACCTGTCACCCCAGATCTGGCTCCAAGTACTGGTGTAGGATGAGCAGAACTGGTGTGCTCCTGCTGGAAAATTAACCACTTGTGTACTCCTCCCCAGAGGCTGTCAACCCGAGACGTGAATTTCTGTGGTGCTACCTGGTGTGTGCACCAACAAACTCTGTGGTTGCTTAACCCGCACCCACCCACCTGAGTGTTAACCGTGGCTCTGATTCAGGACATGTGGCCTGTCCCTGTGCACACACTGACAATAGGCTCTGAGATTTGGTCTGGACTATGCCCCCAAGGCCTCCAGGCTGTCTCCATGCACCTAGACTGAGTCCTCTCCCAGGGCCCTTCCCTCTGAGATTCAGTACCTAGCCTCTGTGCATACTAGTAACCCTGGCTGGTGCAGGTTTTGGGCTAGGAAGTGTAGCAAGATGGCAGCTGTCAGCGTAGATCTCTCTCTATCCTGATTGCTATCAAGCCAGCATGAGCTCACTCCTTGCAAGCAGAGTCCTGGCCCCATCAGCCCCTCTGTGTATCCTGGCAGTCATCCCAGCAGGCAATGGGGCTCCCCAGGGCAAGGGGCTGCCCACGTGGGCCTTCCCTCCATCATAGATCCCTCCCAGTGGCGATGATCCCATCCTGATCCCTTTTTTCCCCCATCCTACCCATTTACATGGCTATCTTTCTTGAAGCTTTCATTGTATAAGAGATCTTCTGCTAGTTTCCAGTTGGTTTTCTGTAAGAATTCTTCCACATGTAGGTGTACTTTTGATGTGTCTGTGGGTGGAGGTGGGCTCCACATCCTCCTACTCCACCATCTTGATCCTCTTCAATAAGTTTCTGCTTGTTTTATAGTGTTTCTGTGGAGGGGTGGGAGCTTGAAGCTCTAACACTAGCTGTTCTACTATCCACTATTAATTCTAAATAGATATGCTATATTACATAAGAAACTTGCCAAGGTAAAACAGTGTGTTACCTTTAGCATGATCTCTGTCTCATACCCAAAGATGATTTTTCAGAGTAAAAACTGTGAATATTTTCCAGTTTTCCTTTTATTCTACATTTCCACAGTACAGTTCCACTAACAAACAATACCAAAACTTTCCAAACACAAATAACTAGGCATGAATTCTGTTGGTTTGAAAGTGAATCCAACATGCTGTAAAGTTTTATTTAATAACTCTATGCATTTATTACATGGTCTTATTGCCATCATTCTTAAATTAGCTCATGTGAGACCCTGAATTAAAGATAAAAAGATACTCTCAAAACACTTTTTAGCTATTGTATTTTTCAGTTCTAAAATTTTCATTTGGTTCTTTTTAATAGTCTCTATTTTAGGGCTAAGATTTCATGTCTCTTCATTAATTACAAGCATGTTTTCTTTAATCACTGAGCCTAGATATAGTAGCTGCTTTAACAATCTTTGTCTGTTAATGCCAATAGCTGGGTCATCTTGGGGTTAATATCAGTTGATTGCCCTCTTGAAAATGGGTCACATTTTTTATTTCTTTGTATGTTAAATAATTTTGGATTGCATCCTGTACATGATTGAATGATATGTTGAAGAGATACTAAGTTTTGTTATATTATTCTGAAGAACGTGGATTTCTTTCTATTTCAAGAAGCAGATGACTTGGGTAGACCTAACTGAAAACTGTCTGTTCTGCAGTGGACGGCAATCCAAAATTTAATTCAATTCCTTTAGCCTTAGCTGTGCTGACAATAGTTTACTCATGGTTCAGATGTCAGCCAGAGATCTAGGGAGCTTTTTTACAGAATTTGAGGCGCCTCTCTTTGGCTCTATCTTTTCCAGGATTTCCCCACTCACTTTTCTTTTTATATTCTTTTCCATTATGGTTTATTACATGATATTAAATATAGTTCCCTGTGCTATACAGTAGGACCTTGTGGTTTATTTTATATACAGTAGTTTGTATCTGCTAATCCCAAACTCTGAATTTATCCCTCCCCCACCCTCTTTCCCTTTTAGTAATCATAAGTTTGTTTTCTATATCAGTGAGTCTGTTTCTGTTTTGTAAATAAGTTCATTTGTATCATATTTTAGGTTCCACATATAATTGATGTCATATGGTATTTGTTTTTCTCTTTCTGACTGACGTTACTTAGTATGATAATCTCTAGGTCCATCCATGTAATGCTGCAAATAGCGTTATCTCATTCTTTTTATGGTTGAGTAGTATTCCACTGTGTATATGTACATCATCTTCTTTATCCATTCATCTGTCAAAGGACATTTAGGTTGTTTCCATGTCTTGGCTTGTGAATAGTGCTGCTATGAACATAAGGGTGCACGTATCTCTTTGAAGTGTAGTTTTGTCTGGATATACACTCAGGAGTGGGATTACTGGATCATACGGCAACTCTATTTTTAGTTTTTGAGGATCCGCCATGCTGTTTTCCACAGTGGCTACACCAATTTACATTCCGACCAACAGTGTAGCTGGGTTCCCTTTTCTCCACACCCTCTCCAGCATTTGTTATTTGTAGATTTTAAGGATGGCCATTCTGACCAGTGTGATGTAGTACCCCCATCACTTTAAAGCAGCTGTGGCTGCCCAAACTCTGTTTTTCCAGCCAGTAAGCCTACAGATTTCAGCTGCCAGCTAGGCCAAACTGGGGCCTATTCTGGGGTTAAGTGTTATAAAAATGGAATACTCAACTAGTGCCTTCTTCCAAATGTCAGAATCTACTTGCTCTTGGTCACTCTCCAGTGCTTTCAGGTAGTTATGGGGTTTTTTTGGTCCAGACTTTATAATTGTTATTTATGAAAACAACAGGGGCTTCTAATAGGGGGCTTCTAATAGGAACTACTATGCTATACTGGAATAGAGCTTCCTCTCAAAGCAGTTTAAATGCTTATTATTTTATTTATCAATAAAATTTAATGCCACCTCTATGGGTCTGGCATTTAAAGTCATTCTACTCACTGCTGTAGAATAGGCAATATGAAAAAAAAAGAAATGGCTATGTGAGAGAAGTTTGATTACACGTACCATCTGTTATACAATTACAAACTAGGTTCTAGAAATGACCGTTGGTGAAAAAAATAAATGTTTTGTATTTTAACCTGTTCCTATTTTTGTACCACTTTTAATTTTTGGGTGCCAAATGAGAACAGTCTTAGTGATTTTCATGATTCTAAACATACATGCTTACTGAAAAAAAGACAAAAATAATTCAATCAAAATAAAGAAGTATAAAGAATTGAAAATCACCAACATTTTACCAGAGATAACCCATTTAAAACTTGCTAATCATCCTTCTATACAAATTTCCATATATAAACACACACACCTGTGCTATTAACTTGATTTTTCAGTTTGACAATATATCATTAGTAAGTTCACTAAAATGATTTTTAAATCTACATAAAATAGTCTATATATTTTAATTTAAAAACCCTATGGATAAATATTTTTGCTGCTTTTAGTTTTTCACATCTATAAACAACACTATTTACCTTTATAAGTTTTCTAACTGTGAGCCATTGGGGTAGAAGAAAAGGTAATAGAAAGGGAACAGGCTTGGAGGCAAGACAGACCTGGGTGCCTGTTTCAGTTCTAGTCGATTTGCTAGCTTTATGTCCATAGGCAAGTTAGTGAAATTCTTTGAAAGCTGGACCACTGTTAAGAGGAGTAAGGTAAGCAAGGACATGAAAAACATCTACTATAATTCTGGGTACACAACAGGAACTTAAAAAATAAGTGCCTGTTTGTATGTGCATGGATGCACATACACACACAATATAAAACTATTAAGAAAGCAAAGATACTTGGTCAAAGCACATTTTTTTTAAGTATTTGAAATTTTGGTTTAATTTGCAACCTAAATGCAGAAGAGATTTATTTTGTTTCATTTTCATTTTAATACATCTCTACTGGAGTATAATTGCTTTACAATGTTGTGTTAGTTTCTGCTGTACAACAAAGTGAATCAGCTATATGCATACATATATCCCCATATCCCCTCCCTCTTGAGCCTCCCTCTCACCCTCCCTATTCCAGCCCTCTAGGAGGTCACAAAGCATGGAGGTGATCTCCCTGTGCTATGCAGCAGCTTCCTACTAGCTATCTATTTTACATTTAGTAGTGTATATATGTCAATGCTACTCTCTCACTACACCCCAGCCTCCCCTTCCCCCCCATGTCCTCAAGTCTGTTCTCAACGTCTGCATCTTTATTCCTGCCCTACCACTAGGTTCATCAGTACCATTTTTCTAGGCTCCATATATATGTGTTAGCATACGGTATTTGTTTTTCTCTTTCTGACTTACTTCACTCTGTATGACAGACTCTAGGCCCATCCACCTCATTACAAATAACTCAATTTCATTCCTTTTATGGCTGAGTAATATTGCATTGTATACATGTGCCGCATCTTTATCCATTCATCTGTCGATGGACATTTAGGTTGTTTCCATGGATTAAACCACATTATTTATTACTGACTTATGCATATACCAAAATTTTGTGTGAGAATCCATCTTCATATTCAAATTTTATAATGAGTAGGACATAAAAGAATTTTTTAAATTACATCACCTTCTTTCAAACGTCAATGATATGCCTCTGACAAAGTTTTGTATATGATGTGGTTCTCCTTTGAACATTTTATTCCAGGCTGAATATAGCTAGGTAAATAATTGGGCATAGATAACACCTATTATTTAATTAATTTAATGCTATTTAAAAATCTCCTTAACAAAAGTTATCTCAAAACAATTTTATTCACTGATATTTAGCCATATGTGGAATATAAAAGGTGTGATTTTCAGTAACTTTAATAGTAATAACCATCACTATGGTTTAGTTTTCAATAAGAATATCAGTGGCAAAAAATATTTTTAAGATGTTACAATATAATTTATATGTTTATTAGTAAAGAAGAGCAGAGGAAATTCATTTTAGTAAGGTCAAATATAGTATTTGGATGGAATTTTTGCCAAGACCTCTGTGTAAAGATATTAATAATAATTAGTAAGAGGAACAATAAAACACTGATCTATCTATAGGCAGCGAAAAAATAGAACAGAGGTAGGCTTAAACTATCTTTTCAAAGAGAGCCAAGAACAACTCATTTTACCAGATCAGATTGTTCTGATATTGAGAGGAAAATTACATTGCACAATGGTAATGCGAGGTCTGTTTTTTTTTTTTTCCCCCTTAAGGGACTAAATTATCAGAAATATGGTAGAGAGAAAACTTACAGCAATATAATATTTCTAATATTTTAAATAAATACTTTTTTTCATCATTCCTCTGGGATGCCCTTATCCTGAGGAGAATATAACATAGAAAAAGGTGCTCTCAATTAAGTGAATAGTACCAGAAAAGAAGAGAGATGAAAATCATCAACACTGAACAAACCAGACAAAAACACTAAATTAATTGCATTGGGAAGTGAATAAATTCCAGTTTTAGATTCTTACCTATATGCCTTAAAGACCCCCAACATTCATTAGTCCTCCCAAATATGATTTTTTCCTTTTAATTCCTGACCTCAGGGATTGGCACTATCTTCCACGACATTGTCTAAGCTAAAAACCTGAATCAGTCTATTTCTACTCCTCACTTCTCAAGTCTACTTGGATCATATCACATAGGTGCCATTTACTGTGTGCTCACTATGTACCAGGCACTGTGCTAAGTACTTTATAAACATTTCATCCTCAAAATAACAACAGCAGGTTTTGTAATCCAACAAAGGCTGGTTTGTTCTATCCATATTTTTAGGAAAACACAGAATGGTTAAGATACAGGCATGGTCACAATCCAATTAAGATACAGAGTCTGTTTTATTAACCACTGTGATGTACCTCCCATATTTTCCATTACTGTTGGAAAGACATGAGCCTTGCCTTTATCATCATTCATCTAGATTGGTATAGAGCATCCTAAGTATTCTGCCCCTATACCTCCTTCCAATCCATTTGCTAAGGATAGAAAATCCTCTGAAATATACCTGAAAAAATGTCTCTTTTCAAAATCTTCAAGTTTCCTTCCCTAAGACATACAAATCATTTACAATGTGACTCCAGCAACTTAACATTCCATTGTCATCTCCTAAAGTTATTCTTAATAATCCCTTGACTTTAGACAAACTTGCATTTCTCAAAAACACTGTTTAGGGCTTCCCTGATGGCACATTGGTTAAGAATCCCCCTGCCAATGCAGGGGATATGGGTTCGATCCCTGGTCTGGGAAGATCCCACATACTGTGGAGCAACTAAGCCCGTGCGCCACAACTACTGAGCCTGCGCTCTACAGCTCGTGAGCCACAACTACTGAAGTCCATGCGCCTAGAGCCTGTGCTCCACAAAGAAGAGAAACCGCCGTGATGAGAAGCCCGCGCACCGCAATGAAGTGTAGCCCCCACTCGCCACAACTAGAGAAAGCCCACGTGCAGCAACGAAGACCCAACGCTGCCAAAATAAATAAATAAATTTATTTTAAAAACCAACTGTTTATTCATATATAGTGTCTTTGCTCACTTTTCTTTTTTTTTTTTTTTTTTTTTTGCTTTAGAAGCCCTTCTCATCATATTCTTCATGAAGAATTCCTTTACCCTCTAAGTCAAAATTAGTCACTGTCCCCTCTGTGCTCTAAAAGTTTTAGTATACATATTTAACATAAAAATTACATTTTATAATGAATAAGACTGTCTCTTGCACAAGACATTGAAATCTTCAGGATCATTCATTTAATCAACAAATATTTCTTCACTAATTATAACTGAAAAGGTTGACAAGCTGACTTACATAAAAATTTGGAATTTCTATTTGTCAGAGACACTTTTAAGAGAGTAAAAAGGGAAGCAACAGACTGCGAGAATAAATCTGTAATACACATATCAAAGGACTCATCCAGAACACATAGGTAATGCCTACTATAAAGAAGAAAAAGACAGCTAACCTAACTTAAAACACAAAACACACGGTCATTTCACAAAAGAGGATATCCAAATTATATGAAAATATGCTCAATATCATTAGTTATTTATTAGAGAAATACATATATTGGAAACATTTTTGGTCACAATTCTCTGAAATAATTAAATGAAAAAAGACTGACAATACAAAATGTTAGTGAGAATGTGAAGTTAAGTGGAGTTCTCCTAAAATGCTAAAGAGAATATAAATGCATACATGTACTTGGGAAAACTGCAGAATCTAGTGAAATTATTCATTTATATACCCTACGATCCAGTATCTCTAGGTCACATCTAGCTTGTCTATTAGGTGGATATCTAATGAGATTATGTGTATATATGTGCACCAAAAGACATGTTCAAGACTGTTTATTGCAGCATTATTCATAACAGCCCCTAACTGGAAACAACCCAAATATCCTTCATCAAAAGAATGGATAACTAAATTGTACATTTAATAAAACAAAAAGCACAGCAATTATCCATTGCTGTAAAGTTTGATACAGGTAAAGATAATTCATGGTGACAGAAATCAGATAGTAATTACCTTTGAGGAAGAGGGAAGGTGTAGTGATTGGAAGGGGGCATAGGGAGATTTCTGGGATGCTGGTGATACTATATTTCTTTAGCTGTGGGTTACTCAGATGTGTTCTCTTTGTGATAATTTAACAAGCTTTACACTTACGATTTGTGACTTTTATGTACAACTCATATAGAATATTATACTTCATTAAAAAGTTTATTTTAGGAAACAGAACTGAAACAAGAGCTATGAAACTGGATGAGATAACCAAGTGAGTTTAAGTACAGAAGAAACAAATGCTAAATAAATTATTATTTAATAAATAAAAGGGCAAATGAGAGATTTAAGAATAACAATCCAATTAAGAGAAGGGGTATCAAAAAGTAACAAATATTGGGCTTCCCTGGTGGCGCAGTGGTTGAGAATCTGCCTGCTAATGCAGGGAACACGGGTTCAAGCCCTGGTCTGGGAGGATCCCACATGCCGCGGAGCAACTAGGCCCGTGAGCCACAACTACTGAGCCTGCGCGTCTGGAGCCTATGCTCCGCAACAAGAGAGGCCGCGATAGTGAGAGGCCCGCGCACCGCGATTAAGAGTGGCCCCCACTTGCCACAACTAGAGAAAGCCCTCGCACAGACACGAAGACCCAATGCAGCAAAAATAAATAAATTAATAAACTCCTATTTCCAACATCTTCTAAAATAAAACAAAGTAACAAATATTGAAGTAAACATTTCCTCAATGGGTCTGCTGTATTCACGTAGAAAGATTGGGTGAATGATGTTTTGTATCTAAGCTACTACTAATTCTCATTACCATAAAAGAATCCAGAATCTGGGCTTGAACCTGGCTCCACCACTACTTGCTGTGTGACCTTGGACAAATCACTTAATGATCTTTGCTTCATTTTCCTCACTTATGAATAGTAACAATAATAGTACCCACCTCATATGTTTGTTATGAGGATTAAAATGAGTTAGTAGTTTTTAAGCAATTACCACAGTGCCTGATACGCTGAACATTAAACAAACAAACAAAACACAATCCTGGCAAAAGGATGTGACTTTGTGATTTCACTTTACTGAAGTTTATTTAAATCAATCAACTGAAAAACTACTAGATATAATAACAATGTTTCCTAGCAATAATCAGTTAAAAATATAATGCCAGAGTTCTGCTTTTGGGCAGAGTGCAGTAGATCATAGCACGTCAATACTTACATACCATAATGAGTAGACAATCAAATAATTACAAAAATCCTACTTTTTAAAAGACACTGAAAAGCTACAGAACCAATAAATTAGACAAAATAAGATTTTAGAAATGGGGAAACTTTTCTAAGTTAAACTGATAATCTGTAGCTTTTCTTACCCACCGCACCCATCTACACTGGGGATATTTGCTGATTTTGGTCACAGGGCTGACCATCAGCTTTTCCAGGCAGAGATCCTCTGCTGGGAGGAAAAGAAACCAGAAAGCTTTTAGACATTTAGAAACTGGAAACTTGAATAGACTTAAACACATGGCTGTTTTTTCCTTTGGAACAATTGTGGATTGCAGTGTTGTACATAAGCCTGCAAAGCTAGACAAAAAGCTTATGAAAGGCAGAGTGAAATCCTTTGCATTCTTCATGGTGCTTAAGAAAGAAAGATCTGCTGGGGAAGGCTGACCAAAGAACAATGAAAGTTTCCACTTCAAGATATCTGCCAGTTTTTGAGGCTTATATTGGTTAGGCTGGAGGCAAGAGAGCTAGGCTGGAACCTAAGACTATCAAAGCTAAATCTCCTATTGTAACAGGAAGGAAGGGATGAAAACCCACTATATTCTCAACTCAGCTCTAACCCAGCAAAATTCTGGACTGAATTGGAGTGATCACTTTCTCATATTTTCTACCTATCAGTAGAAAGGGAGACAGTATGATGGATGATAAATCAGCTATAACCAATATGACTGTTTTACACAGGAAATATATTTATAAAAATTACTTGGTACGTAAGAAAATACGGCACAATATTAAAAAGAAACACAGATGAAAAACCCCACAAGAGATGCATGGGGAGTTTGCAGACAAGAATTTTAAAGTAAACTATGATTAATATATTCAAGAAAATAGAAGAGAGATAAATAAAACAGAAAAAATGATGGAAAATTACACCAGGAAATGGAATCTATAAAAAATTAAATGGACATACTAGGACATAAAACTTACAATATCTGAAATTTAGATCTAAATGAGTAGGTTTATTAGGATTGAAGAATGTAAACACAGGTCAAAAGGAAAAATGCAGCAGAACACAGAATATTAAATTCAAAGACAAATAAACAAAAAAGTAAAAACTGATGTAGAGAAAGTAAAAAGAATGAACAAACAGGACAAAACAAATATGTGAGACATTCTTAAAAGGATAGATATATATATATAAACTAAATACTATATATGTTTTAGAGCTATTTCCTTAGTGATTGCTCTAGTGTTTACTATATGTATCTTATCAAAATCTACTTTAGAGTTTATTAACTTAATTTCATGAGATATAGAACCATTACTCCTACATAGTTCTAGTCTCTCATCTTTCCTTTTTGTGCTATTGTTATCCACGTTACATATATATATATATGTTTTTGTACATACAAATACATCATGCATCAAATTCAACAATTTGCTATAATTAAGATTTTATATAATTTATGTTTATTGAAGAAGCCAAGAAAAGTAAGAGGGCAAGTAAATATTTATAGAGTTTTTGATATTAACTTTCTTATTTACTATTTCTGGTTCTATTTGTTCCTGTGGTTCAAGATTTCATCTGGTGTTATATACTTACTCTAATGCAGCTTTGCTCTCCAACCTACCTTCTTTGTTTTGTTATTTTCAAATATATTACATTTCTATATATTATTGGCTCAGCAAAAAAGTTGTATATGTATTGTCTTATACAATTGCTTTTCAAATCAGTAATGAGAGGAAAGGACAAAGAACATTCATCTATAATGTCTTTTATAACTACATAATTACCTTTACCAGTGCTCTTTCTGTGTGTGCATTTACTTTATGTGGCCACTTGTCTTCGGCCTGAAGAATTTTCGTCAGTATTTATTGCAAGGTGAATCTGTTAGCAATAAATTCTCTCAGTTTTTGTTTACCTGGGAGTGTATTTCACCTTCAATTTTGAAAGATAGTTTTCCTGGATACAAGATCCTTGGTTTGTTGACAGGTTTTTTTTTTCTTTCAGTACTTTGAATGTGTCATACTACTGGCCTCCATTTTTATTGATGTTAAGTCAGATGTTAATTTTATCAAGTTCACTTCTTTTTGGTGAAAACTTTTTATAACTTTTATAAAACTTTTTATCTTTGTCTTTTGGCACTTTTACTATGATGTGTGGTATGAAACGAAAGTCTGTGTCCCACCAAAATTCCTATGTTGAAACTGTAATCACAATGTGATGGTATTTGGTAGGTGTGGGGTCTTTAGGAGGTAATTAGGTCATGAAGGTGAATTCGTTATGAATGGAATTAATGCCCTTATAACAAAAGGCCAGGGAGCTAGCTAGCTCTCTTTCTCATGTGAGGAATGGGAAGAAAGCTGTCTGCAACCCGGAGAAGGTCCTCATAAGAACCTGACCATACTGACACCATTACCATGGACTTCTAGCCTCCAGAACTGTGAAAAATAACTTTTGTCGTATATGAGCCCTTTGTTATAGCAGCCTGAACTTACTAAAACCAGGTGCGTGGGTATGGATCTATTTTAGTTTATCTTATCTGGAATTGGTGGAGCTTCTTGGATGTGTACATTAATGTTTATAATTAAATTTGGCAAATTTTCAGCCATTATTTTTTGACATATTTTTTGTGCTCTTTTATCTCCTTGTACTCCCATTACCATATGCTGGTGTGCTTAATGGTGTTTCACCTTTGTCTGAGGTTCTGATCATTTGCCTGTCTTTAAGTCTGCTGTCAACTCAGAACAGTTGTTGAGTGAGCCCCACTAGCAAATCTTCCATTTCATTTATTATACTTGCAACTGCAGAATTTTCATTTGGTTCTTTTAAAAAATAATTTATATTTCTATTGATAGTCTCTATTTGATGAGACACTGTCATCATGGCTTCTTTCCTTCTTTCAATATGGCTTCCTAGAAGATTTGTTTCTTTTTCTAAAAACGTATTTAAATAGACTGCTTTGAAATCTGTTAAATTCAATATCTAGGACCTCTCACAGGCAGTTTCTGTTGTCTGCTTTGTTTCTTGTGTATGGTCACACTCTCCTATTCTTTGTGTGTCTTAAAATACTTGTTGAAAATTGGACATGTTACATAATATATTGTAGCAACCTGGGATACTGACACCCTTCCCTCTCTTCAGAGCTTTGTTGTTTATTTATTTGTTTACTGAAATCAGCTAGGCTACTTTAAAAAGACTATTTCCACCCTGTATGAAACTTCTGATATTGCTCCTCAGAGGGTACAGCCAAGGCATACACAAAGTCACCTTGGGAAGACAGTGGTTTTAGTAGGGGTTTCTTCAACTGCCTCTTTTCTTTCCTTGATCTGTTAAGCTTTTTGCCTCTTTGCTGGCACATCCAGCTGTTATGCTCCACTAATGATACTACTGTGATGAACAATGCCTGGGGACATACGTTGCTCCACAGTCTGATCAATTAAATTCAGACAGGGTAGATTTTCATTTCATCTTTGAGGTTTGTTCTGATCCAAGGATTCTTTTTAGCTGACTTTCTCCCAGGTTCAGTCTGATAAACTAATTTAGCTTCTTGCTCTTTTAGAGAGATTATCAGCCTACTCTGAATTGTTTACCACCAAAATATCCATTGTTTTTGAGAGTGACCTTAGGCTTGAACTTCCCCACATTGTTTCAAATAAGGTCTTTCCTTTGGGAATAGCTTAAGAGTAATATATTCTTATGGACTACCCTGGATAAAATCTTTAAGCCACTGTTCCAAGTGCTGTGTAGCCTTTGGTCTGCTTGGGCTGCCTGTCCTAATGCGGATGTTCTGCCCTATGAGCAAGCTGGAGTGAGGATGATGAGGCCTCCAGTATTCTCAGTGTGCTGCAACAGGACTAGAGCTACCCTCCTATGAATGGGGGCTGGGTAAAGGAAGGGAGCCCCTGACTTTCGACTGCATTCATCAGGAATCTAACCTCTGCAATTCAGAGTTGGAGGCATGAGAAATGATGAAGGCCTGCCCATCTTGGAGAGATACCATAACCCTTAATTGGGAGCTGAGGGGAGAGGAAGCCCCATACTCGATGCCACATCTACCCAGAGTGAAATTTCCATCAAGATGAGGAGGGGTTACTCCTACACTGTTGGTGGGAATGCAAATTGATGCAGCCACTATGGAAAACAGTATGGAGGTTCCTCAGAAAACTAAAAATAAAATTACCATATGATCCAGCAATCCTACTCTGGACAAAACTATAATCCAAAAAGATACATGCACCCCTAAGTTCATAGCAGCACTATTCACAATAGCCAAGATGTGGAAACAACCTAAATGTCCATCAACAGATGAATGGATAAAGAAGATGTGGTATATATATACAATGGACTACTACTCAGTCATAAAAAAGAACAAAATAATGCCATTGGAAGCAACATGGATGCAACTAGAGATTACCATACTAAGTGAAGTCAGAAAAAGAAAGACAAATACCATATGATATCACTTATATGTGGAATCTAAAATATGGCACAAATGAACCTATTCTACAAAACAGAAACAGACAGGCATAGAGATAAGACTTGTGGCTGCCAAGGGGAAGAGGGGGAGAGAGAGGGAAGGACTGGTAATTTGGGGTTGGTAGATACAAACCATTATTACACTTAGAATGGATAAACAACACAGTCCTACTGTATAGCACAGGGAACTATATCCAATCTCCTGGGATAAACCATAATAGAAAAGGATATTTAAAAAAGAATGCATATATGCATAAAACTGAGTCACTTTGCTGTACAGCATAGATTGGCACAACACTGTAAACTATACTTCAGTTAAAAAAAAAGATGAGGAGGGGTTAAAATAAAAATAAAAGAGAGAAAGCATTCCATTTATAGTAGGAAACAAAAAATAGGACATAAACTCTTTGCCTAACCATAGGTCTTGAACATTTGTCCTTTTATTCTTTTAACAGCTTTTGTTTTATATTTAAATCTATAATCCATTTTGAGTTAATTTTTATATAAGAGGTATAAAATGGGTGAGGTTAATTTTTTTGCTTATGGATGCCCAACTATTCCAGCATCATTTGTTGAAAAGGTTATCCACTGAAGTACTTTTGTAGCTTTATTAAACATCAAATGGACATATTTGTGTGAGTCTACTTACTGGCTATACATTGTTTCATTGATGTTATCTATCTATCTGCCAATACTACACTATCTTGATTACTGTAGCTAACAGTAAACCTTATCATTGGGTAGAGCTAGTCCTTCCCTTTATTCTTTTTCGAAATTGTTTTAGCTATTCTAGAACCTATGCCTTTCCATAAAATTTTAAAATAAATTTATGTAATTGTATGTCATAAAAAAAACTTGTTGGGTTTTTTAATAGAAAGTGCATAAACCTATATGTCAATTTGGAGAACAATGACACCCTTACTATGTTTAATCTTTCCATCCATGAACATGTTATGTCTGTCCATTTCTTTAAGTGTCCTTTTATTTCTTCAGCATTTTGTAGTTTTAAACATACAGATATGTGTGTTCTTAAGTGCGACCTATTTAATTTTATTTGAAGTAATTGTAAATGGTATTGTTTTAAATTTCAGCTTCCTACTGTTGTAATTATATAAAAATCAAATTGACCTTTTTGATGTTGATCTTATATCCCCCAAATTAACTGAACTGACTTATTAGCTGCAGTTTTTCTCTAGATATTTTTTTCTACATAGACAATCATGTGATCTGCAAATAGGGAATTTTATTTCTTACTTTCCAATCTTTGTGCCTTTTAATACGTTTTCTTGCCTTCCTGTGCTACTGAGAACTTCTAGTGCTCGGTTGGAGGAAAGTAGTGAGAGCGGACAACATTGCTTTTTTCCTGATCTTAAGAGGAAGGCACTCATTCTTTCACCATTAAGTATATTGTTAGCTCTAATTTTTTGTAGATGTTCTATATCAAGTTCAGGAGGTTTCCCCCCGCCCCATTCCTATTTTGTTAAGAGGTTTTTCAAGAACGGGTTTTAGGTTTTGTCAAACACCTTTTCTGCATCAATTGATATGACCATATAATTTTTCTTTTTTAGCTTGTAGATATGATAGATTACATTGATTGTTTTTCCAATGTTGAACAAGTTTTTACCTCAAATAAATCCCACTTAGTAGTAGTGTATAATAATTTTTTATACATTGTTAGATTTGATTTGGTAATATTTAGTAGAGGATTTTAAGTTCATAAGAGATCTTGGTCTACAGTTTTCATTTTTGTAGTGTCTTTTTCTGATTTTAGTATCAATGTAATACTAGCCTCATAAAACAAGGTGGGAAATGACTCAGTAAAGCTGAGTAAAATAGATATTAATTCTTCTTTAATGTGTGATAGAATTCTCCCATGAAACCATCCAGGACTGGAGCTTTATTAGGAGCTTTTTCATTACAAATTTAATTTCTTTAATGGTTATACAACTATGCAGATTGCCTATGTCATTGTGGTTAGTTTTGGTAGTATGTGGGTTTTGAGGAAGTGGTCCGTTTCTTCTAAGTTGTCCAATTTATGAGTATAGTTTTTCAAAGCCCTTTCTAATTATCCCTTTAATGACTAGAAGATACGCAGTGATAGTCTTTGTCCTATTCTAATATAGGTGATCGTGTCTTCTTTAGTTTCGTTAGTCTAGTAAGAGGTTTACTAATTTTATTGAGTTTTTAAAAAACCAGCTTTTTATTTGATTTTCCCCTGTCGTTTTAATGTTCCCAATTTCACTGATTCCAATTCTTAAGTATCTCCTGTCTTCTTCTTGCTCTGACTATATCTGGCTCTTATTTTTCTAGTTTCTTGAGGAAGAAATATAGATTAGTGACTTGAGAGCTTTCCTCTTCCCTAAAAATTAGTGTTTTCATGGTATATCTTTTTCTATCCTTTTACTTTCAACCTACCTATGTCATTGTTTTTCAAATGAGTTTCTTGAGAATGGCATATGTTGGATCATTTCTAAAAATCCATTACATCAATTTCTGTCTTTTAATTGGTATATTTAGATTATTTATTTAAGGTAATTGTTGATATCTCAGGATTTAAATCTGCCATTTTATTATTTATCTTATGCTTGTATCTTCTGTTTCTCTTTTCATGCCTTATTGTGGATTACTTGAGCACTTTTTAGGATTCCATCTTAACTTACAGTGTTTTTGAGTACACAATTTTAAATACTTTAGTGGTTGCTTGGTGTTTCAATATACAGATGTAACTTAAAACAGTCTACTGGTACTGGCGTTTTATCATTTCAAGTGAAATACCGAAACTCTACTTCCACTTAGGCACCTTTACCCTCCCACATTTTAAATATGATTATGTTCATTATTTACTTTACATACATTGTGCACCACATCATATGGTGTTATAATTTTTGCTTCAACCTTCAAATGTGATTTAAGAAAATCATAAAAAAAGATCAGCTAATCTATTTACCCATTCTGCTGTTGTTCCTCCTTTCTAAATTTTCAAGCCTTTTTCTCTTATCATTTCCTTTCTCTTTAGAGAATTTATTTACCCATTCTTTCAGGATAGGTTTCCTAGTGACAAATTCTTTTATTTTTCTTTTGTCTGAGTATCTGCTTCCCATTCATTCCTGAAGGATAATTTGACTGGATGTAGACTTTGTGACGGGTAGTTCTTTCTTTCAGCACTTGAAAAATGTTGTGCCGCTTCCTTCTGGTGTCACTGCCCACCCTGCCACCACACCCCCCGGCCCACCTTCAGTGTTTTATATTGGAGACGGTACTTTTCAGTTCTGTAATTTCCATTTGGTTCCTTTTTGTAATTTCTATTTTCTTCATTTGTTTCAAGAGAATTACTAATAGCTTGTTGAAGCATTTTTATGACTGTTGCTTTAAAATCCTTGTCAGATAATTCCAACATGTGATTATTCTTCATACTGGTGTCTGTTCACTGTTTTCTTCTCATTCAAGTTGTGATTTTCACTGATCTTGGTATGATGAGTGACTTTTGACTGTTCCCAGGACGTTCTGGATATTATGAGACTCTGAATCCTATTTAATCTTTTTAAGATGTCCTCTTGTTGACTTGTAGTATAAGGGCCATATGTTCAGCTTCTTGCTGGGTCCCACTGACACCACTCTGGCAGAAGTGAAGCACTGATTCCCACTGCCTCATTGAAGACAATAAGGTAGAAGTTTAACTCTTCTCTTAACCTTGCTGAAACCTTTCTGGTGAAAGTGGTGCATCACCTTGCTCCACATTGTTGTTAGTATGAGATATTCAGCTCCCTGCTGGACCCTGTTAACACTGAGAGGGGAAGGGAAGTAGAAGGTTGACTCATACTGAGAGTGCAGTAACATCTCCACTGATGTTGATGTATATGAGGGTGGAGTGTCATCTCCCTTAAAGGCCTCATTAACACAGTAAAGGGGGGGTGAAGTAGAGTGATGACTAGTCCTATCTTGCACTGCCTCTTGGTCTAACTTCTGCTGGGTTGGGGGAGTCTCGGCTCACCACTGGACCCTACTGACACTACCCTGCAGGAGCAATCAGAGCATAACCTGTTTCTACTGGGCTGGTGATAGAATATCAACTCCCTACTTGGTCCCCACTACCATATTCTGGCAGGGAAATCAGAGAACTGTCTACCCTGCTATGTGAGAGATGGAAGAATAGCTCCCTGATCACCCCACCAACACCATTGGCAGAGGGGATTCAGAGATCTGCAACCTGCTTCTGTCAGGTGGCAGGGGTGAGGTGGAAGATCAGCTCCCTTCTTGGCTCTGCTGAAACTCTGGGGAAGTTAAGTAGTTTTCTCATTGGCATTTGGCTGGAGTAGGGAGGGTATGCCAAAAAAGGCTTTCTGTTCTGTTAGTCCACCCTTGTCTTGGGTCCCTTGGCAAGAGGGAACAGGCTTTTCTACGTGCTTTTCTTCTCTGCCTGTTGGTGGTTCCAGGTTGGAGGCTGGGTAAAATGGGAGACAAAAAGAAACCCAGGTAACTCAGTGCCATGTCATTCCTCAAGTCCTGAAGTCCTAAGGCAGTCTGATTTCTTCTTCCTACCTTTCAGAGTCTTTCTATGCTTGTTTATTTTTTAATATAAACAAACAAAAGTCCAGGGATTTTTAATTGTGAGAGGAAAGATTTTGGCAGAACAGGGCTACTCCACCTTGGTTAGAACCAAGTCTTCTCAGTAGGAACACTTTTGAACTTGACAAACTCAGTGTAATATCTGGAGCAATTAATACATGAGCCAACAGAATAAAAAAGAAAAGCAACATACAACCTTTCCTACTATACAAAGAAAGCACTATAATCATAATAGTATGGTGCTAGCAAAGGAACAGATAAACAGATCAATGAAACAACAGTTCAGGAAAAGAGAGATTTGTGTATGTGTATGTGTGTGTCTAGGCATATGAAAATTTAATACATGGTACATGAGGCAATTCAAACCATAGGGGGAAAAGATGGGTTTTTCAATAAATTGGGCTGGGGAAATAGATACATTTGGAAAATATTATGAAAGTTTAGTCATCTCATTTGTAAATAAAAACAAATTTACACCAATATAAATTACAAATATATTAAAGAGTTAATACTTAAATATAACTATTTTAAATAAATTCAGCCAAGTGGCAGTATAAATTGGCTTAACTACCTTGGAAAACAGTTTGATTTCATCCAGAAAATATACATTACTAAAACTCAGGAATCCCATTCCTCAGTATATATTTCAGAGAAACTCTTACACAGGATATTTTTATAAGAATTTTATAGCATCATTTTTCATAATAGTTCCAAATGGAAATAAGTTGAATATCCTTCAACAGAAGGATGTCTCAATAATTTGTGGCACAATGCACTATTTTATAGCAAAAAATAAAACAAAAAAATAAACCAAAAACAACCCCCCCAAAAACCTTAGCTATAGACAACAACCTGATGAATCTCACAGTATTGAAAAAAAGAAGCAAGGCACAATAGATTGAATACAATGCGACTCAATTCATACAAAGTTCAAAGAGAAACAAAAATAAATTGTAATATTTAAGGATGTATACATATATAGTAAAACTAAATAAAAGAAAGGAACTGATAATGATAAAAATTCAGGGTATTGGGTGGAAGAGATGGTTGTGATTGGGCTAGGAATGTATTTGCTCTTTATCCCTTAAGGCTTTGGCCAAGCAGCCATTCAATATGAGGTGATTTACGGTAAATTATAAATGTATGCTTAATTCAAACTGTGTATGAACTAAATAATGATTTCTGGTGCTAGAAACATTGTGAAAGAATACCACATCTGACAAAAACTGAATTATGCTTCATCAACCAATCATATCTTTTTAATAGTAAATGTAAACATGCATATTTATTTATACATAGTATACTACAAAGAGTATATTTCAAATTTAGACTCAATTGTACTATTTAGGTAATTTAAAATTACTCATATACTAGCCAAATAAAATAAACATTACAACCAGATGTTTCAAATTTCCTCCAATCAAAACAAAAAGATATCAGCTGAAAATACTAATGGTGCCAAAAAATGTTGAAATATTTTATGACTGTTTTTCTTCCAACACTTTTGAAAGGAAGAATCAATTTCACATTTTTTTATGCCTCAGGCCTCAAACTCTCTAAAGCTGTTTTAGATACAGTAACTGATGGAAAATAATCACTATTACATGTCATCCATGAATCATGTTTTTTTCAAGGAATCTCTTGAGGAGTAACTGTTAAAATTCTATAATTAAAAAGAAAACACGGGCTTCCCTGGTGGCGCAGTGGTTGAGAGTCTGCCTGCTGATGCAGGGGACACGGGTTCGTGCCCCGGTCCAGGAAGATCCCACATGCCGCGGAGCGGCTGGGTCCGTAAGCCATGGCCGCTGAGCATGCGCGTCCGGAGCCTGTGCTCCGCAACGGGAGAGGCCACAACAGTGAGAGGCCCGCGTACCGAAAAAAAAAAAAAAAACAAAAAAACAATGAAAAACACTACTCCTTTAGAGAAAAGTCACTACTAAAAAATTGAAAACATTTCTGCTAATTAATTAAACTAATAAAAGAGTATATTTATCCTCTGTTTCTAGGATGGGCCTTCCCCAAGGCAACAGTTTGGGGCCACTATTATGATCTCATATAGCTCTTTTAGGCAATTCCACTCACTAGCATGGCCTCAGCTAACTTTTGCATAATGACAAATCTCAGTATCAACTGAAAGACAGAATTATCTTTCTTTTGAGTTACAAGCTGATTTACCCAATGGCTTAGTGGATATATGGTTATCTAAAAGGAACCTCAAATTCAATAAGTCCAAAACTTACCCTATTTCCTCTCAAACTTATTCCTTGTTTTGTATCTCCTCTTTAGGTTAACAGCAACACAATCTACTCAGATTCCCAAGGCAGAAACCTAGGTCAACCTTTCCATCTTCCCTTAAATATCCAATAAATCACCAAATATTGTTGATTCTATTTTCTTAAATAATATTTCTTGAATCTGAGGCTTTTTTCTTCAGCCTCACTGCCACTGCTTTAGTTCAAGTTTCAATCGTTGCCTATATTCCTGCAATCTGGTCTCCTTCTTTATAGATGGAACCTCTTCTCCACTGAAATAATTTTTCTCACTCATCAAAGAAAAACCTAATAAAATCACCAACCTGATTATGCCACTTTCCTTCTTAAAATCACATAATGGCACTCCATAGTTTTCAGTTTAAAATCCAAATTTCTTAACATGGCATAAAGGCCCAATGAAAATCCTACATCTCAACAATCTTTATTTTACACGTGTGATCTATCTGGTGTCATATTATCTCCTATTTATGCATTCACAAGTGCCTCTGCTTCTGTACAGAATTCCAATTTGCTTAGTACACCTCTTGGAAAGATTTTGCTGATTATCTTTTTTGAATGACCAAGTGTCCTTCCTTCCTATGTATTTCATAGAATACTTTGTTTACCTTTATCACTTAACACATATTGCAACTGTAATATAAGACAGAGCACCTTTAAGCACCACAAAAAATTAATTTCAACAAGCTCACCTTTATTAATTCCCATTTTATTTTCTGAAAAATGAGAGATATGGATTAGACATAAGGTTCCTCTCAGCCAAACTACTTTATGAATTTATGTCAAGTTGGAAAGAGTCTCTTGACACTCCTGACTTTTTCCCCCCACTTGCTGCTAGAATACAATCATGGTATTAATTACTGGTGTTGTCCACACAGAACACCTGAGATACTGAAAGTAACAGTATAGAACATAAACATGAATTTAACTTATTTAAAAATAATGTAACCAAGTTTAGGAATTATTTACTAAGATTTGAATTTATTGAACTTGATTTAGAAAAGTTTGATCTAATCAAACTTAACAATTTGTTGAGATCTTTACATGTACTGTTAAGAGGCTCAACTCATCTTGTTTACCCTTGACTATTGCTATCCAATTGTTAAATTTTATTCATGGAAAAGACTAAGTTCAGTTCTCTTTAGACTGTAAACTGCTTTTAGGAAAGGGCCACGTGTTATGCTAGAAGACTAATAGTCCACAGGATTTAGTAAAATGTTAGAGACAGAAAAATGTAACAATGCTGTAATATTCAAAGAATAAGGTCAATTTTTCATGTATTGTGCTGTAAATTTTAAATTGAGATTGACCTACTGTGTTATCAAAGGAACCAGGAAGTATATACTAGAAGACTAATATTATTTATAATTGGTGAAAGATGATAGGGAAAAGAAATTAAAACAAGATTTAAAAAAGTCCATTATGCATACTAATGCTTATAAAGTGCTTTCTTAAGTAAATTTTCAATTAATTTTACAAGAAAGGGTTGCTTTCTTGATTTTCCTAACATGTATTGATGATGGTAGATGAAATCTGATGATGATTATCTGATATGTATATTTTAATTCAAACAGGATAACTGGGAATTAAATGATGCCCTAACACTGCCAAAGATTCAATAGGATAAAGAAAAAACAATTATTTGCCCACCTTCCCACTGAGACACTGATTCTTTGTAGAGGTGAAAAACGCCATACTATACCTTGATTTCTTCTATTTCATCTGGTACTATCTTGTATGCTGATATAGTCCCACCCAACCTGAAATTAGGAGAAAAAAATATTCTCAAAACCGGCAACAGTGTATTAAAAATATGGACTGTTTCTTCCATTAGCATCAGAGTGCCACCAATAATTGCCCATTACCCACCCCAACAACCATGGAGGCAAAACAACCATTTTGTGCTCAGGTTTTCCATATAGTAGTTTAAAAAGGTAGACAGTAAATGACTACTGAAAGAGGAAACATAAGTTAGATTTTTAACCATAATTAAACTTCTCTTATCGATGGTTTTAATGATGCTCAAACTGTCACTTTTACTGATAGATTCTGTCACAACTAAGATGTATCAAGAACAATAGCAGACATTTCTATTTTCATGGCATCATGAGACACAGCTAGGTTTAGAATACCTATCAATTTAACATACCATCAGTATTCTATAGTATTGTACTCAGAAAGACTGATTCCAAATTTCATGTTCTTTCCCTTACAACACACTGCTTTCCTCACTAAAGGAATCATTCTAGAGGTAAAGTGCTCTTTTACTCTAATCGCAATTTTTCAAAGGTCCCACAACTAGGAGTGGCAGACTGGGCTTAAGAACTCACTTCCAGAAACTGATAAGCAAATTCTAAAATTCATATGGAAATTCAAGGAACACATAACAGTCAAAAAATCTTGAAAAGAAGAAAGCTGGAGAAGTTACACTTTCTGATTTCAAGTCACTACAGATCTACAATAATCAAGACAATGTGGAGCTGGTGTAAGGACAGACATATAAAGCAATAGGGTACAACTGAAAGTCCGGAAACAAACATCACATTTATGGTCAACTAGTTTTTGTTTTTCTTTTTATTTTATTGTAATAAATATAGTTAACATTTTAACCATTTTTAAGTGTACAGCTAAGTGACAATTACATTCATAATGATGTGCAACCATCATTACTATTTATTTCCAAAACTTATCCATAACTTAAACAGAAACTCTGTAATCATTAAGGAATAACTCCTAATTTTCCCCTTCCCCCAGGCCCTGGTAACTCCTAAACAACACTGTCTTTACGAATTTGACTACTCTAGGAAACTCACATAGAGGAATCATACAATATCCGTCCTTTTGTATCTGGCATATTTCACTCAGCATAGTTCTCAAGCTTTATCCACATGGTAGCATGTATCAGAACTTCAATCTATGAATTACTCAATCATATGGTAATTCCATGTTTAGCATTTGAAGGACTGCCAAACACTTTTCCACAGTGGCTGTACGATTTTACACTACCACCAAGAATGCATGATGGTTCCAATTTATCCACATCTTCATCAATACTTGTTATTCTATTTTTTTAATGGCTACCCTAATGGGTGTAAACTGGTAACTCATAGTTTTGAGACTCGCATTTCCCTAATAAGCAGTGATATAGAGCATGGGTCCCCAACCCAGGGAACGGTGGGCAAGCGATGGGCAAGTGACTAAAGCTTCATCTGCCAGTCCCTGTCCCTCGAATTACCACCTAAACCATCCCGCCCTGCCCTGTCAGTGGAAAAATTGTTTTACATAAAACCAGTCCCAGGTGACAAAAAGGTTGGGGACCACTGCTACAGAGTATCTTTTCATGTTCTTATTGGCCATTTGTATATCTTCTCTAAAGAAATATCTATTCAAGTGCTCTGGCAATTTTTAAATTGGGTTGTTTGTCTTTTTGCTGTTGAGTTGTAGTTTTTCATATATTCTGGATATTAAACTCTTACCTAAGATATTATTTCCAAATATTTTCTCTCATTCTGTAGGCTGTCTTTTAACGTTCTTGATAATACTCTGATTCACAAAAACTTTTAATTTTGGTGCCGCACAATTTATGTATTTTTTTCTTTTCATGCTCACCTTACTGGTGTCATGCATAAGAATCCATTGCCAAGCAGAAACTAACACACCATTGTAAAGCAATTATACTCCAATAAAGATGTAAAAAAAAAAAAAAAAAAGAATCCATTGTCAAATCCAAGGCCTTGAAGATTTATCCTTATGTTTTCTTCAAAGTGTTTTATGGTTTTAGTTCTTCTATTTAGAACACTGATCTGTTTTGAGTTCATGTTTGAATATGGTGTGAGATATGGGTTCAAGTTAATTCTTTTCCATGTGGAAATCCAATCATTTAGCAACATTTGTTGACAAGCTTTTTCTTTCCCAAAGCTGTTGTCAAAGCTTTGACTTAGCACCCTTGTCTAAAATGAATTTTCCATAGATACAGGTTTATTTCTGGATCCTTAATTTTATTCAATTGGTCTATAGGTCTATCTTTTTGTGGTTCTCGGCATAGAAGTCTTTTAGCACACTGGTTAAATGTATTCCTAGGCATTTATTTTCAGATGCTATTTTAAAAGGCGTAGCTTTTAATTTCCTTTTCAGATTGTTTATTACCAATGTATAGAAACAAGTAATTTTCATGTGTTGATCTTGTACCCTGTAACTTTGCTGAACTTGTTTATTTTTTTAAATTTATTTATTTAATTTATTTTTGGCTGTGTTCAGTCTTCGCTGCTGTGCACGGGCTTTCTCTAGTTGCGTGGGCTTCTCTTGTTGAAGATCATGGGCTCTAGACGCGCGGGTTAAAGTAGCTGTGGCATGCAGGCTCAGTAGCAGTGGCTCGAGGGCTCTAGAGCACAGGCTCAGTAGTTGTGGTGAATGGCCTTAGTTGCTGCACTGCATGTGGGATCTTCCTGGAGCAGGGGCCGAACCCATGTCCCCTGCATTGGTAGGCGGATTCTTAACCACTGTGCACCAGGGAAGTCCCTGAACTTGTTTATTGACTCTAGGAACTTTCTTGTGGATTATCTATATACAGGATGATATTATCTGTGAATAGAGATAGATTTACTTCTCACTTAACAGGCTGGATGCCTTTTATTTCTTGTCCTTCTCTAAATACTCTGGCTAGAACTTCCAATGCAACGTTCAATATCAGTGGTGAAAGCAGGTATCTTTGTTTTGTTCCAGATATAAAAAGAAAGCTTTCCATTTTTCACAATTGAATATGGCGTTAGTTGCGGGGTTTTCACAAATGCCTTTTATCAGGTTAAGGAAGTTCCCTCTGTTCCTAGTTTTCTGAGTGTTTTTACCATGAAAAGAATGCTGGATTTTTGTTAAATGCTTTCTCTGTGTCAAATGAGATGATCATGTGGTTTTCTGCTCTTCAATCTTTCTGTTAATGTGGTATTATTGCAGTGATTAATTTTCTTATATTGAACTACCCTTGAACACCTGGGGTAATCTCACTTGGTCACTGTGTATAATTCTTTTAATATGTGGTTGCACTCAGTGTCGTGATACTTTCCTATTTTGCATCTATATTCATAAGGGTTATTACTCTATAATTTTTCTTTCTTCTGGATGTCTTTATCTGGCTTTGGTAGCAAGGTAATTCTGGCCTCATTGAATGCGTTAGAAAGTATCTTCTCTTCTGTTTTATGGAAGAGTTTGAAAAGCATAATGTTAATTCTTCAAATGTTTGGAATAATTTACCAGTGAAGTAATCTGGTCCTAGACTTTTCTTTGGTGGGAGATTCTTTTTTTTTTTTTTGTAATTAATTTTTATTGGAGCATAGTTGTTTTACAATCTTCTGTTTGGTGGGAGGTTTTTAATTGTTGAAAATCTGTTTACTTGTTACAGATCTGTTGAGACTTTCTATTTATTTTTATGTCAGTTTAGGTAATTCACATGCTTCTTGGAATTTGTCTATTTCATCTAGGTTACCAAATTTGTTGGCATACAACTGTTTAGAGGATTTTTTATAATCATTTTTATTTCTGTAAGATCAGTAGTAATATTCACATCTTTATTTCTGATTTGTTTTTGAGCTTTCTCATTTTCTTAATCAATGTAGCTAATGGTTTGTCAATTTTGTTAATTTTTTCAGAGAACAAACTTTTGCTTTTGTTGACTCTGTACTGTTTTTCTATTCTCTATTTAGCTCCACCTTAATCCTTATTATTTTCTTCCTTGATCTTTTCTTTTTACCCTGCCTCCCTCCCTTCCTTACATTAATTGTCTTATGTATCTAAGCTGATTTTTTTTCTTTTTCTGTAGTGAATCATTTTAATTCCCGTGTCATTTCCTGTTTTACATCTTTTAGGTATTTTTTTGGTGGTTACCATGGGGAATACATTTAATATTCTAAATTTATAGCAATCTAGTTGATTGATAACAACTTAAATCATTACATGAAATGTCTGCTCCTATACAGGGCTATCCTCCTACTTTTATGTTGTTGTCATAGCTAAATTTGCTAGTTTGGGAGTTAGTTTTCTCTTTTTCTCTAGTCCTTCAGGGTATAGAGTACTGTATTTATCGAGGATGTTTCTTTCTTTTTGATGTGCACATTTATAGCTATATATTTCCCTCTGAAGAGTGCTTCCACTGCATCCGGTAAGTTTTGGTATGCTGTGTTTTTGTTTACATTTGTCTCAAGGTATTTTCTAATTAACCTTGTGATTTCTTTTTGAACCACTGGTTAAGAGTGAACTGTTTAGTTTCCATATATTGTGAATTTTCTAGATTCCCTACATTTTTGTTTGCTAGCATCTTTCCAATGTGGCCAGAGAAAATACTTGGAATGATTTCAATCCTTTTAAATTTACTGAGACATTTTTTTTTGTGTCCTAACATTTGGCTTATCCTATAAAATGTTCCAGGTCTTCCTTTGTGTATTATCAGCAATTCTCTTTTGAAACATGACTGTGCTTGTGTCTGTTAATTTACTGTTAGAATTAAATGTGATAATACATTTATTTCCTTAATGCAATTTCATTTAACAGGCTTCTAATTATATGACTTTTCTGAATGAATTAATCTATGTAATAAAAATAAAGGAATCTGTAGATAGTGATTATTTCCATTACTGAAACAGTTCCAGAAAAAAAATATTGGTCCAAATTCATTAGGAATAGAAATATTTAAAGGTAATTCAAAGTTGCTCAGAAATATTTTAATTTTCTCCCCAACTCTAATCTGCTTCTTCTACAGTTCTCCCCAGTTTTTGTTATGGTAAATGTTAATTGATCCAATAGTCCATGTCGTAAGTGTGGAAATCTTTCAAATGCCTTTACCTTTCTCAGCCCCTACAAGTAATAACAGTCAAATTTTTATTGGCCTTAATTTATCTGGAAAATAGCCATTCTTCCATTTCCACTTCAGTACTTTAAGATTTTATCATTTCTAACCACAGTTTTAGTAGTATCCTCGCCACAGTTGTAACAAGCTGTATCTAAAATGTAATTCTTCTCATGTCACATCCTTATTAATGGATAATACCTTAAGAAGTGATGAGAATTCCCTTTATAAACTCGACTCCTCAGTCCATTTCTTGTTTCATTTCCTGTAACGCTTTCACAGTACCTCTTTGTTCTAGCCATGCCCAATTGTCACTAATTTCATAAATGCTTTATGCCTCTCTATTACCTGTATCTTGAATGCTCTTCTACACCCCCAAAACTCCATATCAACCTTCAGGAGTCAAATACCACTTTGAGAACACTTACACAAACTCTGGAAGCAGAAATAAGCACCTCCTCTACTGTGAATAGTGCCTTACTCACACTTGCATTATAGCTTTTATCCTACTATTATAATTAGCTGTTTAGAGAACTACCTTCTCCACTAGATTATGAAGGTACAGATTATATTTTAAATTACACTTGGCAAATAGTGAGTACTTAAAGCTTGATAAAGCAGCACACATTTGGTAAATTAATGAGAGAGGTTAGAGGAGCCAGACATGTGAATTTTCACCAAGATCATAAACAAAAATCTTTTTTAAGAGCAGTATCTCCAGACTTTCAGATCAAGATGGATGAGTGGGAGAAAGCATGAACACACCAAAAATACATCTACATTACTATAGGAGGCAGGTCAAAAAGATCTTGCTTTATGTCAGATAGTGTTCTGCCTATGTTTTCTTCTAAGAGTTTTATAGTATCCAGCCTTACATTTAGGTCTTTAATCCATTTTCAGTTTATTTTTGTGTGTGGTGTTAGGGAGTGTTCTAATTTCTTTCTTTTACATGTAGCTATCCAGTTTTCCCAGCACCACTTACTGAAGAGACAGTGTTTTCTCCATTGTATATTCTTGCCTCCTCTGTCATAGATTATGACATGGAACAGGTGTGTGGGTTTATCTCTGGACTTTCTATCCTGTTTCATTCACCTGTATTTGTTTTTGTGCCAGTACCATACAGTTTTGATTACTGTAGCTTTGTAGTATAAGCTGTAGTATAAGCTGTAGTATAAGCTGTAGTATAAGGGAACCTGATTATTTACACTCCGTTGTGCTTTCTCACGATTGCTTTGGCTATTTGGGGTCTTTCGGGTTTCCATACAAATTGTAAAACTTTTTGTTCTAGTTCTGGGAAAAATACCATTGGTAACTTGATAGGGATTACATTGAATATGTAGATTGCTTTGGGTACTACAGTCATTCTGATACTGTTAATTCTTCCAATCCAAGAACATGGTATCTCTCTCCATCTGTTTGTGTCACCTTTGATTTCTTTCACCAGTATCTTATAGTTATCCAAATACAGGTCTATTGCTTCCTTAGATAGATTTATTCCTAGGTATTTTATTCTTTTTGATGTGGTAAGTGGGATTGTTTCCTTAATTTACCTTTTACTCTTCTACACTGTTGGTGGAAATGTAAATTGGTACAGCCACTATGGAGAATAGTATGGAGGTTCTTTAATAAACTAAAAATAAAACTACCCTATGATCCAGGAATCCCCCTCCTGGGCATATTCCCAGAGAAAACCATAATTCGAAAAGATACATACACCCCATTGTTCACTGCAGCACTATTTACAACAGCCAGGACATTGAAGCAAGCTAAATGTCCATCAACAGAGGAATGGATAAAGAAGATGTGGTACATATATACAACGGAGTATTACTCAGCCATAAAAAAGAACAAAATATTGCCATTTGCAGCAACATGGGTGGACCTAGAGACTGTCATACTGAGTGAGGTAACACAGAGAAAGACAAATATGATATCGCTTGTATGTGGAATCTAAATAAAAGGTCAAAATGAACTTATTTACAAAACAGAAATACAGTCACAGATGTAGAAAACAATCTTATGGTTACCAGGGGGAAAAGGAGGGGAGGGATAAATTGGGAGATTGGGATTGACATATACATACTACTATATATAAAAGAGATAAGTAATATGGACCTACCGTATAGCACAGGAAACTCTACTCAATACTATTTAATGACCTATATGGGAAAGGAATCTAAAACAGAAAGGATATATGTATAACTGATTGACTTCTCTGTACAGCAGAAAGTAACATTATAAATCAACTATACTCCAATAAAAAAAAAATACATCTACATGAGGAACAATTCTCACTAAAAAGTACCTGAAAATTGGCATAAAGACTCCTGTACAGCTAAGGTTGTAAGACAGAATCACAGGGAATCAGGCAGCAAGGGAAGTGATCAGGTCAGGACTTGTGCCCCTGGGAGGGGACTCAGAGGAAAAGGGAGATTACAGGGGTGGAGAATTTCCCTGGAGAGTGGTTCCAGCCACGTATTAGGTGCCCTAGTACTGGAGTCTGACACAGGGAAGATAAGCCCCCTTGGCTGGTTGAGCTCCGCTGCGATGAACAGGAGGGCTGTCGGCAGCACGGACTTCATTTGTGAGGAGTTAACCAGCACTGGCTTGCTCCCACGGCAGAACAGAGAGGGAGAATTAGGACTGCATGAGTGGCTACCCAGTTTCCCACAACAGCCCCAGCATGCACCCCAGCCCAAGCTGAGCTAATGCTCCAGCCATGCTTATTTCACCTCAGAGCTCCACAATGGAGTGACAGTTGCCACAACTGGGAAGGCTCATCTGTGGGAGGCAGAGGTGACTCAGACCTGGGCAGTGTCTGAGCACAGCACGGTGGCCAATGCTGGTGCTTACCGAGAAAGCTTATCAGAAGCAACCCTGATCTCTGACACTGGCCAGACTTCACAGCCTGCATCCTGATACACATCAAGAGGCCAGGTGGGCTCTGCCTGCCCTGCGGCATAGCCCTACAACATTACAGGGTTAGTGGAGACTGCGGAGGAGTGTGTGGCTGCAGGGGGAAATAGAGACACAGATGCAGCGGGGGCTGTCATCGCAGGCAGCAAATTGGAGGTAGCATAAAACTCTGTGGCCAACCTGCAGAAGCCCATGCCCCATCATGAGCCCAGAGCCTGCATGGCCGCTGTTGGTGCAGCACTGCTCTCCTAGGGCAAGGATGCCAGGTACTGAAAGAGGAGAGAGCACATATTTTAAGGAAACAAATCCAGCTCGTAATCAATATTCAGGGCTTCTGCTCCTTAAACTTGGGATCCAACCCCAGCCCCAATAGGGCAGAAGGGGACAATGAGTAGAGGGGAAGCACTGCCTTACAGTTAGCTCTGGCCCTATCCCTTCATCTCCAGCCCTATCCACTACCAACGTGATAGATGCCACAACACCCTGAGGAAAGATGTCACTTCTGTTCATGTCAAATCCAGCTCTCTCACCACAGGCATCAGGCACACACAGACTGTATAGGGACACTTCCATATAGGGACATTCTTTCAAGACCACAATAGGTAACTGTTTTACCTAAATTCATAGTGACAAAAAAAAAATGAAAAAAAGGGCTTCCCTGGTGGCGCAGTGGTTGAGAGTCCGCCTGCCGATGCAGGGGACACGGGTTCGTGCCCCGGTCCGGGAAGATCCCACATGCCGCGGAGCGGCTGTGCCCGTGAGCCATGGCTGCTGAGCCTGCACGTCCGGACCCAGTGCGTCTGGAGCCTGTGCTCTGCAACGGGAGAGGCCACAACAGTGAGAGGCCCGCGTACCGCAAAAAAAAAAAAAAAAAAAATAGGGATTTGTTTCAATTTAAAGAGCAACAGAAAACCTCTGAAAAAATAATGAAACAGAAATAAACAATTTATCAGATAAAGAATTAAAAGGCATCCAAATTCGAAGGGAAGAGGTAAAACTGTCACTATTTGCAGATGACATAATACTTTATACAGAAAACCCTCAAGTCTCCACCAGAAAGCTCTTAGAACTAACAAATGAATTCAGTAAAGCTGTAGAATATAAGATTAACATACAGAAATCTGTTGCTTTTCTATACACTAATAATGAACTATCAGAAAGAGAAAGCAAAAAAAAAAAATTCCCTTTAAAATCACATCAAGAAGAATAAGACACACAGGAATAAACTTAACCAAGGAGGTGAAAGATCTATACTCTAAAAACTATAAGCCACTGATGAAGTAAACTGAAGATGATACCAAAAATATGGAAAGATATCCCATGTTCATGGATTGGAAGAATACTGTTAAAATGTCCATACTACTCAAGGCAATAGATTGATTTAATGCAATCCCTAACCAAATACCCATGACATTTTTCACAGAACAAATCATTCTAAAATTTATATTGAAAAACAAAAGGCCCAGAACTGCCAGAGCAATCTTGAGGAAAAAGAACAAAGCTGGAGGTATCATGCTCCCTGACTTCACACTATATTAAAAAGTTACAGTAACCAAAACAGCATGGTACTGGCACAAAAAGAGACAGATCAACTGAACAGAATAGAGAGCCCAGAAATAAACTGACAAACTTATGGTCAATTAATTTGTAACAAAGGGGACAAAAATATACAATGGAGGAAAGATAATTCAATAAGTGGTGCTGGAAAAATTAGATAGCTACATGTAAAAGAATGAGATTAGAACATCTTAACATCTACAAAAATAAACTCCAAATGGAGTAAAGACCTAAATGTAATACCTAAAACCATACAACTCCCAGAGGAGAATATAGGCAGAACACTCTTTGACGTAAATCACAGCAATATTTCTTTTTAGATATGTCTCCTAAGGGAAAAGAAAAGCAAAAATAAACAAATAAGACCTTAATTTAAATTAAATTAATTTAATTAATTTAAAACCTTTTGCATAGCAAAGGAAACCACCAACAAAATGCAAAGACAACATACTGAATGGGAGACAATACCAATGACATACACAATAAGGGGTTAATATCCAAAAGACATAAAACAGTTCATACAACTAAAAATTTTTAAAAATCCAGTATAAAAAATAAACAGAAGATACAAATTGACATTTTTCTAAAGAAGAAAGATAGCTAACAGACACATGAAAAGATGCTCAAGATCACTAATTATTAGAGAAATGCAAATCAAAACCACAATGAGATAGCAATTCACATCTGTCAGACTGGCTAACATCAAAAAGTATACAAGTAACAAATGTTGGCGAAGATGTGAAGAAATGGAAACTTTTGCACAGTTTGTGGGAATTAAATAGGTATAGCCATTATGGAAAATAATATAGAAAAAACTAAAAATAGGATAATCATATGATTCAGCAATTCCACTTCTGTGTCTATATATGAAGAAACTGAAAACATTAATTTAAAAAGATACATGCACCACAATATTTATAGCAGCATTACTTACAATAGCCAAGATATGGAAGCAAACTAAGTGCCCATCAACAGATGAATGGATGAAGAATATGTGGTAACTATATATATAATGGAATATTACTCAGGCATAAAAAAATGAAATTCTGCCATTTGCAACAATGAGGATAAATCTAGACAGTATTATACTTAGTGAAATAAGTCAGAAAGAGAAAGACAAATCCTCTATATTATCCATAATGTGGAACCTAAAACATAACTGAAATCAATGTGTATAACAAAACAGAAATAGACTCATAAACAAAGAGAACAAACTAGTAGTTACCAGTGGGGAGAGGGAAAGAGAGAAGGATAAGATAGCCTCAATTACCAGAAGGTAAGAAGCAAAAGCAAGAAGAACTACACTCCTGCAGCCTGTGGAATGAAAACCACATTCACAGAAAGACAGACAAAATGAAAAGGCAGAGGGCAATGTACCAGATGAGGAACAAGATAAAACCCCAGGAAAACAATTAAATGAAGTGGAGATAGGCAACCTTCCAGAAAAAGAATTCAGAATAATGATAATGAAGATGATCCAGGACCGTGGAAAAAGAATGGAGCCAAAGATCAAGAAGATGCAAGAAATGTTTAGCAAAGATCGAGAAGATGCAAGAAATGTTTAACAAAGACCTAGAAGAAATAAAGAACAAACAAAGAGAGATGAACAATACAATAACTGAAATGAAAAATACACCAGAAGGAATCAGTAGCAGAATAACTGAGGCAGAAGAATGGATAAGTGACCTGGAAGACAGAATGATGGAATTCACTGCCGCAAAAGAGAAAAAAGAAAAAAGAATGAAAAGAAATGAAGCCACCCTAAGAGACCTCTGGAACAATATTAAACACACCAACATTCACATTATAGGCATCCCAGAAGGAGAAGAGAGGGAGAAAGGACTCGAGAAAATATCTGAAGAGATTATAGTCGAAAACTTCCCTCACATGGGAAAGGAAATAGCCACCAATGTCCAGGAAGTGCAGAGAGTCCCAGGCAGGAAAAACCCAAGGAGAAAAATGCCGAAACACATAGTAATCAAACTGAATAAAATTAAACACAAAGAAAATTATTAAAAGCAACAGGGAAAAACGAAAAATAACATACAAGGGAATGCCCATAAGGTTAACAGATGATTTCTCAGCAGAAACTCTACAAGCCAGAAGAGAGTGGCACGATATATTTATAGTGATGAAAGGAAAGAAGCTACAAACAAGATTATTCTACCCGGCAAGGATCTCCTTCAGATTCGACAGGAAAATTAAAAGCTTTACAGACAAGCAAAAGCTAAGGAAATTCAGCACCACCAAAGCGGCTCTACAACAAATGCTAAAGAAACTTCTCTAAGTGGAAAACACAAGAAAAGGACCTACAGAAACAAACCCAAAACAATTAAGAAAATGGTAATAGGAACATACATATGGATAATTACCTTAAATGTGAATGGATTAAATGCTCCAACCAAAAGACACAGGCTTGCTGAAAGGATAAAAAAAATAAGACCCATCTATATGCTATCTACAAGAAATCCACTTCAGACCTAGCGACACGTCCAGACTGAAAGTGAGGGAATGGAAAAAGGTATTCCACGCAAATGGAAATCCAAAGAAGGCTGGAGTAGCAATACTCATATCAGATAAAATATACTTTAAAATTAAGAATGTTACAAGACACAAGGAAGGACACTACATAATGATCAAAGAATCAATCCAAGAAGAAGATATAACAATTATAAGTATATATGCATCAAACATACGAGCACCTCAACATAAGGCAAACGGTAACAGCTATAAAAGAGGAAATCAACAGTAACACATTAATAGTGGGGGGATTTTAACAGCTAACTTACACCAAAGGACAAATCATCCAGACAAAACATTAATAAGGAAACACAAGCTTTAAATGACAATAGACCAGAGAGATTTCATTGAGATTTATAGGACATTCCATCTGAAAACAGCAGATTACACTTTCTTCTCAAGTGCACACGGAACATTCTCCAGGACAGATCACATCTTCGGTCACAAATCAAGCCTCGGTAAATTTAAGAAAATTGAAATCATATTAAGCATCTTTTCTGACCACAAAGCCATGAGATTATAAATAAATTACAAGAGAAAAATAACGTAAAAAACACAAACACATGGAGGCTAAACAATACAATACTAAATAACCAAGAGATCACTGAAGAAATCAGAGGAAATCAAAAAATACCTAGAGACAAATGAAAACAAAAACACGATGATCCAAAACCTATGGGATGCAGCAAAAGCAGTTCTAAGACGGAAGTTTATAGCAATACAACCCTACCTCAAGAAACAAGAAAAGTATCAAATAAACAATCTAACCTTACACCTAAAGGAACTAGAGAAAGAAGAACAAACAAAACGCAAAGATAATAAAAGGAATGAAATCATAAAGGTCAGAGCACAAATAAATGAAATAGAAACAAAGAAGACAATAGCAAAGACCAATAAAACTAAAACCTGGTTCTTTGAGAAGATAAACAAAACTGATAAGCCTTTAGCCAAACTCATCAAGAAAAGGAGGAAGAGGACTCAAATCAATAGAATTAGAAATGAAAAAGAAGAAGTTACAACGGATGCCACAGAAATACAAAGCATCATAAGAGACATAAGAGAGCATCATAAGCAACTCTATGCCAATAAAATGGACAACCTGGAACAAATGGACAAATTCTTGGAAAGGTATAACCTTCCATGACTGAACCAGGAAGAAACAGAAAATAGGAACAGACCAATCACAAGTACTGAGATTGAAACTGTGATTAAAAACCTTCCAACAAACAAAAGTCCAGGACCAGCTGGCTTCACAGGTGAATTCTATCAAACATTTAGAAAAGAGCTAGCACTCATCCTAGCAGATGAAAGAACACTCCCCAACTCATTCTACGAGGCCACCATCACACTGATACCAAAACCAGACAAAGATAGTACAAAAAAAGAAAATTGCAGACCAATATCACAGATGAATATAAATGCAAATATTCTAAACAAAATACTAGCAAACAGAATCCAATAATCGATTAAAAGGATCACACAACATGATCAAGTGGGGATTTATCCTAGAGATGCAAGGGTTCTTCAATATACACAAATCAATCAATGTGATACACCATACAAACAAACTGAAAAATAAAAACCATATGATCATCTCAATAGATGCAGAAAAGGGTTTTGACAAAATTCAACACCCATTTCTGATACAAACTTTCCAAAAAGTGGCAGAGAGGGAACCTACCTCAACACAATTAAGGCCATATATGACAAACCCACAGCAAACATCATTCTGAATGGTGAAAAACTGAAAGCATTTCCTCTAAGATCAGGAACAAGACAAGGATGTCCGCTCTCGCCACTATTATTCAACATAGTTTTGGAAGTCCTAGGCATGGCAATCAGAGATGAAAAACAAATAAAAGGAATACAAACTGGAAAAGAAGAAGTAAAACTGTCAGTGTTTGCAGATGACATGATACTATACATAGAGAATCCTAAAGATGCCACCAGAAATCTACTAGAGCTAATGAATTTGGTAAAGTTGCAAGATACAAAATTAATGCACAGAAATCACTAACAACAAAAGATCAGAAAGAGAAATTAAGGAAACAATCCCATTTACCACTGCAATAAAAAGAGTAAAATACCTAGGAATAAACCTACCTAAGGAGGTAAAAGACCTGTACTCAGAAAACTATAAGACACTGATGAAAGAAATCAAAGATAACATCAACAGATGGAGGGATATACCATGCTCTTGGATTGGAAGAATCAATAATGTGAAAATGACTATACCACCCAAAGCAATCTACAGATTCAATGCAATCCCTATCAAATTACCAATGCCATTTTTTTTACAAAACTATAGAAAAAATCTTAAAATTTGTATGGAGACACAAAAGACCTGGAATAGCCAAAGCAATCCTGAGGGGAAAAAAACGGAGCTGGAGGAATCATACTCCCTGACTTCAGACTATACTATAGAGCTACAGTAATCAAAACAGTATGGTACTGGCCCATAAACAGAAATATAGATCAAAGGAACAGGATAGAAAGCCCAGAGATAAACCCACGCACCTATGGTCAACTAGTCTATGACAAAGGAGGCAAGGATATACAATAGAGAAAAGACAGTTTCTTCAGTAAGTGGTACTGGGAAAACTGGAGAGCTACATGTAAGAGAATGAAATTAGAATACTCCCTAACACCACACACAAAAATAAACTAAAAATGGATTAAAGACCTAAATGTAAGACCAGACACTATAAAACCCTTAGAGGAAAACACAGGAAGAACCTTTTTTGACCCACCTCCTACAGTCATGGAAATAAAAATAAACAAACGGGACCTAATGAATCTTAAAAGCTTTTGCACAGCAAAGGAAACTATAAACAAGGCGAAAAGACAACCCTCACAACGGGAGAAAATATTTACAAACGAATCAACGGACAAAGGATTAATCTCCAAAATAAATAAACAGCTCATCCAGCTCAATATTAAAAAAACAAACAACCCTATCAAAAAATGGGCAGAAGACCTAAATAGACATTTCTCCAAACACATACAGATGGCCAAGAGGCACATGAAAAGCTGCTCAGCCTCACTAATTATTAGAAAAATGCAAATCAAAACTACAATGAGGTATTACCTCACACCGGTTAGAACGGGCATCATCAGAAAATTTACAAACAATAAATGCTGTCGAGGGTGTGGAGAAAAGGGAACCCTCTTGCACTGTTGGTGGGAATGTAAATTGATACAGCCACTATGGAGAAGAGTCTGGAGGCTCCTTAAAAATCTAAAAATAGAATTACCATATGACCGAGCAATCCCACTACTGGGCATATACCCAGAGAAACCCATAATTCAAAGACACACACACCCCATTGTTCATTGCAACACTATTTACAATAGCCAGGTCATGGAAGCAACCTAAATGCCCATCGACAGACAAATGGATAAAGAACACATAGTACATATATACAATAGAATATCACTCAGCCATAAACAGGAATGAAATTGGGTCATTTGCAGAGACGTGGATGGACTTAGAGACTGTCATACAGAGTGAAGTAAGTCAGAAAGAGAAAAACAAATATTGTATATTAATGGATATATGTGGAATCTAGAAAAATGGTACAGATAATCCGGTTGGCAAGGCAGAAATAGAGACACAGATGTAGAGAACAAACGTATGGACACCAAGGGTGGAAGGGAGGGTGTGGTGGTGGTGGTGGGATGAATTGGGAAATTGGGTTTGACATATATACACTAATATGTATAAAACAGGTAACTAATAAGAACCTGCTGTATGAAAAAATAAAAATAAAATAAAATTCAAAATAAGAACAGAGAAGAGAATAATAGATGTGTGGAACACAGTAAAAAAAAATGGCTATAAAAAAAATAAAGAGAGAAGGATAATATAAGGGTATGGGATTAATAGATACAAACTACTATGTATAAAATAAATAAGCAGCAAGGCTATATTTTACAGTAGAGGAAAATATAGCCATTATTTTATAATAACTTTAAATGGAATGTAATCTATAAAAACATTGAACCACTATGCTGTACACATGAAACTAATATTACTTTGTTAATCAATTTTATTTCAATAAAAAGCATTTTCTCTACCTTAATAATATACATTTGTGGTATGCACATTATGCACACTTCTTTTATAAAATAATTTTTACACACCTTAGTTTGAGCACTGTTATATTCCTCAATGCTTTCAACTTGACTGAACAAGCAAGCAGAATATCTTTAGAGATTTTCATAAGAAGCCAAATTATTGATTCATACATTAAACTTCAATGGATTAGTCTTGCTTAGACAGAGTTCAAAAAATATCTCTGCCCTTGGCTTGGTTCCTGCAATTTGTAGAAGTTATCAGATGTCAGTTTAACATTAAGTAACATTAATCTTATTTTTTTCCAGCAAGAGCATGTTGTCTAAATAATGCTAAACTTTTTAATCCCAATAGAAAGGTTCTTCTATTAAATATAAAAGTGAGACTACTAGTCCAACTTAATACACACATATTCAATAAATTCTGTAAGTGATTATTTTTAGAGTTTTCTACGCTTAAGGCTCTGTTGTGGCAAATAAAGTCTCGCTTCCAGCTCTAATTAAAATTCAAATCTAAAACTGCTTCAAGGGAGTTCCCGCGTGGTCCACTTGTTAAGACTTTGCCTTCCAATGCAGGGGGTGCAGGTTCAAACCCCTGTTCGGGGAGCTAAGATCCCACATGCCTCGTTGCCAAAAAACCGAAACATAAAGAACAGAAGCAATATTTTAACAAATTCAATAAAGTCTTTAAAAATGGCCCACATCAAAAAAATCTTGGAGGAAAAAAAAAACTGTTTCAAGAAATTATATCTCCTGGTAATGTGGTTTATTACTGATTTATTGTAAAATATACAATATTAAGAAAATGAATACTAAAATTATCAAATCAAGAAACTGGGAGTCTCTTTATTCAATTATATTTCTGTTACTGAATTGTTCTATTGATTCATTCAACAATCATTCCTTTCTAAAAAGACTTTCAATGTATTGAAGGTTTATTGAATGCTAGAAAATCAGCGGGTGCTGCAAAGAGACCTCAAAAAAATTTGAAAAACCATCCTTCTCTAAAAAGTAAATTATTAATGTCTAGGTCCAATCATAATTGGTCACACATAATACAAGATACTAATGTATACATCAATCTTTCAAAAATGGTTTCTTCGGACAGAAATCTATAAATGAACAGTCCTTGGAAATACAACTTTACAAAAGCAAACCACTTTTGAGATTTCCCTAGATTTTTAAAGAAATACACTTTTATGTCATTTGGAAATGCAGGTACAATTTCTAAGTGTGCTATTTAATAGAGTTTAAAAAAAGCAACAGTTTGGAAAGTGGATCTTAACAGGACAGTGATTAATTTTCTTAAGTCTAATATTTATGGTACTCAACTATGTCCGTGTTATCAGTCTTCAGCATGTGCAATGTACATGTAAAGAGAAGATGGAGGAAAGAAAAAAATGTCCTTTGATTACAAAGGACATGACATTAATTTTCTTAATGTGGCCAGCTATTAAATCATATCTAGAAAAACCTGAATAAATGTAAACTCCTTGAGAGTACGATCGAGATTTTATTCATTTTTGAATTCCATACAGTGTCTAGGATAACGTCATACAGGTATCAAACAAATCTGTATTGAATGAATAATGAAATTCATGTAGCACTCCGAAAACAGTGTTCTTTGAGGTGTTAATAAATACACTCCCTCCTCATTCCAAAGTTAAATATACAAATACACTTAGGACACCAACATGTTACATGTCTTTTTTGGATATATTCTTCATAGTTCTCCTTAGCATAATAAATAATAAAGGTGCTGGGAAGTTCTACGATATAGTGCTGAAAGAAAAAAACTGCCAGCAAACAATATTAAATCTGACAAAATTATCCTTGAAAAATGAAAGAGATATAAAGATTCTCAGAGAAACAAAAGCTTTGGAGCCCATCACTACTAGACCTTCATTACAAGAGATTCTAAAGGGAATTTTTCAAGTTGAAACAAAATGAAACTAAAGAGTAACATGAAAGCATATTAAAGTACAAAACTTACTGGGAAAGATAAATATATAGACAAATACAGAATACCATAATAACTCAATAGTGATATGTAAATCACTTCTAATTTTAGTATTAAAGTTAAAAGACAATAGTAAGATTAAATTTTAAAATATTAGAGATGGATACACAATAAAAAAAGAAAAGTAAAACTGTTGAGTTTTGTGTGCTATTGAAATTAAATTGTTATCAGCTTAAAATAGACTGTGATAAATATAAGATAATTAATGAAAATCTCATGGTAACCACAAAGCAAAAACACATGATATACATGAAAGGACTCAAAGCATACCAGTAACAAAAGACCATCAAATCACAAAGGAAGAAAGCAAGAGAGGAAGAATGGAACAAGAAACTACAAAATATTAGAAAAAATGAACAAAATGGCAATAGTAAGTCCTTAGCTATCAATAGCTGTATTAAATGTAAATGGATTAAACTCCCAAATCAAATGACATATAGTGACTCAATGCGTAAAATTTAAAAAAAGAAAGAAAAGAACAAAGATTGAACTATATGCTGTCCACAAGAGATTCACTATAGAAATAAGTACACACATGCAAGAAGATACTCTATGCAAGTGGTAACCAAAAGAGAGCAGCGGTGGATGTACTTATATCAGACAATATAGAGTTCAAATCAAAAACTGTCACAAGAGAGAAAGAAGGCTATTATATAATGTTAAAGGGCCAAGTCAACAGGAGGCTATAACAATTATAAATATATATGCACTCAGCATCAGAGTACCTAAATAAATAAAATATTGATAGATTTGAAGGGAGAAATAGACTACAATACAACAATAGTAGGAGATTTCAATACCCCACTTTACATAATAGACAGAACATCCAGACAGAAAATCAGCAAGGAAACAGTAGACCTGAAAAACACTACAGTTCAAATGGACCTAACACACATATACAAAACACTGTATCCAATAGCAGCAGACTATACATTCTTCTCAAGTGCACACAGAACATTCTTCAGGATAGATCACATGTTGGGTCACAAAACAAGTCTCAACAAATTTAAGAATACTGAAATTACAGCAAGTATCTTTTCTGACCACAATGGAATGAAACTAGAAATCAATAATATAAGGAAAACTGGAAAATTCACAAATATGTGGAAAAACAACAGACTCTTGAACAGCCACTGGGCCAAAGAACAGATCAAAAGGCAAATTCAAAAATAACTTGAGACAAATGAAAAGAAATAGAAAGCACACCCAAACTTATGGGATACAGAAAAAGCAGTGTCAAAAGGGAGTTTTATAGTGACAAATACTACATTTTAAAGAAAGAAGAAAAATCTATGGGCTTCCCTGGTGGCGCAGTGGTTGAAAGTCCGCCTGCCGATGCAGGAGACACAGGTTCGTGCCCCGGTCCAGGAAGATCCCACATGCCGTGGAGTGGCTGGGCCCGTGAGCCATGGCCGCTGAGCCTGCGCATCTGGAGCCTGTGCTCCGCAACAGGAGAGGCCACAACAGTGAGAGGCCCATGTACCGCAAAAAATAATAATAAAAAATTTTTTAAAAAAAATTTAAAAAAAGAAAATAAAAAAAGAGAAATCTCAAATGAACAATCTAACTTTATACCTCAAGGAATTAGAAGAGCAACAAAGTTAGTCAAAGGAAAGAAACAGCAAATATTAAAGCAGAAATAAACAAAATAGATTATAGAAAACCATTTTAAAAATCAAGGAAACTAAGTTGTTTTTTTTAAAAAACAAATAATTGACAAACTCTTAGCTGGACTACAAAAGAAAGAGGATTCAAATAAAATCAGAAATGAAAAAGGAAACATTACAACTGACACCACAGAAATAAAAAGAATCATGACACTATTATGAACATTTATATGCCAACAAATTGTGTAATGTAGAAGAAATGGATGAATTCCTACAAACATACAATCTACCAAAACTGAATCATGAAGAAATATATAACCTGAACCGGCCTTTAACTAGTAAGTTGACTGAATCAGTAATGAAAAATCTCCCCAGAAAGAAAAGCCCAGGCCAGATGACTTCACTGGTAAATTTTACAAAACATTAAAAAAGTAACATTAATCCTTCTTAAACTCTTCAAAAAACTGAAGTATAGGAAACATTTCCAAATGCATTTTATGATGCCAGCACTACATTGACATCAAAGCAAGAGAAAGACACTATAAGATAAGAAAATATCAAGCCAGCAACCCTGATGAACACACACACAAAAATCCTCAACAAAATACTAGCAAACCACATTCAACAGCACATTGAAAGGTAATACACCATAACCAAGTGACATGTATCCCTGGGATGCAGAAATGCCTCAACATAACTAAGTCAATTAATGTGATAAACCATGTTTACAAAATGAAGGGTAAAAATCACACGATCATCTCAATAGATACAGAAAAGGCACTTAAAATTCAACACACATTTATGTTAAAAACCCTCAACAAATTGGGTGTACAAGAAATGTACCTCAACATAGTAAAGGCCATATGTGAAAAGTCCACAATGAAAAAAAATCAAAATCAACAGAGGAAAACTGAAAGCTTTTCCTCTAAGCTTAGGAATAAGACAAGGATGCCCACTCTTATCACTTCTATTTAACATAGTACTGCAATTCTATAATTCTGTAATTGCCATAGCCAGGGCAACTAGGCAAGAAAAGAAATAAAATGCATGCAAATTGGAAAGGAAGAACTAACACTATATCTCTTCACAGATTACATGATTCTATATATAGAAAACTGTCAAGACACACACAAAAAATGTTATAAGCTAAAAAAAGTAATTCAGTAAAGTTGCAGGATACCAAATCAATATACAAAAAAAAAAAAATCAGTTACATTCTATTCTATACACTAACAACAAACTATCCAAAAAGTAAATTAAGAAAACGGTCCCCTTTACAATAGTATCAAAAAGAACAAAATACTTAGAAATGAATTTAATTAAGAAAGCAAAAGACTTGTATACCAAAAACTACAAAACATTGCTAAAATATACTTTAAAAGACAGAAATAAATGGAAAGGCATCTGGGTTGATAGAGTGGAAGACATAATACTGTTAAAATGTCTATATTACCCAAAGCAAACTACAGATTCAATGCAATCCCTATCAAAATCCTAAGAGCATTTTTTAAGGAAATAGAAAAAACAAGCCTAAAATTAATATGTAACCATAAAAGACCGCAAATATCCAAAACAATTTTGAGAAATAACAAAACTCTAGGCATCACATTTCCTGATTTCAAAATATATTACAAAGCAAAAGTAATTAAAATAGTATGGTACTGCAGAGACAGAGACATAAACCTATGAAAAAGAATAGAAAGCCCAGAAATAAATCCACTTATATACTGTCAACTGATCTTTGACAAAGGTGTCAAGAATACACAATAGGTGCGAGATAGTCTCTTCAACAAATGGTGTTGGGAAAACGGGGTGTTTTCAGAAAATAATTTGAATGGAAAAAAAAGGTGGAAAGAGGAAGCTTTTAGATTTAAAAATACTTAAACATATCAAGTCAAAACAATTTTGTTTGGATACTGATTCTAACAAATCAACAGTAAACATAAAGAAGAATTATAAGACAAATCTGGAAAATTTGAACATATACTGAGTATCTGAGGATATCAAGATAATAATGTTAATTTTTTAGGTATGATAATGGTATTGTGGTTATGTTTAAACACTGAAGTGTTTTCACCTTTGAGAGATACATACGGAAATATTTGTGGATAAAATTATGTGATGACAGAAATTTCCTTGAACATAATCCAGTGGTGTATGGGGAGACATGGGGTAGAAATGAAACACGTGTGGCCATAGATTATTAAATGTTGAAGGTTTGTAATGGGTAAATTAGGATTTATTACACTAGTCTCTCTTTTACACATGTTTGAATCTTCACATAATTTTTAAAAGGAGAGAAAAAGAATGGGAGGAGAGGAGCTGTAGATAGAGTAGAGAAATTTTCTGCACAATAAAGGTAAGACTTATTAAAGAGGAAAAAAGATTCAATAACTGAAAAAAGGGTCAATAACTGAAAAAAGAAAGGGAATCAAAAGATATCTTTTTAAAGGATAGGAAAAGACCAGCATAACTGTATGCTAATGAGAAAAATCAAGTAGAAAGAGAAAAGTAAAGATTCAGGAGAGTTGTAAATTGTGAGAGCTACATATTTGGATGGATAAAAAGGGATTAGATTTAGTACACAAATGAATGGCTTGAACTTTCGTAGAAGCCTACGTGGTTTTTCATGTATATGTGTTTTCACGGGTAATGCACAAGAAAACATATTGTCTGGATTCAGATGAAGGAAGGTAGATCAATATGATGAAAACATAGGAAAATTGTATTAGACTGTTTTTCTTTACTCCCTAACATAAGAAACAAGATCATAAGCTAATAGAAAGGACTGGGGAGGAGGTGCTAGAGAACTAAAGATTTAGAGTAAGGTACAACTGCCATCTAACATTATGGGAGAGAGAATGTATTAGGGCAGGGCTTGGCAAAATCAGGCCTGCTTTTTTTAAAAAATAGTTTTATTAGAAAATAGACAACATTCATTTGTTTATGTATTATGTCTACGTCTACTTTTGTGCTAGAACAGCAGAGTGGAATAGTTATGACAGAGACCATATGGTCCATAGTCTTAAAAATCTTACTATCTTTTACAAAAAAGTTTTGCCAACTCCTGTACTAGAGAACTAGGCTGAAATAAACAGACCCATGTGAAGCCAGTGATCATGAATCTAAAGAAAGATGAGTCAGTATGGTTACACATTTTTCTCCATTTTATTTAGCTGCAAGAAAGCAGGCCCAAAATAGATGGAAAGTTAGGATTTCATCAGCTTTATGAATTAGCCAAGTGTATTAGTTTCTTGTGGCTACTGTAACAAATCACCACAAACTTGGTAGCTTAAACAACCAAAAATTTATTCTCTCACAGCTTATGAGGCCAAAAGTCTGAAATCAGAATCACTGATACAAGATTATCACTGAAGTCAAGGTGTCAATAGGGCCACACTCTCTCCAATGACTCTACAGGAGAATCTGCTCTCTGCCTCTTCCAGCTTCTGGTAGCTGCCACATTCCTTAGTTTTTGGCCACATGACTCCAATCTCAGCCTCCAATTCACATGACCTTCGTCTCTGTGTTTGTGTCTTCTTTTGTCTGTATGAAATCTTCATCTACCTCTCTCTTATAAGGACACTTGTGATTGGATTGAGGGCTCACCCTGATAATACAAAATATTCTCCCCATCTCAAGATCATTAACTTAATCATATCTGCAGATATCTGTTTTCATTATAAGGTAAAAGAGTCCCAGGGATTAGTATCTGTTATCTTTGAGTGAGCATTATTCAGCCAAGCAAGCACAGTGAAACATGAGTAAGACTTGAAAATCAAAGATGTGTTCATAGGAGTAATTATAAAGATTGACCACAGAATGCAAATTAAGTAAGAAGGGAAATGAAAAGGGTAAAGAGCTAATCAAAGGGCAGTGAATTGGAGGTCCAAGTGAGATCAATTGCAGTTGAGTTACTAGACGAGTTAGAGAAAGAAGTGGTGATTGGTGAGAGGGATGATTGAAATAAAAATTACAGAGGGGTTATAGTTATTGGTAATAAAAAATCCTACGGTATGACCACTGGAGCCAGTGGTTTAGGAAGGGTGAAGGATATCATTAGGTGAAGCATATCATTGGATGAAAGGTGGTAAAGGAACTGAGAGGCCTGAAAATCCTTTAATACCTCCCACTTGAACCATTTAGTAATATTTTTAGAAAGTCAGTGTTTCATAGAACATTGTATGACTAATGCAGAATTAACGAATATGCACATCTTAGTTACTACTAAAAGTAGAAAGCTGTGATAACTGCAAATAACATACTGTACAGTACAAGGACTGAAATAGATTTTTGTTCAAAACCTCTATAGAGCAACTGTCAGGCTTTATAGGTTTCAATGTTAAAGTTAATATATAATTAAAGAAAATCCTAAACGGGATCAAAAACTTTAAATTATTTTTTAAAAATATACCAGATACAAGATCATAACTAGCAAATTCAAGAAGTGAAAGAACAGTAAGAAGAATTAAATCTGATTCCCTTCTAACTCAATTTCTTTATATTTCAAAGACGCTTAGCAATTTTTTAAAAGTACTGTTAATAAATACTGTGCATTACCTATACTCTTCACTGTTTTGAGACAGAATAACACCTCTTCAGTCTCATTTCCCAGTATTATTGCTTCTCCAGTCCACCTCAATGCACATACTAAAGTCTCAACAATTCAAAACCACATATAGATGCCCAAAGAGCCAAAGTTTTTCACACATCCATATCTTTGTATACATTGCCTACAGAACTCTTCTCTAATTGAAGAGCTGTCCTCCTGGTGGTACATAGCTATATGTTCTTTAAAACCTTACTGAAGGGGCTTCCCTGGTGCTGCAGTGGTTGAGAATCTGCCTGCCAATGTAGGGGACACGGGTTCGAGCCCTGGTCTGGGAGGATCCCACATGCCACGGAATAACTGGGCCCGTGAGCCACAACTACTGAGCCTGCGCGTCTGAAGCCTGTGCTCCGCAACAAGAGAGACTGCGATAGTGAGAGGCCCGCATACCGCGATGAAGACTGGCACCCGCTCACCACAACTAGAGAAAGCCCTCACACAGAAACGAAGACCCAACACAGCCAAAAATAAATAAATAAATTTATTTTAAAAAAAAAAAAACCGAACTGAAGTCAATTTTTCTGGGAAATTACTTTGGATATTACTCTCCCACCCCTCCACTACTCCTTACCCCTTGGGTAGTTAATCATGAACTCATGAACTCTAGTCTATCTATACTGTATATCTATTTCTATTGCTGTGCTTATAAATCTAGACTATAATGCATTGTTCTTCTACACAGTCATGCCTATTACTAAAAGTGGGGTACTGAAGTCTCCAACTATTACTGTTGAATTGTCTATTTTGTCCCTTCAATTCTGTCAGTTTTTGCTTCATATATTTCCAACTCTGCTGTGAGGTACATGTGTATGTTTATAATTGTTACTTCTTCCTGATGGATTGACACTTTTATCAGTATAAAATGTCCCTTTTTAAAACTTACTGCTTATAAAACTCTCTGCTACAGAACTCTGAAAAGTCAGGAACAGTAGGTCTATTACAGAACTTGGCTTAGTACTTATAATTAATAGATATGACATAACCATAAAAAATCTATTTTAATTTTCAGTGAAGTAGATATGAAATAAATTTATAAAATCTATTTTCATTTTTAATAATTTAGAAGATAAATTACATTATCTTCTATAGTAATCTATTACAGTGTCTCATATTGTATACTTTTCCCCTCTAGGATATATACTAAAAATCCCTCATTTTGCAATTCATACTGACTTTCTTTTGTTCTGTTTTTGGTATATATATCAAACAAATGTTCAGAATCATATATATATATGAGTCTGATGTATATATATGAACTCATATATATATATATATATCAGTTCTGTGTACTAGATGGTTAAATCATTTCTCAGCTTTCTCTTTAGTAACTTAAAAATTCTCAGCTTATCATAAATCTGACTTTCTAAATCTTTGTATGTTCCTGTAGGTCTCTTCTAAATTATGTCCAAAGTTTTGAAATAGATCCATATCTTAATAATTTTAATCATTGTGTATCCTTATTTATTTTTACTGTTTCTTTTATTATAAACTTATAATACATTATTTAGTATGAGTGTTAGATATTTTCCCTGATATATGCAGTATTCTCTTCTTTAGTAATTCCCAGAAATACTACTGACAATTACTTTTATTTAATAATCCTTTCAGCACCTACTTTGTACAAACATTGTTACATACTCCTGGGAAACACAAAAGAAAGTGAAAGAATTTATTATAAATGTATGCTATTGGGGGGACCTTGAAGATGGCGGAAGAGTAAGACGCGGAGATCACCTACCTCCCCACAGATACACCAGAAATACATCTACACGTGGAACAACTCCTACAGAACACCTACTGAAAGCTGGCAGAAGACCTTAGACCTCCCAAAAGGCAAGAAACTCCCCACATACCTGGGTAGGGCAAAAGAAAAAAAGAAAACACAGAGACAAAAGAATAGGGACGGCACCTGCACCAGTGGGAGGGAGCTGTGAAGGAGGAAGTTTCCACACACTCGGAAGCCCCTTCGCTGGCGGAGACTGCGGGTGACGGAGGGGGGAGCTTCGGCGCCGCGGAGGAGTGCACAGCAACAGGGGTGCGGAGGGCAAAGCGGGGAGATTCCCGCACAGAGGATCGGTGCCGACCAGCACTCACCAGCCGGAGAGGCTTGTCTGCTCACCTGCCGGGGCGGGCGGGGCTGCGAGCTGAGGACTGGGGTTGGCGGCTTGAACATAGCCTGAAGGGGTTAGTGCACCACGGCTAGCCGGGAGGGAGTCCGGGGAAAATTCTGCACCTGCCGAAGAGGCAAGAGACTTTTTCTTCCCTCTTTGTTTCCCGATGGTGCGTGAGGAGAGGGGTTTAAGAGCGCTGCTTAAATGAACTCCAGAGACGGGCGCGAGCCGCGGCTAAAAGCGCGGACCCCAGAGACAGGCGCGAGCCGCGGCTAAAAGCACGGACCCCAGGGACGGGCGGGAGACGCTAAGGCTGCTGCTGCCTCCACCAAGGGGCCTGTGTGCGAGCACAGCTCACTATCCACACCCCTCTTCCGGGGAGCCTGTGCGGCCCGCCACTGCCAGGGTCCCGGGATCCAGGGACAACTTCCCCGGGAAAACGCACGGCGGGCCTCAAGCTGCTGCAACGTCACGCTGGCCTCTGCCGCCGCAGGCCTGCCCCGCACGCAGTGCCCCCCCCCTGCCGCCGGCCTGAGTGAGCCAGAGGCCCCGAATCAGCGGCTCCTTTAACCCCGTCCGGTCTGAGCGAAGAACAGATGCTCTCCAGCGATCTACACGCAGAGGCGGGGCCAAATCCAAAGCTGAGCCCCTGGGAGCTGTGAGAACAAAGAAGAGAAAGGGAAATCTCTCCCAGCAGCCTCAGAAACAGCGGATTAAAGCTCCACAATCAACTTGATGTACCCAGCATCTGTGGAATACATGAATAGACGATGAATCATCCCAAATTGAGGAGGTGGGCCTCGAGAGCAACATCTATGATTTTTTCCCCTTTTCCTCTTTTTGTGAATGTGTATGTCTATGCTTCTGTGTGAGATCTTGTCTGTATAGCTTTGCTTCCACCATTTGTCCTAGGGTTCTATCCGTCCATGGGTTTTTTTAAAAATTTTTTTCTTAATAATTAATTTTAATTTTAATAACTTTATTATACTTTCTTTCTTTCTTTTTCTTTCCTTCCTTCCTTCCCTCCTTTAGACAACGAATCATCCCAAATTGAGGAGGTGGTCTCTGAGAGCAAGATTTATGATTTTTTCCCCTTTACCTCTTTTTGTGAGGGTGTATGTGTATGCTTCTGTGTAAGATTTTGTCTGTATAGCTTTGCTTCCAACATTTGTCCTAAGGTTCTATCCGTCCCGTTTTTTTCTAAATAATTTTTTAATTCAATAACTTTATTATACTTTATTTTACTGTATCTTCTCTCTTTCTGTCTTTTTTCCTTCCTTCCCTCCTTCCTTCCATCCTCCCTCCCTCCCTCCTTTCTTTCCTTCTTTCCTTCTTTCCTTCTCCCTACCTACCTTAGCTCCTTTCATTCTTTCTTTCTTTCTTCATACTTCTACTAATTCTCTCTACTTTTTCTCCCTTTTATTCTGAGCCGTGTGGATGAAAGGCTCTTGGTACTCCAGCCAGGAGTCAGGGCTCTGCCTCTGAGGTGGGAGAGCCAACTTCAGGACACTGGTCAACAAGAGACCTCCCAGCGCCACATAATATCAAACAGCGAAAATCTCTCAGAGACCTCCATCTTAACACCAGCACCCAGCTTCACTCAATGACCAGCAAGCTACAGTGCTGGACAACATATGCCAAACAATTAGCAGAACAGGAACACAACCCCACCCATTAGCAGAGAGGCTGCCTAAATCATAATAAGTCCACAGACACCCCAAGACACACCAGCAGACGTGAACCTGCCCACTAGAGAGACAAGATCCAACCTCATCCACCAGAACACAGGCACTAGTCCCCTCCACCAGGAAGCCTACACAACCCACTGAAACAACCTTAGCCACTGGAGACAGACATCAAAAACAGCAGGAACTACGAACCTGCAGCCTGCAAAAAGGAGACCCCAAACACAGTAAGATAAGCAAAATGAGAAGACAGAAAAACACACAGCAGCTAAAGGAGCAAGATAAAAATGCACCAGACCTAACAAATGAAGAGGAAATAGGCAGTCTACCTGAAAAAGAATTCAGAATAATGATAGTAAGGATGATCCAAAATCTTGGAAATGCACAAAATGCAAGAAACAGTTAACAAGGACCTAGAAGAAATAAAGATGAAACAAGCAACGATGAACAACACAATAAATGAAATTAAAAGTACTCTATATGGGATCAATAGCAGAATAACTGAGGCAGAAGAATGGATACGTGACCTGGAAGATAAAATAGTGGAAATAACTACTGCAGAGCAGAATAAAGAAAAAAGAATGAAAAGAACTGAGGACAGTCTCAGAGACCTCTGGGACAACATTAAACGCACCAACATTCGAATTATAGGGGTTCCAGAAGAAGAAGAGAAAAAGAAAGGAACTGAGAAAATATTTGAAGAGATTATAGTTGAAAACTTCCCTAATATGGGAAAGGAAATAGTTAATCAAGTCCAGGAAGCACAGAGAGTCCCATACAGGATAAATTCAAAGAGAAACATGCCAAGACACATGTTAATCAAACTGTCAAAAATTAAATACAAAGAAAACATATTAAAAGCAGCAAGGGAAAAACAACAAATACCACACAAGGGAATCCCCCCTTATGCTAACCCCATAAGGTTAGCAGCTGATCTCTCAGCAGAAATTCTGCAAGCCAGAAGGGACTGGCAGGACATATTTAAAGTGATAAAGGAGAAAAACCTGCAACCAAGATTACTCTACCCAGCAAGGATCTCATTCAGATTTGATGGAGAAATTAAAACCTTTACAGACAAGCAAAAGCGGAGAGAGTTCAGCACCACCAAACCAGCTTTACAACAAATGCTAAAGGAACTTCTCTAGACAAGAAACACAAGAGAAGGAAAAGACCTATAATAACGAACCCAAAACAATTTAGAAAATGGAAATAGGAACATACATATCGATAATTACCTTAAATGTAAATGGACTAAATGCTCCCACGAAAAGACACAGATTGGCTGAATGGATACAAAAACAAGACCCTTATATATGCTGTCTACAAGAGACCCACTTCAGACCTAGAGACACATACAGACTGAAAGGGGATGGAAAAAGATATTCCATGCAAATGGAAACCAAAAGAAAGCTGGAGTAGCAATTCTCGTATCAGACAAAATAGACTTTAAAATAAAGACTATTAGAAGAGACAAAGAAGGACACTACATAATGATCAAGGGATCGATCCAAGAAGAAGATATAACAATTGTAAATATTTATGCACCCAACATAGGAGCACCTCAATACATAAGGCAAATACTAACAGCCATAAAAGGGAAATCAACAGTAACACATTCATAGTAGGGGACTTTAACACCCCACTTTCACCCATGGACAGATCATCCAAATGAAAATAAATAAGGAAACACAAGCTTTAAATGATACATTAACCAAGATGGACTTCACTGATATTTATAGGACATTCCATCCAAAAACAACAGAATACACATTTTTCTCAAGTGCTCATGGAACATTCTCCAGGATAGATCATATCTTGGGTCACAAATCAAGGCTTGGTAAATTTAAGAAAATTGAAATTGTATCAAGTATCTTTTACGACCACAACGCCATGAGACTAGATATCAATTACAGGGAAAGATCTGTAAAAAATACAAACACATGGAGGCTAAACAATACACTACTTAGTAATGAAGTGATCACTGAAGAAATCAAAGAGGAAATCAAAAAATACCTAGAAACAAATGACAATGGAGACACAACGACCCAAAACCTATGGGATGCAGCAAAAGCAGTTCTAAGGGGGAAGTTTATAGCAATACAATTCTACCTCAGGAACCAAGTAACATCTTAAATAAACAATCTAACCTTACACCTAAAACAATTAGAGAAAGAAGAACCAAAAAACCCCAAAGTTAGCAGAAGGAAAGAGGTCATAAATATCAGATCAGATTAAATGAAAAAGAAATGAAGGAAACAATAGCAAATATCAATAAAAGTAAAAGCTGGTTCTTTGAGAAGATAAACAAAATAGATAAACCACTAGCCAGACTCATCAACAATAAAAGGGAGAAGACTCAAATCAATAGGATTAGAAATGAAAAAGGAGAAGTAACAACTGACACTGCAGAAATAAAAAAGATCATGAGAGATTATTACAAGCAACTCTATGCCAATAAACTGGACAATCTGGAAGAAATGGACAAATTCTTAGAAATGCACAACCTGCCAAGACTGAATCAGGAAGAAATAGAAAATATGAACAGACCAATCACAAGCACTGAAATTGAAACTGTGATTAAAAATCTTCGAACAAACAAAAGCCCAGGACCAGATGGCTTCACAGGCGAATTCTATCAAACATTTAGAGAAGAGCTAACACCTATCCTTCTTAAACTCTTCCAAAATATAGCAGAGGGAGGAACACTCCCAAATTCCTTCTACGAGGCCACCATCACCTTGATAACAAAACCAGACAAGGATGTCACAAAGAAAGAAAACTACAGGCCAATATCACTGATGAACATAGATGCAAAAATCCTCAACAAAATACTAGCAAACAGAATTCAACAGCACTTAAAAGGATCATACACCATGATCAAGTGGGGTTTAATCCAGGAATGCAAAGATTCTTCAATATATGCAAATCTATCAATGTGATAAACCATATTAACAAACTGAAGGAGAAAAACCATATGATCATCTCAATAGATGCAGAAAAAGCTTTTGACAAAATTCAACACCCATTTATGATAAAAACCCTGCAGAAAGTAGGCATAGAGGAAACTTCCCTCAACATAATAAAGGCCATATATGACAAGCCCACAGCCAACATCATCGTCCATGGTGAAAAACTGAAAGCATTTCCACTAAGACCAGGAACAAGACAAGGTTGCCCACTCTCACCACTCTTATTTAACATACTTTTGGAAGTTTTAGCCACAGCAATCAGAGAAGAAAAGGAAATAAAAGGAATTCAAATCGGAAAAGAAGAAGTAAAACTGTCACTGTTTGCAGATGACATGATACTATACATAGAGAATCCTAAAGATGCTACCAGAAAACTACTAGAGCTAATCAATGAATTTGGTAAAGTAGCAGGATACAAAATTAATGCACAGAAATCTCTGGCATTCCTATATACTAATGATGAAAAATCTGAAAGTGAAATCAAGAAAACACTCCCATTTACCATTGCAACAAAAAGAATAAAATATCTAGGAATAAATCTACCTAAGGAGACAAAAGACCTGTATGCAGAAAATTATAAGACACTGATGAAAGAAATTAAAGATGATATAAATAGATGGAGAGATATACCATGTTCTTGGATTGGAAGAATCAACATTGTGAAAATGACTCTACTACCCAAAGCAATCTATAGATTCAATGCAATCCCTATCAAACTACCACTGGCATTTTTCACAGAACTAGAACAAAAAACTTCACAATTTGTATGGAAACACAAAAGACCCCGAATAGCCAAAACAATCTTGAGAAAGAAAAACGGAGCTGATGGAATCAGGCTCCCTGACTTCAGACTATACTACAAAGCTACAGTAATCAAGACAGTATGGTACTGGCACAAAAACAGAAAGATGGATCAATGGAACAGGATAGAAAGCCCAGAGATAAACCCACGCACATATGGACACCTTATCTTTGATAAAGGTGGCAGGAATGTACAGTGGAGAAAGGACAGCCTCTTCAGTAAGTGGTACTGGGAAAACTGGACAGGTACATGTAAAAGTATGAGATTACATCACTCCCTAACACCATACACAAAAATAAACTCAAAATGGATTAAAGACCTAAATGTAAGGCCAGAAACTATCAAACTCTTAGAGGAAAACATAGGCAGAACAGTCTATGACATAAATCACAGCAAGATCCTTTTTGACTCACCTCCTAGAGAAATGGAAATAAAAACAAAAATAAACAAGTGGGACCTAATGAAACTTCAAAGCTTTTGCACAGCAAAGGAAACCATAAACAAGACCAAAAGACAACACTCAGAATGGGAAAAAATATTTGCAAATGAAGCAACTGACAAAGGATTAATCTCCAAAATTTACAAGCAGCTCATGCAGCTCAATAACAAAAAGCAAAGAACCCAATCCAAAAAGAAGCAGAAGACCTAATTAGACATTTCTCCAACGAAGATATACAGACTGCCAACAAACACATGAAAGAATGCTCAACATCATTAATCATTAGAGAAATGCAAATCGAAACTACAATGAGATATCATCTCACACCAGTCAGAATGGCCATCATCAAAAAATCTAGAAACAATAAATGCTGGAGAGGGTGTGGAGAAAAGGGAACACTCTTGCACTGCTGGTGGGAATGTGAATTGGTTCAGCCACTATGGAGAACAGTATGGAGGTTCCTTAAAAAACTAAAAATAGAATTACCATATGACCCAGCAATCCCACTACTCGGCATATACCCTGAGAAAACTAAAATTCAAAAAGAGTCATGTACCAAAATGTTCATTGCAGCTCTATTTACAATAGCCAGGAGATGGAAACAACCTAAGTGTCCATCATCAGATGAATGGATAAAGAAGATGCGGCACATATATACAATGGAATATTACTCAGCCATAAAAAGAAATGAAATTGAGCTATTTGTAATGAGGTGGATGGACCTAGAGTCTGTCATACAGAGTGAAGTAAGTCAGAAAGAGAAAGACAAATACCGTATGCTAACACATATATATGGAATTTAAGAAAAAAAAAATGTCATGAAGAGCCTAGGGGTAAGACGGGAATAAAGACACAGACCTACTGGAGAACGGACTTGAGGATATGGGTAGGGGGAAGGGTGAGCTGTGACAAAGCGAGAGAGAGTCAGGGACATATATACACTACCAAACGTAAGGTAGATAGCTAGTGGGAAGCAGCTGCATGGCACAGGGATATTGGCTCAGTGCTTTGTGACTGCCTGGAGGGGTGGGATACGGAGGGTGGGAGGGAGGGAGACGCAAGAGGGAAGAGATATGGGAACATATGTATATGTATAACTGATTCACTTTGTTATAAAGCAGAAACTAACACACCATTGTAAAGCAATTATACCCCAATAAAGATGTTAAAAAAAAAAAAAGATAGCTAGCTAGTGGGAAGCAGCCATATAGCACAGGGAGATCAGCTCGCTGCTTTGTGACCACCTAGAGGGGTGGGTTAGGGAGGGTGGGAGGGAGGGAGACGCAAGAGGGAAGAGATATGGGAACATATGTATATGTGTGACTGATTCACTTTGTTGTAGAGCAGAAGCTAACACACCATTTTGAAGAAATTATACCCCAATAGAGATGTTAAAAAAATAAATAAATAAAATAAAATGCTCCTTCTTACTCAGCCATTTCATTAGATCACTAGTATCAAGGATTTCATTGATTTATACTTGTAGAAAAAAATGAGACCAAGGCTTCATCTTCTTTTAAATATGTTAAAAGTAAATTACAGATTTGTTTTATTCTTATGAACAATTTCCTGCTCTCAGAAAATTTTTAATTTTAAAAATTTTGAGAAATACCCAAAGCATTATAAATAATATGACTAACATCCTGTACTTACTACTTAAATTATGATATACAGCATTACTAATACAGTATAGGTCCCTGTTTAAACCTTTCTAATCACATAATCATACTCACTCCCCTAAACCAAAGAAGTACCCACTATCCTATATGTAGTTTAAATCTTTTCTTCATAGTTTTACCTCCTAGGGCTTTAAACAGTAATTAGTTTTATTTTATTTATTTAAATGGTATTACAATGTAAGTATCATTTGGCAATTTGTTTTTTTCTCTCTCCATACTGTGTCTTTGAAATTCATCCATGTTAATATGTGGAGCTCTGCTCATTCATTTTCCCCAATGTATATATAGTATTCAATTTCTGAATATACTACCTACCCACTTACCTACTGGTGTTCCTTTATGTTGTTTTCTATTATTCACTTTTACACACAAACATCAAATTCTTTACCTACATATTAACCACTCCTACTTCCTGAAACTTTCTATCCTTGAATTCCATCACATCATGTTTGGTCTCCTCTGCTTGATACTCTTCCTGTACTCATCACTTAAATGATGTTTCCTTATGTCCCTTCTTTTTTTTACCCTGTATACTCTCCTTAGATGTTCTCTCACTCACTCCCATGCCGGCCTAAGTCAAATCTGTATCTCCAACCCTTAATTCTTGTGAGTGGCTACTAAGTCTAGAACATTAGTTGAATATCTAATAAAGGGTTATATATCACATTACAATATGTGATAAAATAATATTATCTATGTTTCCAGATTTTATAGCCACTCTGTATATCTAACCACCAATAAATACCTCCACCTGATAGCCATAATGGAGGATGGAGGACATTCTGAATTGTATTATCATATAATTTATGGCTTAGAGACCAAAACGATTTTTTCCACACAATCCTAGATAAAATTTTACCTCCTCTAGAAACCCCACTTTCACATACTCTTTTTTTAAAACTTTTCAAAATGTCACAGTAGGTGGTTTTCCGACTTCTGGTCTAAGAACCCCCATACTCTTAAAACATATTAAGGATCCCAACAGTGAAAAAGGCAAATATGTCTTATTATAAAAATAGCTTTGACCTCAGGGACCTCCAAATGAGTGCCTAACACATTTTGAGGGCCATGGTCTAGGAAACTATTTTCTAGAGATGTTTCTGGTGCATCAGAGAAGTCATTGGAATTCTGCCTGAACAAATGAAATCAACAAATCATTCCCAAAGATTCCTTAGTAGCTACGGATTGAGGTACCTAGGTTGGCTGACTTATAACTTTCTGAGTTTTTTAAACTCAAATCAGCCTTGGTGCAGGGACATGCCTGAAGGTGATGGAATAAAGATAAATGAGACAGACTAGACCAAACTATTTAAAAATAAATGAGCTATCTTTTTAAAATATGGTCAAACTTTGATTCCTAAATACTTTTGTTAGAAACTCCCCTCTTTTTTTTTTTTTTTTTTTTGCGGTACGCGGGCCTCTCACTGTTGTGGCCTCTCCCGTTGTGGAGCACAGGCTCCGGACGCGCAGGCTCAGCGGCCATGGCTCACGGGCCCAACCGCTCCACGGCACGTGGGATCCTCCCGGACCGGGGCACGAACCCGTGTCCCCTGCATCGGCAGGCCGACTCTCAACCACTGCGCCACCAGGGAAGCCCTAAATGGGTATTTTTTAAACTCATCATTCTTCTCCAGTGTTTTGGTAAATGAGAAGAGTTTCTGTTCCCACTTCATCCAGCAAGAAAAGAGAACTAGAATTTACTGAGTATTTATAATAGGCATTATGTTAGGCATTTTTACATATACTGTCTCAGTACAGTCTCTGTGGTTCAGAAAGGTTAATTTGCTTAAGGATAGACAGGAAGCAAGGAGAAAAGTGTCATTTACCTAGATCTATCTCATTCCAATGCCCAGACTTTTTTTTTACCAAAGTCATACTTCTCTGCATCAGAAAATATGTTTCTTCGAATTAAGTTTTCATATATAAATGTTATTCTAAAGACTGAGAATGTTCTTCAGACTTTAGTTTATTTAAACAATAGAAAACTTAATTATCATTAAAAATATTAACTGTAATACATTCTTAATTTCAAACAACTCTCATATAGATTAACCACTGGAACACAATTAAGTTTGTATTATTATGCTTCATAAATTAAAAGAGAAAGAAATTTAGGAAGAAGTTAGAAATCTTTTAAGATCTTTAACAATTTGACATAAACCATTAGTAATTAGTATATTGGATACAAGCCTTTATTTATAACTATGCCATTTCCCTTATTTGCAGTTTTAATTTGTTTTGTAGTCTTATCTTTAATAAACACTAGTGAAATTCCATTGCATGTATTTCACATAATATAATTTACAGTAAATATGAAGAACTCACAGATTATATGATAATTTGCCCAGGACTAACATAACTTAACCTCTTGCTGATATGCAAAGAGTGTAATCCATAATTAAATGAGATTGGAGAGTAGTATTTAAATTATCTAAGATAGAAACATTTGTGAGTCTCTAAAGCCTTATTTACAAAGATTCTTTTGATATGCTACTAAAATTCTGTTAATCTATTTGCTAAAATAACATGTCAAACACTTTTCTTCATCCATTCGATAAATATTTATTGAGTACTTATTATATGCTAGGCATTACTCCACATGCTAGAGAGAAGGCAATGAAAAAAACAGATTTGGTACTTATAATTATGGATCCTACATTCTATCAGGGGATACAGGCAATAAACAAAGAAAGAAATAAGAATATTTCAATCCAGTAAGTGCTGTGAAGAAAACATAAAAACCAGGATGATGTATGTGTCAGCATGCACAAGATTGGATGGTGCTACTTAAGCTCTGAGAAAGTACTAACTTTAAGGTCTGATATTAATTATCCTAGTATTTGTATATATTTAAAGTAATAAAGCTATTCTAAAAATAAGCAGAAACTTATAATTCAAAAATTTCTCTTTTAAATGCCAATTTAATCAACATTTTATTTAAATTAGTGAGATTGTGTATTTCTATATCTCTTGGTCTAGGCTAAAAGTAATCTGAATTTATCTCTACTGCCTCCTTTCCTTCTTCTTTGACTTTCTTTTATCTTTCTTTCCTACTCCTATAGTATGCCATGTTCAGATAAAGGTCAATTATGTGGTCACCCTAGGCACTACCTAAGCACCTGCAGAAGGAAATACCAATGACAAGGTGATTCATCTTAGAACTCCTCGAATACTTAGGAATTGTAGGTATAAAGTACTGTAGAAGGTGGAGAATTATAAGCTAGCAGATTGCTTATACAGAAAGACTCTCAGGTCCTCAGTATAGGTAAACAACTACTTATTCTGATGGTGAAGGAATAGCAGAGAGGTATCCAGGTAACAAGCAGAAATCAGATTATTTAATGAGTTTGAAGAAGTGGTAAAGAGTACTGTGAGAGATTTCACAGAGCTCTAGGAGGAAGTGAGAAAATGTAGCTAAGTTTGAAAAAAAATTTTTAACAAGGAAAAAATGAGATAATTATGCATAATAGGAAAAACAAAAAGTTGTGCATAAATGAAGTACACCACTTGGTTCAGCCACTAATATTTACAAGCCCTAAAAAATGAAAACACTGAATATGGATTCAATAAAAAAAATGTGATATTAACTATAAAGGGACAGTAGGTAGAAGTGAGGGAAAGTTAAGAGAGCTAATAATATTCTTATCTATCATAACGGGAAAGTATAGTAGGTAGAATAACGCCCCTGTGAATACGTTAGCTACGTGGTTTGTGGAATTAAACTTGCAGATGGAATGAAGCTCATCAGCTGACTTTAAAACAGAGAATTTATTCTGGATTATCTTGGTGGTTCCCAGTGTAAAATTACAAGGGTACCTTAAAGGTGGAAGAGAGATGGCAGTGTGAAGACTAGGCTTCCTGATGTTGCTTGCTTCGAAGTTGGAGGGGGTGATGAGCCCTGGAAAGAAGGTGGCCACCAAAAGCTGGAAAAAGCAAGGAAATGAATTCTCCCCTTCAGCCTCCAGAAACAAATGTAGTCCTGCCCACATCTTGATCTCAGCCTGTGAGATCCTGTATAGGATTTCTAAACTATAGAATTGTAAGATAACAACTACTTCTTGTTTTAAGCCATTTATAATAATGTTATGGTAGCTACAGAAAACTAATACAGAAGCCAACATATAATCTCTAAAATACAACAGAAGGGCTTCCCTCGTGGTGCAGTGTTTAAGAATCTGCCTGCCAATGCAGAGGACACAGGTTCGAGCCCTGGTCCGGGAAGATCCCACATGCCATGGAGCATCTAAGCCTGTGAGCCACAACTACTGAGCCCACGCACCACAACTACTGAAGCCCACGCACCTAGAGCCTGTGCTCTGCAACAAGAGAAGCCACTACAATGAGAAGCCCGCACACCGCAACGAAGAATAGCCCCTGCTCGCCGCAAGTAGAGAAAGCCCATGCGCAGCAACGAAGACCCAACGCAGCCGAAAATAAATAAATTTATAAAAAACAAAATAAAAAATAAAATACAGCAAAGGGCACAGTATGAAATATGTATGCAAACATCAGAAGAAACAACTACAAGAAAGAAGTTGCTTTTGGAAGCAGCAGGAAAAAAGCAGATAGTTGGTTTTTATTGTTGTCATGAGCTATTTTAGCATTGCTTGAGTTTTTTTAAAACATGTGAATGCATTACTTCAATGAAAAATAAGAATTAAGTTTAAAAAAAGGAAAAACAACATAAACTAAAGACGTTGTATGGTAGAAAAATCTGATTGCTCTTCAAATGTTTGCCAGGAGTGAGAGTGGAAGATTCAACTAAGCTGAGCTGTAGCTGATCGTTTCACTGTTTTTATTTTTAGCATTAACCAGCAATTATCTTTCAAACTTTTCTGTTCTCCTCACCTCAAACATATCTGTTATTCCTTCTCAAACTCTAACACTATAAAATAAACAATAGGACTACCAGGAAGAAAGTTCTGCTAATCATGACTTTCAGCAGTAAAACAGTTTATTTTCACTTGCAAGTTAATTGCAGAGAGGTTAATAGAACTCACAGTACTGTATTAACCCATATTATTGACTGGAAACTTGTAGTTAGAAGAATGTGTGGCTGGAGAATATCCAACTTCAGGTCCCTGAAATGAGCTCTAAACTCTGGTGAAAATTTGAATGAGAAGAATAACAGTACAAAGATAGTCTGATTTTTAGAGAAAGAGCAGAGTAAAAGCAAAATGCTCCTAGTAAAAACTCCTTAGAAAAAGACCATTCCAAGATAAGATGATCTCCCTTCTCTATAGACTTCTAATATTCACTTGTTATCCCAATTCACTTGTCATGTAATCACATATACTGTCTTATTTTTGTTATTGTTCCTGGTTTGTGTGCGCGATATTTTCACAATGAATTTATATTTAGCAGGAACAGTCCTATCTTTTTTAAAAAAGATATTCCATTCAGTATTTAGCACTCTTGTATGCAAACATAAGGCACTTTATATATAACTTGAACAAATAATATGGAGACGTTTTGCACTGAGAAGATGAACACTTAAGGATGGAACTTGTTAATTTTTTTTTTGATTTCTCTCTATTCCTATGTTTTCCCTGCTCCCTGCTAAGTGGTTCATCCAGGCTTCCTGCCAAAGCTAATTTAACATTCTGACAATTTACCTTAGACATTATAAGCTACTGAAGTTATAAATTTGAATAGCACTGAAGCAGCATATCCCTATAGCATTCTTTATAGTTCAGCAACATGTATTTGTAATAGCATGGAAATTCAATAAAACGCTTAAAAAGAAAAACCCCAAAGGTACTTTGAATAAGATTATAATTTTAATTGGCTTATCTACATTTTTATGCTCTGTTGAAAAAAAATCTGCTAAAACCACTGGAGTGGCTGTCAACTGGCAGCAATTTTGCTCCCTGGGGACATCTGGCAATGTCTGGATACATTTTCATTATTTACAGCTTAGATAGTACTACTGACATCTAGTAGGGAGAGACCAGAGATGCTGTTTAACATCATACCATGCGCAGGAGAGCCTCGCACAACAATTATCCAGCCCCAAATGTCAATAGTGCTGAGATTGAGAAACCCTACATTAGAGGAATAGAGAAACCAAATAGAAAATGAGAAAACATTTTCTTATAAGTATCTACAGTAGTACAATATATTTATCATGGATTCTGATACAGATGAAGGTCTATTAGTTATGTCCCAGGCTGTCTTTCCAACATACTAATTTAACAGTAACAATAAATACGTAGTTTCATTTATTTAAATCAAAAAATTTTAATTAGCACCTATAATACACAAAGCATCACACTGTGTACTGAAGAGAACACACACAAAAAAAGTTTAGAACATGAAGTAGTTTAACTTATCATCGTTGTCTATCAGGAACTGCCAAAATAGGGGAATGTGATATAATTAAGTACAACATATAATTAAAATGAATGATACAGACAATGAGAACTATCAAACAGTAGAATACAGAATACAGAAAATAATCAGGGTAGGGCTTCCCTGGTGGCACAGTGGTTGAGAGTCCGCCTGCCGATGCAGGGGACATGGGTTCGTGCCCCGGTCCGGGAAGATCCCACGTGCCGCGGAGCGGCTGGGCCTGTGAGCCATGGTCGCTGAACCTGCGTGTCCGGAGCCTGTGCTCCGCAACGGGAGAGGCCACAACAGTGAGACGCCCGCGTACCGAAAAAAAAAAAAAAAATCTGGGTATACTAGAATGGCTACTCAAGACCTGACAGAGAAAAAAAAAAATTATTTAGGGCCTACAGTCATTTGAATATAGATAGGTAGAGATAAAGACGAAAAGTACTTCATGTGAGAAGCACAGTATGAATTAAGGTAGAAAGGAGCTATACAGATCACCTAGAGCAAAAGTTGGATGTTCAAATGAAGTAGTCTATAGGACTGGAAAGACATAAGGGGGCAGGACCAATGAGGTCTTAAGTGTTAGGCTAACAGCCATTATTATGATGGCAATGAGGAGCAACTGACATTTCTTTGATTAGAGAAATAACATATGAAAGCAGATTTAGGAAGTGTATTAGTCAGGGTTCCCCAGAGAAACCAACAGGATATGGATATAGAGATAGAGATTTGTTGTAAGAATGGCCTCACATGGTTACGGAGGCCAAGAAGTCCAACGATCAGTAGTCATCTGCAAGCCTGAAAACCATGAAAGCAGTTGGTATCATTCAGACGGAGTCTGAAGGCCTGAGAACTCAGGGGTCACTGGTGAAAAGTCCCAGAGTCCCAAGGCCCAAGAACCAGGAGCTCTGATGTCCAATGGCAGGAGAAGATGGCTATCCCAGCTCAACAGAGAGAGAATTCACCCTTCTTTGGCCTTATTGTTCCATTCAAGTATTCGGTAGATTGGATGATGCCTGCCCACGTGGGTGAGGGGTGACTCTTCACCCAGTCTACTGAGTCAAATGCTAATCTCTTCCAGAAATACTCTCACAGATACAACCAGAAATAACGTTTTACCAGCGACTTGGGCATTCTGTAAGCCTGTCAAGTTGACAAATAAATTAAGCCATCATGGGAAGATTAGTCTGGAAACAGTACTGGAGCATGAGGAAGAGTGCTTCCAGAAACATCAGAAAAGAGACAACTGTAATAATTCATGTATGTGATAATGAAGGTCTGATTTAGAAGAAAGAATAGACTACAGGCATACCTCAGAAATATTGCGGGTTCAGTACCAGACCATGGCAATAAAGTGAATATCGCAATAAATTTATGGTTTCACACAAATTTATCGTTTCCCAGTGCATATAAAAGTTATGCTTACACTATACTGTAGTCTATTAAAGGTACATTAGCATTATGTCCACAAAAGCAATGTATATACCTTAATTTTTAAATGCTTTATTGCTAAAAAAAAAAAAACCATCGTCTGACAATACAGTGTAGCCAAAATCCTTTAATCTATAAAAAGACGCAATATCTCGGAAACACAGTAAAGTGAGGGATGCCTGTAGAAAGAAGCAGGGAACATTAAATTAAGGAAGAACAGTCAGGACTTGGTTTTCTTTTTTTTTTTAGAGGAAGAGTAAACATTTTGCACTTAAGAGTTTAATGAAAGTTAGAAACACATAGTTCAGATACGTCTGCACAACACCAGACAGAGAATCAAAAAACCCTAGCTTAATAACAGCTTCATCTACTAACAACAAGTTACAAGACTTTAGGTAAACTGGTTAATCTCCCAGATTTTATTATTGGTAAAATAAGCAAAATTGTGAGCAACCTGCTTACCTCACATCTTTGTTCCCAGAAGCAAATTAATTAATATATATACATATACCTTATAAAGTCTAAATGCTATAGAAATTGATTATTATTGTCATTTAAGAAAAGCTGAAACAGTATCTGATCATTTTAATAATTATAATGAATATGGACTTACTAAGATGATGATCTTAAAATGAGTAAAAATTTATCTTATTTTTAATTTACAATGATTAGAACCTAAAACTCTAACTCCAGGCTTTTGTATAAAATTTTATTTTGGTTAGCTATAGGTCATTTTCTCTATTTTGACACTCTGTTATACATATTTCTGAATACAGAAATGACCTTCAATTACATGTATTTTCTTATTATAGATTTATACAAAACAGATGATATGGAAATACTATAGTATAGTGGGAAGAGCACTGACTTTGAAGAGATAATATTAAAAGGAAAAGACAAAATATAAAGTTCTCCAATAATTCTATATGCAATATTATGGTCACATATTTGAAAAATATAAAGGAAATAAAAGATTTCCTGGGAGAATATGAATTCTAAAAATCAATACAGGAGGAAGTTTATAAGTTTTTTAAAATGCCAGCAACAATGAAGAGATGAAAAAAACAGGTAAAATCCAATTCTAAAAAGCCATAATAATCAGAAGCAAGATGGTTTTCACATGTGAGTCTTATAAAACAGTGAATTAATAGATAATTCCTATGCTATACAAACAATTCCAAAGCATTAAAAATGATGGAAAGCTGCCCAACATATTATCTAAAGCTAGCATCAACTCAGTATTAAAACCAGGTTAATGTCTTTTTAAAATGTAGATGTAAAAACCCTAAAATAGACTCTAGCAGTGTATTAAATAAATAACATTATCAAATAACATGTTGAAGTAAGGTATACCTCTAGAGTAGGGTTCAATGTAAATTAAAAAACATAAAACCATCTCAACAGATACTGGAAAAGTACTTGGTAAAATTCTATATACACTCCTGATTTAAATAAGCAAAATCTAAAGCTTCAAGTAAACTAGGAATAGAAAGAAATTTCCTAAGGAGGTATACAAGAAATCAAAAGTAACATTTACTCATACTAAATGGTGAGAAGTCTCATACTAAATGGTGAGAAGTCAGAAACCATCTCACTAAAATAAGTCAGGAAAGCATACTATCTTCAGCTGTAATTAAATTCATATTAAAAGGCTTAGTAGAATAAGTAAGTGTTGGAAGGTTAACAAGCAAAACTCAAAATACCAATAATGACCCATTAGAAAATGTAAGAGAGAATAAAAGGACTATGTTCACCACAGGAAATACACAAGCAGATGTGCATGTATGTGTGCACACACACACTATCTATATATAAAACTAATGAGAAATTTGAAGAATCTGCTTTTTAACCAAAGAAAGCTGTATGTATGTAGACATAACACATAACTGTTTTTAAAGGCACTGCTTTCAAATTCAAAGTTCTTCCAGACACCTAAAGGTTGATCCCCAAAGTCAGAGGCTGGGTTGCAAACTTAGCCTAGGATGAATTCAGTCTTCAAAGGTGATTTCTTTGGACATTTGTATGTCTGTTTGTTTATGTGAATGCCTTTAAACATGAATGAACTCTATAGGTTAACAAAGTTCCTAACTCTCCCTATTGTCTTATACAGGAACTTGGAATGTTTATAATACTTCTCTGGAAACTGAAGACATTTGAGTTTGCAGGTCTAGATTTTACTATATGTCAACTTGAGTGTACAATTTCTGAGGACATTAAAACATTATATTTTTATCTTCTGCAGAACCTAATACAATTCCTAGAAAACAAATGCTCAATGAATATTTGTTGGTTTATTGATTTTTGAATGATTTGGGGGAGGTTATAAAGCACATTTGTACTAGAATAATTGTGGATATAATGTCCAAAATAACTATAGAGTTTACACATTTAAAGTATTAAAACATTTGCTTCTAAATTCTTTTTGATTGCCTTTTATACATGTTTGCTAGAAGATAAACTCTAGGCATTGGTTATAGGCTTACACTCATAATCTAATGATATGGGAAAGGAATAGTGTAGTTCGAATTCACTATGATAAGCATAGTAAACATACATGCTCTTGATTAAAATTAGGCAATTTCCGAAGAATGTCAACACATTATAGCAAATGAACTTGCTACACAATGGGAATGATAAAGCCTTATAGGAAGTTTCTAGTGAGAATATAGAAGTTAAGAAATATCTTTTCCTCCTGGCAGCCTACACAATTCCACTTCCTTTTCCACAAATAGTGTTAGTACAATTAGACATCCATATGCAAACAAAAAAATTTTATTTAAACTTTACACCTTATACAGAAATTAACTAACTGTAAAATTATAAAATTTTGTTAAAAAATACAGGAAAAAAAATCTTTGTGACCTGGAGTTAGGCAAAGAGTTCATCAAAATTGAGAACTTTTGCTCTGTGAAAGACATTTATGAAACGACAAACTACATATTGGGAAAACATTGGCAACTCACAAATCCAACAAAGGGCTTGTATATATCTTTACAAAGAATATATAATGAACTCTCAAAATTCAACAGGAAGAAAGCAAACAACTCAATTAAAAATAGGTAAAAGATTTGAATAAACACTTGACCAAAGTTGATATACAGATAGCAAATAAGCACAGGAAAAAATGTTCCACATCATTAGCCAATATGATAGTGAAATAAAAACCACTATGAAATACCACTACATACCTCTCAGAATGGCTAAAATAAAAGATACTGACAACAGCAAGTTTAGATGCAGAGCAACTAGAATCCTCATATATTGTTGGTGGGAATGTAAGGTGGTAGAGCAACTTAGGAAAACAATTTGACAATTTCTTAAAAATTAAATATAACTTGTTTATAGAAAAACTTATACTTGAATGTTTACAGCAGTTTTATTCATAATTCTTTCAAAACTAGGGCTATTTCACATAAAAACAGGGGTTTCAGATTTTCATTAAAAACCACAAAACTGGGGCTTCCCTGGTGGCGCAGTGGTTGAGGGTCCGCCTGCCGATGCAGGGGACACGGGTTCGTGCCCTGGTCCGGGAAGATCCCACATGCCGCGGAGCGGCTGGGTCCATGAGCCACGGCCGCTGAGCCTGCGCGTCCGGATCCGCAACGGGAGGGACCGCAGCAGTGAGAGGCCCGCGTACCGCAAAAAAAGAAAAACCCACAAAACCCTAAAAGATCTGGCAGCATGGTTCCCACCTTAGGACAGGACGACACTAGCTGATAATGAATAGCAACTTGTCTATGTACAGGGCATGCCACAGCTCTGCCTCCCCTCACACAGTGAATGCATATGCATTGACATCTGGCCCATTTCACTTTTGTATATTACTTGCCTGGTCTTTTGTGGCAGAACTCAACATCAAAAATTTGTGTTCCTCCCACCACAGTGTCAGATATATTGCTGCAGAGTGGCTGCCTCGTCAGGAACTACATTTTCCAGTTCCTTGGATCCAGATATGACCACATGACAAGTTCTCTATAACTGAATGTGAGCAGAGTGATCTTTTTGAATTCTAGGTTGGAGTTTTTAAAAAGTAGACTTTTCTCTCCTTTACCACCGGAAAGCAACAGTCTCCAAGCTCTTAAGGGATGATGAAGCCACAGATGAAGAAGCGAGACCAGCTCCAGACACAGAGAAATATTCACATTGGACCATTACATGAAAAAGAAATAAAACTTAAATTATATCGTTGAAATTTTGGGTTTATTTGTATAGAATTTAGTGTTACACTAACTCTGCTGTCCAAATAGGGTAGCCATTAGCTACATGTGGTTATTTAAATTTATTAAAATAAAATATTTTGGTTTCTCAGCTATACTCATTCATATCAAGTGCTCAACAGTCACATATAATTAGTGGCTACAGTACTGGACAGTACAGGTGGAATATTTCCATCTTCACAGAAAGTTCTATTGCACAGAGCCACTCTAATACATTCCTATAAGCACCTGAGTTTGTGACTCCTGATTTAGGACTTGAAACAAAGAGAAATATAATATTCTTGTCAATTTTAAATGATTATTTAAAACACTATTAACATGTATATGACATTTATAGGTTAAGAAATACTTTCACATGCATTATCTAATTTGGTGTCCTAAAACCAACTTTTTGAAGTTGGTAAGCACAAATTTCACCTTTCATCCATAGGAGCATTTTCCATCAACAGATCTTTCTGGTTGTGAAGGTAAAATTTAATATAAGAAATACATAAATGACATAAAAATACAAAGAAAAATATTTATTACTGAGACCAACTTAAAATATCTAAAACAAATAAGGGTAGGAAGAGTAATGTCTTTGTTACTATTCTTATTTACTTCTATTTCAGTAAGTATTAATGATTTTCATAATTATTTGTTATACAAAAAACAAAAAGTACTTCAGAGTGGAAATAAAATTCTGGAATTGCCTTTTAGATCAATTTTGGCTTCTTTAGGATGAAGACATATTTGTGATTTTGAAGAAGAAAATGCTTTGTTGAGATTTTTTTCAATGGGTAAATAAATGGGTGTTGACTTCCCAGAAAAAGACCAAACAACTTGATCTCTAGATAATTAAAAGAAAATTTATTAGGTTTTTAAATTCTCAAATAACATAATTCTCTTGCGTTTTGTGGTCAAATTCACTTTGGAGTTCTAATGATTTTCTGAATGTCGGCTTATGTTCACAATCTGACTCAAAAAAAGGTGCAGCCCTTTTCTTCTTGTTCTCTCTTCACTCATTGTCATGATTAATTAAATTGCTGGTCACAGTCATGCAAATAAACATTGTTCAAGCATTTATAATTATAGCACTTGAACACTTAGAATCATCAGGGATGCAGCAACAGAATGAGATAAATCTTTTCTCCTACACAGAATCTTAAACGAGGTTAAATGACAAAGACAGTAAGTACCTAAAAGGGGACTTCTACGATTTCTAAGAAAAGGTTTATGTATCACTGACTCATACTGTAATTGACTCAGACAGCTGACATAACCTTCCAAATTAGTGATTTTTTGAAATTCTGAGTACTTGCACTCTTCACGACCTATGAAACCATCATCTTTTCTTCTCATATTCCAGTGGAAAACTTAAAGCTGACCAAGAAATGGTAATTATGAATATAATATATAAGAACCTGATGACATTCCCCTTTATTTTTTCTTTTACTAATACTTGAATATGTTTCCTGGGAAAAAAAATTTTCCTTTTCATGTACATTCAATAATCCCATCCTCTAAATGTGGCATATTTGGTTTACCTTCAGTACTTCATGGTTTAAAAAAAAAATTGCACAATATGATTGGGATTCAGTGAAATGAGACAGCAAGAAGCTGGGGACTACCAACAGAGTCACAATATATAGGCTCAGTGAGAAAAAGGTGACAAATAGCCACATGGAACATGATGCATTTAAAAAAAAAATGCTATCCTAGGCCATTAACAGAATGTATAGAGCTAACTTTCCTCTCAAATATTAAACATATCCTCCTTCTACATTTTACTATAGTATCAAATTTTTTGCTAACTCAGTAACATTTCCTTCTAGGTGTTTTTCTACAAATTACACACTTGGAATTGGAGGCAGCCATAATCATCCCTACACAATTCCTGAAGTTGCATCAACTTCCTGACGTCCTAAATGTTAGCAGTACAACTAAGATCTAACAAAGATCTTACCTGACTTTCATTCCAGCCTTTCAACAAGTTCTATAAATTGCTAATTCTAGTAAATCACTTCCTGCTTGAAAAAGCCAGGGTGATTCCTCTTCTCCTGGTTGAATCTTGACCGATTCAACTAACTAATCAAAAGCTAGAAAAGTGACACCAAGCTAAACTTCTCCAAGGTGGTAAACGGAAAGAAATAGGCAATAAAATGGAAAATCACACTAAGTGAAAAAGGGAATATTTAATGTAGAAAATGAAAAATAAATTTCTATAGTTAAAACCATAAGAAATCTCTAAAGTTATGAAGATTCATTCAAAAACACTATTTAAAAAGCATAGGAGGGGCTTCCCTGGTGGCACAGTGGTTGAGAGTCCGCCTGCCAATGCAGGGGACAAGGGTTCGTGCCCCAGTCCGGGAGGATCCCACATGCCGCGGAGCGGTGGGCCCGTGAGCCATGGACGCTGAGCCTGGGCGTCCGGAGCCTGTGCTCCACAACGGGAGAGGCCACAACAGTGAGAGGCCCGTGTAAAGGAAAATAAATAAATAAATAAATATAATAATAATAATAAATAAAAGCATGGGAGGGGGAACATGGCGGAAGAGTAAGACGCGGAGATCACCTTCCTCCACACAGATACATCAGAAATACATCTACACGTGGAACAACTCGTACAAAACACCTACTGAACGCTGGCAGAAGACCTAAAACCTCCCAAAAGGCAAGAAACTCCTCACGTACCTGGGTAGGGCAAAAGAAAAAACAATAAACAGAGACAAAACAAGAGGGGCGGGACCTGCACCAGTGGGAGGGAGCCGTGAAGGAGGAAATGTTTCCACACACTAGAAGCCCCTTCGCGGGCGGAGACTGCGGGTGACGGAGCGGGGGAGCTTCGGAGCCACGGAGGAGAGCGCAGCAACAGGGGTGCAGAGGGCAAAGCGGAGAGATTTCCGCACACAGGATCTGTGCCGACCAGCACTCACCAGCCCGAGAGGCTTGTCTGCTCATCCGCCAGGTCTGGCGGGTCTGGGAGCTGAGGATCGGGCTTCAGTTGGAGCGCAGGGACAGGACTGGGGTTGGCGGCGAGAACACAGCCTGAAGGGGTCAGTGCGCCACGGCTAGACTAGAGGGAGCCCGGGAAGAAGGCTGGACCTGCCAAAGAAGCAAGAGACTTTTTCTTCCCTCTTTCTTTCCTGGTGTGTGAGGAGAGGGCATTAAGAGCGCTGCTTAAAGGAGCTCCAGAGACGGGCGTGAGCCCCGGCTAACAGCGCGGACCCCAGAGACAGGCATGAGACGCTAAGGCTGCTGCTGCCACCACCAAGAAGCCTGTGTGCGAGCACAGGTCACTATCCACACCTCCCTTCCGGGGAGCCTGTGCAGCCCGCCACTGCCAGGGTCCCGGGATCCAGGAACAACTTCCCCGGGAGAACGCACGGCGCGCCTCAGGCTGCTGCAACATCCCACCGGCCTCTGCCGCTGCAGGCTCGCCCCACACTCCGTACTCCTCCCTCCCCCTGGCCTGAGTGAGCCGGAGCCACCAAATCAGCGGCTCCTTTAACCCCGTCCTGTCTGAGCGAAGAACAGATGCCCTCCGGCGACCTACACGCAGAGGCGGAGCCAAATCCAAAGCTGAACCCCGGAAGCTGCGCGAACAAAGAAGAGAAAGGGAAATCTCTCCCAGCAGAGTCAGGAGCAGCGGATTAAATCTCTACAATCAACTTGATGTACCCTGCATCTGTGGAATACCTGAATAGACAACGAATCATCCCAAATTGAGGAGGTGGACATAGAGAGCAAGATTTATAATTTTTTCCCCTTTTCCTCTTTTTGTGAGTATGTGTATGCTTCTGTGTGAGATTTTGTCTGTATAGCTTTGCTTTCACCATTTGTCCTAGGGTTCAATCCGTCAGTTTTCTGGGGTTTTTTTACTTAAAAAAATTTTTTTTAATAATTATTTTTATTTTAGTAACTTTAATTTTACTTTATTTTATTTCCTCCCTCCCTCCCTGCCTCCCTCCCCCCCCTTTCTTTCTACTTTTTCTCCCTTTTATTCTCAGCCGTGTGGAAGAAAGGCTCTTGGTGCTGCAGCCAGAAGTCAGTGCTGTGCCTCTGAGGTGGGAGAGCCAACTTCAGGACACTGGTCCACAAGGGACCTCCCAGCTCCACGTAATATCAAACAGCGAAAATTTCCCAGAGATCTCCATCTCAACACCAACACCCAGCTTCACTCAATGACCAGCAAGCTACAGTGCTGGACACCCTATGACAAACATCTAGCAAGACAGGAACACAACCCCCATTACCAGAGAGGCTGCCTAAAATCATAATAAGTCCACAGACACCCCAAAAGACACCACCAGACGTGGACCTGTCCACCAGAACACAGGCACTAGTCCCCTCCATCAGGAAGCCTGCACAATCCACTGAACCAACTTTAGCCACTGGGGACGGACACCAAAAACAACGGGAACTATGAACCTGTTGCTTGCAAAAAGGAGACCCCAAACACACTAAGATAAGCAAAATAAGGAAACAGAAAAACACACAGCAGATGAAGGAGCAAGATAAAAACCCACCAGACCAAACAAATGAAGAGGAAATAGGCAGACTACGTGAAAAAGAATTCAGAATAATGATAGTAAAGATGATACAAAATCTTGGAAATAGAATAGAGAAAATGCAAGAAACATTTACAAGGACCTAGAAGAACTAAAGAGGAAACAAGCAACAATGAACAACACAATAAATGAAATTAAAAATATTCTAGTGGGGATCAATACCAGAATAACTGAGGCAGAAGACCGGATGTGTGACCTGGAAGATAAAGTAGTGGAAAGAACTACTGCAGAGCAGACTAAAGAAAAAAGAAAGAAAAGAACTGAGGACAGTCTCAGAGACCTCTGGGACAACATTAAATGCACCCCCATTAACTTATAGGGGTCCCAGAAGAAGAACAGAATAGAAAGGGACTGAGAAAATATTTGCAGAGATTACAGTTGAAAACTTCCCTAATATGGGAAAGGAAATAGTTAATCAAGTCCAGGAGGCACAAAGAGTGCCATACAGGATAAATCCAAGGAGAAACATGCCAAGACACATATAATCAATCTTTCAAAAATTAAATACAAAGTAAACATGTTAAAAGCAGCAAGGGAAAAACAACAAATACCACACAAGGGAATCTCCATAAGATTAACAGCTGATCTTTCAGCAGAAACTCTGCAAGCCAGAAGGGACTGGCAGGAATATTTAAAGTGATGAAAGGGAAAAACCTACAACCAAGATTACTCTACCCAGCAAGGATCTCATTCAGATTTGATGGAGAAATTAAAACCTTTACAGACAAGCAAAAGCTGCGAGAGTTCAGCACCACCAAACCACCTTTACAACAAATGCTAAAGGAACTTCTCTAGGCAAGAAACACAAGAGAAGGAAAAGACCTATAATAACAAACCCAAAACAATTAAGAAGATGGGAATAGGAACATACATATTGATAATTACCTTAAATGTAAATGGTTTAAATGCTCCCACCAAAAGACACAGACTGGCTGAATGGATACAAAAACAAGACCCGTATATATGTGGTCTACAAGAGCCCCACTTCAGACCTAGGGACACATAAAGACTGAAAGTGAGGGGATGGAAAAAGATATTCCATGCAAATGGAAACCAAAAGAAAGCTGGAGTAGCAATTCTCACATCAGACAAAATAGACTTTAAAATAAAGACTATGACAAGAGACAAAGAAGGACACCACATAATGATCAAGGGATCGATCCAAGAAGATATAACAATTGTAAATATTTTTGTACCCAACATAGGAGCACCTCAATACATAAAGCAAATACTAACAGCCATAAAGGGGAAATCGACAGTAACACATTCATAGTAGGGGACTTCAACACCCCACTTTCATCAATGGACAGATCATCCACAATGAAAATAAATAAGGAAACACAAGCTTTAAATGATACATTAAACAAGATGGACTTAATTGATATTTACAGGACATTCCATCCAAAAACAACAGAATACACATATTTTTCTCAAGTACTCATGGAACATTCTCCAGGATAGATCATATCTTAGGTCACAAATCTAGCCTGTAAATTTCACAAAATTGAAATCATATCAAGTATCTTTTCCAAACACAATGCTATGAGACTAGATATCAATTACAGCAAAAGATCTGTAAAAAATACAAACACTAACAATACACTACTTAATAACGAAGTGACCGCTGAAGAAATCAAAGAGGAAATCAAAAAATACCTAGAAATAAATGACAATGGAGACACGATGACCCAAAACCTATGGGATGCAGCAAAAGCAGTTCTAAAAGGGAAGTTTATAGCAATACAATCCTACCTTAAGAAACAGGAAACATCTCAAATAAACAATTTAACCTTGCACCTAAAGCAATTAAAGAAAGAAGAACAAAAAATACACAAATTTAGCAGAAGGAAAGAAATCATAAAGATCAGATCAGAAATAAATGAAACAGAAATGAAGGAAACGATTGCAAAGATCAATAAAAGTAAAAGCTGGTTCTTTGAGAAGATAAACGAAATTGATAAACCATTAGCCAGAATCATCAAGTAAAAAGGGAGAAGACTCAAATCAATAGAATTAGAAATGAAAAAGGAGAAGTAACAACTGACACTGGAGAAATATAAAAGATCATGAGACATTACTACAAGCAACTCTATGCCAATAAAATGGAAAACCTGGAAGAAACGGACACATTCTTAGAAATGCACAACCTGCTGAGACTGAAACAGGAGGAAATAGAAAATATGGACAGACCAATCACAAGCACTGAAATTGAAACTGTGATTTAAAATCTTCCAACAAACAAAAGCCCAGGACCAGATGGCTTCACAGGCGAATTCTATCAAACATATAGAGAAGAGCTAACACCTATCCTTCTCAAACTCTTCCAAAATATAGCAGAGGGAGGAACACTCCCAAACTCATTCTATGAGGCTACCATCACCCTGATACCAAAACCAGACAAGGATGTTACAAAGAAAGAAAACTACAGGCCAATATCACTGATGAACATAGATGCAAAAATCCTCAACAAAATACTAGCAAACAGAATCCAACAGCACATAAAAGGATCATACACCATGATCAAGTGGGGTTCATTCCAGGAATGCAAGGATTCTTCAATATATGCAAAGCAATCTATGTGATACACCATATTAACAAACTGAAGGAGAAAAACCGTATGGTCATCTCAATAGATACAGAGAAAGCTTTTGACAAAATTCAGCACCCATTTATGAAGAAACTCTCCAGAAACCAAGCACAGAGAGAACTTTCTTCAACATAATAAAGGCCATATATGACAAATCCACAGCCAACATCGTCCTCAATGGTGAAAAACCAAAACCATTTCCACTAAGATCAGGAACAAGACAAGGTTGCCCACTCTCACCACTCTTAATCAACATAGTTTTGGAAGTTTTAGCCACAGCAATCAGAGAAGAAAAGGAAATAAAAGGAATTCAAATCGGAAAAGAAGAAGTAAAGCTGTCACTGTTTGCAGATGACATGATACTATACATAGAGATTCCTAAAGATGCTACCAGAAAACTACTAGAGCTAATCAATGAATTTGGTAAAGTAGCAGGATACAAAATTAATGCACTGAAATCTCTGGCATTCCTATACACTGATAAAAAATCTGAAAGTGAAATCAAGAAAACACTCCCATTTACCATTGCAACAAAAAGAATAAAATATCTAGGAATAAACCTACCTAAGGAGACAAAAGACCTGTATGCAGAAAATTATAAGACACTGATGAAAGAAATTAAAGATGATACGAATAGATGGAGATATATACCTTGTTCTTGGATTGGAAGAATCAACACTGTGAAAATGACTCTACTACCCAAAGCAATCTACAGATTCAATGCAATCCCTATCAAACTACCACTGGCATTTTTCACAGAACTAGAACAAAAAACTTCACAATTTGTATGGAAACACAAAAGACTCCGAATAGCCAAAGCAATCTTGAGAACGATAAACAGACCTGGAGGAATCAGGCTCCCTGCTCCCTGACTTCAGACTATACTACAAAGCTACAGTAATCAAGACAGTATGGTACTGGCACAAAAACAGAAAGATGGATCAATGGAACAGGATAGAAAGCCCAGAGATAAACCCACGCACATATGGTCACCTTATCTTTGATAAAGGAGGCAGGAATGTACAGTGGAGAAAGGACAGCCTCTTCAATAAGTGGTGCTGGGAAAACTGGACAGGTACATGTAAAAGTATGAGATTACAACACTCCCTAACACCACACACAAAAATAAACTCAAAATGGATTAAAGACCTAAATATAAGGCCAGACACTATAAAACTCTTAGAGGAAAACATAGGCAGAACAGTCTATGACATAAATCACAGCAAGATCCTTTTTGACTCACCTCCTAGAGAAATGGAAATAAAAACAAAAATAAACAAGTGGGACCTAATGAAACTTCAAAGCTTTTGCACGGCAAAGGAAACCACAAACAAGACCAAAAGACAACACTCAGAATGGGAAAAAATATTTGCAAATGAAGCAACTGACAAAGAATTAATCTCCAAAATTTACAAGCAACTCATGCAGCTCAATAACAAAAAAGCAACCCAATCCAAAAATGGGCAGAAGACCTAATTAGACATTTCTCCAAAGAAGATATACAGACTGCCAACAAACACATGAAATAATGCTCAACATCATTAATCATTAGAGAAATGCAAATCAAAACTACAATGAGATATCATCTCACACCAGTCAGAATGGCCATCATCAAAAAAATCTAGAAACAATAAATGCTGGAGAGGGTGTGGAGAAAAGGGAATACTCTTGCACTGTTGGCGGGAATGTGAATTGGTACAGCCACTATGGAGAACAGTATGGAGGTTCCTAGAAAACTACAAATAGAACTACCATACCACCCAGCAATCCCACTACTGGGCATATACCCTGAGAAAACCAGAATTCAAAAAGAGTCATGTACCAAAATGTTCATTGCAGCTCTATTTACAATAGCCAGGAGATGGAAACAACCTAAGTGTCCATCATCGGATGAATGGATAAAGAAGATGTGGCACATATATACAATGGAATATTACTCAGCCATAAAAAGAAATGAAATTGAGCTATTTGTAATGAGGTGGATGGACCTAGAGTCTGTCATATAGAGTGAAGTAAGTCAGAAAGAGAAAGACAAATACCATATGCTAACACATATATATGGAATTTAAGGGGAAAAAAATGTCACGAAGAACCTAGGGTTAAGACAGGAATAAAGACACAGACCTACTAGAGAAGAGAATGGGCTTGAGGATATGGGGAGGCGGAAGGGTAAGCTGTGACAAAGTGAGAAAGTGGCATGGACATATATACACTACCAAACATAAAATAGATAGCTAGTGGGATGCAGCCGCCTAGCACAGGGAGATCAACTCGGTGCTTTGTGACCACCTGTGGGGGGGATAGGGAGGTGGGAGGGAGAGAGACGCAAGAGGGAAGAGATATGGGAACATTTGTGTATGTATAACTGTTTCACTTTGTTATAAAGCAGAAACTAACACACCATTGTAAAGCAATTACACTCCAATAAAGATGTTAAAAAAAATTAAAAAATTAAATAAAAAAAATAAAAAGCATGGTATTTAAGTATCTGACCAAAACATTTATGCAAGATAACAGACAGACTTCTATAATGGCAATGGATTTTCCCCCAATTAATCAAAAGTCTCATATTTTTACTATTCTTCATGAAACAAAAACATGTGAATAAACCATTGAATAAATTTACTTTCTACCGTATAGTCTATTCTTTTGCTGTTTTAATGATGAATAATGATAACCACCTGCTACAACTGCAAAAATAAAGCTGCAGCTCTACCATGTCCAGGTTTTTTTACTGGAAAGGAAAAAGTGGGTGTTGTCAACCGAGATCATTCTAGTAATATAAATTTTCTCCTCTAAACTACTTTTGTTATTAGACATCTTTTTAGTTCCTTATATTAGGTTAAAATTCAAAATTTGTCTCCTATTAGATCAGATTTACATAGTTTCACATTTTCCTTCTGTTAAAACTAAAACTCAGCTGAAGAAAAGAATTGTAATGAACTTCTACTTCAAATACTCATATATAATTCATTTCTAATAGCTTAGTTTTAAAGTAATTTTCTGGGATATTGGCAAAGATGGCAGAGTAGAAAGATCCTGAGCTCACCTCCTCTAACAGGCACACCAAAATTAAAACTAAAATCAGCAACCATTAATTTAAAAGACAAGAACCTACTGGAAAAGATTGATAACAAATACATAAAGAAGGAATCACAAGGAGACAGATAGGAGAGGCAGAGTCATGATATAGTCAATTTCCATACCACTGAGTGGGTGACCTACAAACAGAAGAAGTACAATTGCAGAGGTCCTCCCAACGGAGTGAGGGGTACAAGCCCCATGTTGTGCTCCCCACCCCAGGTGTCCTGCACCATAGTCGGCCCCCCAGAGCATTTGGCATTGAAAGCCAGTGGGGATTACTTTCGAAAGTCCCAAAAGCCTGGGGTAGATAGAGACTTCAGTCTTCAAGGGCACATTCAAAGTCTCAAAAGCTCTGGGATCCAGGGCAGAAGCACTAATTCGGAAGGAACCTGGGTCAGACCTACCTGCTGTTCATGAAGAGTCTCCCAGGAAAGCAGAAGGCAACTGCAGCCTACCCTGGGGACTTAAGACATTGGCAGCAACCATTATTGGGAGCTTGTTCTACCATGTGGACACTGGTTGTGGCAAGCACCATTTTGGAATCCTCCCTCTAGCAGGATCCAGCCCTGCTCTGGCTCAATAAGCTGTAAGCACCAGTGCTAAAGACACTTCAGGCTAAGCAATTAATGGACAGGGATACAGCCACACCCACCAGCAGGCAGGCTGCCTTAAGACCCACTCAGCTTTCAGCTTCCTCTGGACACAGCCCTGCCCACCAGAGAGCCCAGAACCTGTCCCCACAAACAAGTGTACAGGCACTAGAACCAGGATCGACAGGCCCTCCAGCCAGAGACTCCAGGACCCAGTTCCATCTACCAGTGGGCAGGCACCAGCCCCAGAATCCCCTGGGCCCCAGCCCCGCCCTCCTGCAAGCCTGCTCTAGCCTTGGTACCAGCTTCACCCATCAGGGGGTAGATACCAGCCACAAGAAAACCGTAGCCTTGCAGCCTACAGATGCAGCCCACGCACCAATAGGCCAGACTCTGCCCTGGAACAGACATTACATAATGATCAAGGGATCAATCCAAAAAGAAGATGTAACAATTGTAAATACACACACACCCAACATAGGAGCACCTAAATATATAAAGCAAGTATTAACAGACATAAAAAGAAAAACTGAAAGTAACACAGTAATAGTAGGGGACTTTGACATCCCAGTTAGATCAATGGAGAGATCACCCAGACAGTAAATCAATAAAGAAACACTGGCCTTAAAAGACACATTAGACCAAATGGACTTTATATACACATACACACACACATATACATATATATTTAGAGAGAGAGAGAACATTCCACCCAAAAGCAAGAGAATATACATTCTTTTCAAGTGCACATGGGAACATTCTCCACAATAGATCACATGCTAGGCCACAAAACAAGCCTCGGTAAATTTAAGAAAATTTAAATCCTATCAAGCATCTTTTTCAACAACAGTATAACGAGACTAGAAATTAACTACAAAAAAAAAAAAAACGTGCAAAACACTCACATACGTGAAGCTAAAAAATATGCTACTGAACAACCAATGGATTCCTGAAGAAATCAAAGAGGAAATAAAGAAATAGCTGAAGACAAATGAAAATGAAAACACAAAGACCCAAAATCTACATGATGCAGCAAAAGTATTTCTAAGAGAGAAGTTTATAGCAATACAAAGCTTACCTCTGGAAACAAGAAAAATCTCAAATAAAGAACCTAACCTTACACTTAAAGGAACTAGAAAAATGAGAACAAACAAAACCCAAAGTTAGTGGGAGGAAAGAAACCATAAAGATGAGAGCAGAAGTAAATGAAACAGAGACTTAAAAACAGTAGAAAAGGTCAACGAACCTAAGAGCTAGATCTTTGAAAAGAGAAACAAAATTGATAAACCATTAGCCAAACTCATCAAGAAAAAAAAGAGAGGGCCCAAATCAATAAAATCAGAAATGAAAAAGAAGTTGCAACCAACACCACAGAAATACAAAGGATCGTAAGAGACTACGAACAAGTATAATATATGACAATAAAATGGACAACCTAGAAGAAATGGACAAATTCCTAGAAATGTACAATCTCCCAAGACTGAACCAGGGAGAAACGGAAAATATGATCAGAGCACTTACCAGTAATGAAACTGAATCAGTAATTTTAAAACTCCCAACAAACAAAAGTCCAGGACCAGATGGTTTCACAGGTAAATTCTACCAAACATTTAGAGAAGAGTTAATACCTATCCTTCTCAAACTATTCTAAAAAACTGCGTAAGAGGGCTTCCCTGGTGGCACAGTGGTTAAGAATCCGCCTGCCAATGCAGGGGACACAGGTTCGAGCCCTGGTCTGGGAAGATCCCACATGTCGCAGAGCAACTAAGCCCGTGTGCCACAACTAAGTGAGCCTGCGCTCTGGAGCCTGCGAGCCACAGCTACTGAGCCTACGTGCCACAACTAGTAAAAGCCCGCGCACCTAGAGCCCATGCTCCACAACAAGAGAAGCCACCACAATGAGAAATAAGCCTGTGCACCACAGCGAAGAGTAGCCCCCACTCACCGCAACTGGAGAAAGCCCGCGCACAGCAACAAAGACCCAATGCAGCCAAAAATAAATTAATTAATTAATTTTAAAAAAGAACCCCATAAAACAAATATAAAAAAAAAACTGCCTAAGAAGGAATGCTTCCAAACCCATTTGAGTGTGCCCTTTAAGAGTGAAATCTCTATTAACCCCAGCCTTTTGGGACTTTCGAAAGTAATCCCCACTGGCTTTCTATGAGACTAGTATCACCCTGATACCAAAACCAGAAGAAGATATCACACAAAAAAGAAAATTACAGGGCAATATCACTGAAGCACACAGATGCAAAAATCCTCAACAAAATACAGGCAAACCAACTCCAATAACACATAAGGATGACACACCATGATTAAGTGGGATTTATCTGAGAGATGCAAGCATGGTTCAATACCCACAAATCAATCAATGTGATACATAGTATTAACAAAGTGAAGGGAAAAAAATCAGATGATCAGCTCAATAGATGAAAGAAAAGCTTTCAACAAAATTCAACATCCATTTATAATAAAAACTCTCGAGAAAGTGGGCATAGAGGGAACATACCTCAAAATAATAAAGGCCATATACTCCATGGTGTAAAAACATCATACTCAATGGTGAAAAGCTGAAAGTATTTCCTCTAAGATCAGGAACAAGACTAGGATGACCACTCTCGCCACTTTTATTCAACATAGTATTGAAGTCCTAGCCACAGCAATCAGACAAGAAAAAGATATAAAAGAAATCCAAATTGGAAGGAAGAAGTAAAACCGTCACTGTTTGCAGATGGCATGATACTCTACAAAGAAAATCTTAAAGACGTCACCAAAAAACCACTAGACCTCATCAATGAATTTGGTGAAGTTGCAGGATATAAAAGTAACAAACAGAAATCTGTTGCATTTCTATAAACTAACAACAAACTGAGAAATTAAGGAAACCATCCCATTTAAAATCACATCAGAAAGAATAAAATGCCTAGGAATAATGCTGCCTAAGAAGGTGAAAGACCTGTACTCAGAAAACTTTAAGAAACTGATGAAAGAAACTGAAGATGACACAAACAGATGGAAAGATATACTCTTTAATATAAAGATGAAAAAGGTAAGCAACGGAAACTCACTTTAGCAATATTCAGGGTTATCTGTGGGATACAAAGAGATGGTTTTTGGTTCCATGAACTTTATAATCTTGATAGAGGAGCAAAACATATGTAATTATGTCAATTACATATATATATATATATATAATGGGCACATATATATGTGTGGCTTATATATTATATATGCAGGTATTATATAAATTATTTGCATGCTATATAATATATAAAATGTTAGGGCTTCCCTGGTGGTGCAGTGGTTGAGAGTCTGCCTGCCGATGCAGGGGACATGGGTTCGTACCCCAATCCAGGAAGATCCCACATGCCGTGGAGTGGCTGGGCCCGTGAGCCATGGCCGCTAAGCCTGCGCGTCCGGAGCCTGTGCTCCGCAATGGGAGAGGCCACAACAGTGAGAGGCCCGCGTACCGCAAAAAAAAAAAAAAAAAAAAAAGTTAATACATTTTACTTTATATTAATGTATTTTTCTCATATTTTTTCATACATGAGAAAAAAGTCACATATATGAGAAAATATAAGGAAAAACTATTTTAAATATAAAATATGTGAATGAAGGAATTACATTGCATACTACCTGCACACAGCAAAATTTCTTAAAAGGTCTTTTTGTCAATCTCTAAGGGAAGAGAGTCATATCTCATTTAACTGCAATCTCTCTCCTTTCTCTCTAAAACTTACTCAAAACTTATCTCTTACTTTAATGTTCCTTTCCCCTTTCAATTCTTCCTTCTCCAGTCATCTCTTTACTATGTGAAGCAATTTAGTGGCTTCTCTCACTTGCCTTTCTAACTATTATGTAGAAATGGAGTTGGGAGATATGAAGGGTATAGAATGTTACAAATATTTTAATATATTTCTCTACCACATATGACTGGACAAAGTAGGAGATAGCCCTGAAAGAGGGAAAAAGAATATGAACAAAAGCCCGGAGGTAGAAACTGTAGAACTGTACATGTAGAAAACAGAAGGCAGCAAAACACTGGAACTGTGCAAAATTTAGTGGAAAATAAATATATGTAAATAAGGAGGGACTAACTTATGAAAGCACTGGGAGCTTATGGAGTTTTGACTAAGATGGAAAAAACTTTTATAAGAATAGCCTGCAAAATGATCTAATTAGTGAAAGATTAAAGACAGAGAAGTCAGAAGGATAGTGAAATATTCCAAATCATATGTGATAAGGGACTGTACAAGGATAGTGGAAGCCAACAGAAATAGGAAAAATAAATTGATATTTAGCCAACAGAAACAGAAAAAAAACTGATATTCTAAAAGTAGAAATGCAAAAATCTTCAACAAAATTCTAGCAAACTGAATTCACCAGCACAATAAAAGGATCATATGTCATGATTTAGTAAGATTTATACCTGGGATGCAAGGATAATTCAACATATCCAAATCAATTAATGTTATACACCACATTTAACAGAATAAAAGGTAAAAATCACTGGTCATCTCAATAGATGCAGAAAAAGTATTTGATAAAATTTAACACTTTTTCGTGATAAAAGCACGCAACAAATTAGGTTTAGAAGGAATATATTGCAACATAATAAAGGGCATACATGAAAAGTCCACAGCTAACACCATACTCAGCAGTGAAAAACTGAAAGCTTTTTCTCTAAGATCAGGAACAAGACAGGACGTCTCATCTCACCACTTCTGTTCAACATAGTAGTGGAAGTCCTAACCAGAGCAATTAGGCAAGAAAAAGAAATAAAAGGAATCCAAACTGGAAAGGAAGTATGACATTGTCTATGTTTGTAAATACATGACATAAACTTATACATGAAAAACTCTAAAGAATACACACACACACCTGGTAGAAATAATTAATGAGTTGAGCCAAGTTTCAGGAAACAAAATCAACAAACAAAAATCAGTTGCATTTCTATATATTAACGATGAACTACCTGAAAAGGAAATTAAGAAAACAATTCCATTTACAATAGTGTCAAAAAGAATAAAATATTTAGAAATAAACTTACCAAAAGGCAACTAACTTGTACAGTAAAAACTACAAAACCTTGCTGAAAGAAATCTTAATATTGTTAAAATGTCCATACTACCCAAAGCAAGGTACAGATTGAATACAATTCATAGCAAAATCCAAATGGCATTTTTTACAGGAATAGAAAAACAATCCCAAAATTCATATAAAACTGCAAAAACCAGAAATAACGAAAGCAATCTCAGGAAAGAAGTATAAAGCTGCCAGTATCACACTTCCTGATTTCAAAGTATATTACAGGACTAAAGTATTAAAACAGTATGACTCTGTCATAAAAACAGACACATAGACCAATGGAACAGAACAGACACTCCATAAATAAATCAACATATATACATTCAACTATTCTTGACAAGAATACTAAGAATATTAAATGGCAAAGGATAGATTCTTCAACAAATGATGTTGGAAAAACTAGATATCCACATGCAAAACAATGAAACTGGACACCTGTCTTATACCATATACAAAAAAGAAACCCTCAAAATTAACTAAACTTAAATGTAAAATCTGAAACTGCAAAACTCCAAGGAGAAAACATAGGGGGAAAGCTTCCTGACATTTGTCTTGGCCACTACCTCTTGGATTTGACACCAGAAGCACAGGCAACAAATCCAAAATACAGACAAGTGGGAAGGACTACATTACTAAAAAGACTCTGCACAGCAAAGGAAACAATCTGCAGAGTGAAAAGGTATTCTACAGAAGGAAAGAAAATATCTGCAAACCATCTATCTGATAAGAGGTTAATATTCAAAATATTTAAGAATCTCCAACACAATAGAAAAATAATAATGATGATGATAATGATAAGCTGATTAAAAAATAGGGAAAGGACTTGCCTACGAAGACATACTCATGGCCACCAGGTATATGAAACATCACTCATCATCACTAATGATGTTCAGCATCACTAACCATCAGAGAAACGCAGATCAAACCCACAATGACCTACCATTTCACACCTGTTAGGAGGGCTATTTTCAAAAAACCAAGAGCTAGCAAGTGTTGGCCAGAGTGTGGAGAAAAAGGAACACTTACACTGTGTTGGTGGGAATGTATAACAGTGCGGCCCCTCTGGAAAACAGTATGGAGGTTCCCTAAAATATTAAAAATAAAACTATCATATGATCCAGCAATCCCACTTCTGGGTATATATCCTAAAGAACTGAAATCAGGATCTCAAAGAGATATCTGCACCATGTTCACTGCAGCAGTATTCACAATAGCCAAGATATGGAAGCAACCCAAATGTCAATCGACAAATAAATGGATATAGATAACATGGTGCATACATACACTGGAATATTATTCAGCCTTAAAAATGAAAGAATTCCTGACATCTGCAACAATATGAATGAGCCTAGAGGACATTATGCTAAGTGAAATAAGGCAGTCACAAAAGGAAAATACTGCATGATTCCACTTATATAAGGTATCTAACATAGTCAATGCCACAGAAGCAGAAAATAGAATGGTGGTTGCCAAGGCCTGGTGGGGAGAGAGAAATGAGAAATTCTTTCCCAATGGATATAAAGTTTCTTTATACAAGATAAGTTCTAGAGATCTACTATACAACACAGTACCCATAGTTAACTATATGGTATTTATTAAAATATGTTAAGGACAGATTTCATATTAAGTGTTCTTACCAAACAACAACACAAAAGAACACAGAAATTTTTGGAAGTAATGGGTATATTTAGTACCTTCATTATGGTGACAGTCTCATGGGTGTTTGCAAAAGCACAAACTCATCAAGATGCATATATTAAATGTGTGCAATTTTTAGTATATCAAATTATATCTCAATAAAGCTAAAAATTTCTACAACTTCATTTCTGATATAAAATAAAATACAATTAATAATTATTGATAGGCTTCATGAAATTAAAGGAATCAAACATATACTTAACGTGAAGATGAACAAAGCATTCAGTTCACAGGTAGAACTGAATAATAGCTATTTTTAAAAAGGTAGAAGATATATCTTAAACATTTTAATTATTATCAAGTAGAGGACACTAGATCTAGAAAAACACCATGGCTAATATCAAAATTGCTAATAACCAATTAAAAAGAGAAAGCTCTCAGAAAATTCAATTGAAAATCATAAAAATCATAAATTCATTCTGATTACAGTTTTCTCCCAAAATGTAGAAAAATTAACTTGTTTTAAGATATCATTATTTTTCATTTAAGTTACTTTCTGGAATAAATAATACACTTAAATGGTTGAAAAAAAAATCCAATGTTAGGAAAGCATGGTGAAAACTCTTCCTCCCTAGCCTGATACACCAGTTTCCTATGTGTCCCTCTATGCATATAAAAGCAACTGCATAGATAGATAGAGATATATACAGATATTCCCTTTTTTATACATGGATATACACTTCTGCATACTTTTTTAGTCATTAAGACTGACATATTCTTTAAAAAAAGATGATCCTATATAATGAATACCTCCAGTTCTCTAGTTCTTAGTTCTTTAGTTCTTAGACATTCTACCAGTCCAAATAAAATATACCAGTAAGTTTTATTTTTTCATATCATCATGGGTTTTTCCAGATTCCCCACCCTAATCTCACGTAAACACACTCTCAACAAAATATCTTGATTTACTCAGTTGTCATCTCCCTTCACTCCTTGTATTATTGCTTACTGCAACTGGTTTTAAAGAAATAATAGAAAATTTAATGAGCTGAACTCAAGTATTTGTAGAACAAGCAAGAAAATAACTAAGTTAGGTCCACTATGTGCTCCTCCTTCATTAATTGCCATGGATTTCTATTTCTGCTTTGCAGAATTAACTTAGAAATAAGGCTGCTCTGTTTTCTTTTATGTAATTCAGATTTAAACAAAACCTAAATTTATGAAATATCATGCTCATTATCAAAGATGACTATTATTTTCAGCACATATGAAATAATCCAAAGTACTCATTTATTTATTTGAAATAATAATTATATAGACGTTAATTTTGCAACCATCCCTTACTTAATGAACAACTGGGTATATGACACAAAGTTAATGTAAGAATCCAAAAGATACTAAAAACAAATGGTTTGAGTCCAGAATCTGTCACTTATAAATCTACGTGTCCTTGCAGCAAATTATTTGCTCTATCTAAACTGCACATTGCTTGCTTGTAAAACAGAAACTGTACCATCATCTACCTCACAGGATTACTGACAACAAATAATAAGTGTTAAGGCATTTATAACCTCTAAGTAAGCACTAAATAATTCTTAGCTGTTAAATATTGACATGTAAACATGCAATGAACATTCATACTAAATCTGTAAGTTCTTCATAAGTACTTTTTAAGTAAATATGTAAGTTAAACATTCAAATTCATGAATATTTTTAACAAATACTTTTTTGAGCAAATACTACTATGTATCAATGTAATGGGAATGGGGATAAATAAGAGACTAAGATAGACAATCTTTGCACTCATATAATTTATAATAAAAGGAAGGAAACATTAAGCAGACATTTGCATAAATATTAACTAATCATAATTTTAATAAGTTGGTAGGGAGAAACTCTTGAAGGTCAGGACCTGAGGCAAACTTTGACATGTATTACCCTGTACTTCTTTTGGTCATTCACCAACTGAAATATTTTTTTTGGTACCATTTTAGAAGTCTCCCTTTTAAACTATTCTTTTCCTTTTCCTTGTTTTAGAGACTAACAGTACACTGTATTTAAATTAGTACCTTTCCAATCCTGACTCACATTACACTTCAATAAAAAAACAAAACAAAATATATAAATGTAAGTTTTAACATTTTTGCCTCAATCCAAAACATTACCATATTAGATAGGGTAGGTAGGCTTAGATGATATAATGTCTCCCCCAAAATTCAGTGACAAGGCTCTACTATTTTCAACATTTTGCTTCTAAGCTTTTAATAATGGTCATCTCAGTCCTGGTTAGCAAGAGGAAGGAAAAAACAAAATAGAAGAATATGCATAGACGTTTATAAGGGCCAGGCCGGGGAAGTAGCAAATAATGTAAGCTCATATTCCCCTTGGCTGGCAGTCAGCGCATGGCCATGCCTAACTGTAATAGAAGGTTAGGAAGGAAGAAAGAGAGAGTAGATTTTGGTGCACAGGATTTAGTCTTCGTCACAATGGTCTCAAAAAGCTGTACTCTGGAGTATATGCCACCCACTTCAGAGACCATTACTCTACATTAAGTGGGCATGTGAACCACATGAGAGCCTGTTAAAATCCAGATTCCTGAATTCCATCCCTAAAGATTCTGATTCAACAGGTTTTGGATGAGGTCCAGAAATAAGCATTTTAAGCAAGCACTCTAGGTGATTCCGATGTAAGTGGTCCAAGATCATAGTTGGAAAAACACTGCTGTGGACCTCTGGTTCTAAATATGTGATTCATAAACACAAGCTTGCAAAAGGAGGAAGGTACCCTAATCTCTCCTCTAACCAGAGTTTGTTTCAAGTATGAAAAGATAAAAAGAAAACAAGGATATAAATATATCTGTATAAATGAGTCACTGTGCTGTACAGTAGAGACTGGCACAACACTGTAAATCAACTATTATACTTCAATAAAAAAATATTTATAGAAAATAAAATTTTTAAAAAGAAAACAAGGATAGGTATAAGACCAATATACTATAGAACAATGCTTCTTTTAGGAGACTTCAGAAGATCATGTCCAAAATGTGAGTGCCACAAATTTTTCAATATCATTTACTGCTCTTCTGCTATTTTTAAATTTTACAACTTCTAGAAAAAAAAAGAATATTATAAATACAAATCTTACATTGATATCAAATTAATTCTGAGCCAAATCTAAAAAATTAGAAAATCAGCCAAAGGCTATCCCAGCAAAACAAACAAAAATTTTATTTTCAGGACAATTGTTCCAGCTTGCCTGGCTTGCTGGAATCTAAGCCAAAGCTATCTACCACAATTAGGAGTAACAGTAACATGGGAAAATAAATAAAAAGGGTCAAAATCATGAAGTCTTAGAGCATGTTCAGTCCAGTCTCAAACTCATTTAGTTGAGGATTTAATCATCAGATTTTCTACATGGATAAAATACAAGAAGGCCAACAACATTTATAATTTTACTGAGCCCTATCAAGCTTTAATTTATTTTGTTCCTACTACAAAAAAGAAAAAAAAAAGTACAGGTTGACATTATAAATCAAATTTACCTCTGCTTAAAAAAAAAAAAAAAAAAAAAAAGGCACTGAGGCCATCCTCCTCACTCCCCCCAAATTAATACATTTTTCTTCTTTTAAACCTATAAGACCATGGCTACTACATTTGTGCCCTTTCTATATTTCCAGATTCAGAAAACAGAGCTATTATAAGTTTGATTTTAGTATCAGAGTAGTGACACTTGCAGAGTCAAAAATCAGAACCCCAGAAAAGGAATGCCTTCTGAAAGAAGTCGAAATCTATAAAAGAGTGACTGCATTTGTTTGGGTTATTCTGTTTGGGTTTTATGAAGGAAAAATAGCTCAGAAGTAATTTAGTTTAACTCTCCATTTTAAGATAAAAAACATATATAAGTGCCTAGTCCAAGGTCATCCCAGTTAACGTTGCACCAGGCATAGAAGTCACATCTCTTGGCTCCTATTCCAGTATTCTACTTCAACACAATGTTTTTGTACCTTTTGTTACCTAGTTAGGTGAAATGTAAAATAGACATCAAATTTGGGAGATAATGCCAGGCACATTTTTTAACTTGTCTATAAAAAAAGGAATGAACAAAATAATTGGGTTTGTATGTTAATGATTACTAGTGCTCAGCAAACTTCGGCTCCAACGATACTAGTATTCAACTGAATAGAAAGGCATATGGACTCAGAAGACATAAACTAAGGGGAAAAAAAGAAGAAAAAACTGTAATGTAACAAAAAACCTCACAGTTGTTTAATACTCAAAATCTTTTCTGATAAAGAAAAGTCATTAGAAAAAGCAGAACTGATTATGTTTCACTGACTATGAAAACTAGGCCTATTTCAACATGAGTGTTGGTTGATTAATCAATAAAATTAGTTAAGGTAGGGAATCATAAAAACAATTCCTTACACATTCTATTTTACCTTAAAACATATACATGAACATCTACTCACCAATCTTCTGATGTGACTTGGCTAAGGTTTTTCTCTGAGTACAGGTCTTCTGATTGGAGTTTTGCATCAGGTTTCTTTCAATAATTAATTATCTATAATTTCTTATGGAACTATCATTAGAATATATTTGTATGATTTTATCTCATATAATATCTAATTTTCAAACAAATTTCTAAGTAACTCAACTTTACAATCTTTCTAAAAATAGTTTTAACACAAATGAATTTTTCGCTTTCTTATTTCAACAGTTTTTATTGTTTAATTCACTGATTATAATAAAAAGTTCTATCAGGATAAACTGGTTTGAGATAAATACAACTGATTCTTGGAAGCATAAACGCCAATTGCTGGGAACAAGTATGCAGCTATGCTAGAGAACAGTCTGTTACTCTAATGGAAAAGGTTTAGTGTATTATGAACATCTGTCAGTGTGTTTCACAGAAGTAATTAAGAAAATAAGTTAAATGGTTAAGGGGAAGTTATTAAATGTGCATGTATTATATCTTGTATTCCTTATTTTTGGCATTTATCTTATTCCACCTGTTTTATTATCATGGCTTTCTACCTTACCACACAAGGTCTTTAAAATCAGGAACTATGTCTTCATTTCTCCAAAGCTTAGAAAGGAGCTTTATGTATGCTTATTGCAAGAATGAAAGAGCTGAGATCTCTTAGTAACTCATCAAGTTGTCTAAATTTCTCAGAAATTTCCTTTACAAAATGGCAGTAAGGATATTCATATCTTGTTATATGAAATATGTGTCCTGGTATAGAGAAATACCTTAAGTCAGAAATATTGGGAAGTGCATTCTGAGTAAAGAAATGATACTGGGGAAAACGGCCCTGGGAAAGGAGGTAACTATGGAAGGGCATGATGAATGATCTTAGTCAAAGTCACCAAATTCCAAACTCATAATTTCACTTAATTTTTCAATATTTTAGAATTTTAAAAGTCATCAGTAACATATTACGTTTGACAGGTCTAAGACAATCTTAAAATCTATAGCTAATGATATTTTAGTTCAAGTTTAATATCTGGTCTATCAATTCTACATCAACATACTGATCAAAGAAAATGCCTGATGACTAATTTGATCTCTTAGAGACTGGATATAAAATTACCTAGGGGGGAAAAAAGTATAAAGTACACAATGATATAAGGTATTTATACACTGGTAGAAGACAATTTTAAAAGACTATGGACTACTGTTTTCCAGTCTGGCAGTTAAAAAGCTTGGAAATTTATTTAATGTTGAAATTATAGTTCACTACCTAAGTAAATAATGTGGCATTTAAAGTTTTGAGAGAAAAAAATATTATGGCTTCATTACAAAAATATGAAATATCTTCCTTTTACCTGCTGGGCCAATTGTTTATTTAATTTATAGAATTATTTTAAATGAATTTTTAAAAATCTTCAGCTATTTCATATATCAATGCATTAATGTACATTTAACTTTAACATGGCCCCACACCCTTAAAAGTTGTATCTTAAAGAATAAATTAAAAAATACTTTAAGAAAAAAACAATTTAAGTGTTCTCTTTGCACTTCTGAACATAGTGTTTTTACAGTGTACTATAAATGCCTGTCTCGTATCTGTTACCCCCTTACAGAAAATAAACTCTACCTATCTTCTTCATTATCATATTCCAGTCCCAGGCATAGAGTTGCTATTTATTACGTTTTTATTGAATGAATTAATATTTCACTTAGGATCAATTTCTTCTTATGATGTTCTAGTTACACCTTCCACAAATTTTATCTCATGCCAAAGGTACAAATAACAACGACAACAAAAAGAGCCTGATGTTTGTTTTAAATTCGCTTTTCCCACAGTTTGGAAATTATTTACTAAAGTAGATGGTCAATTATATCCTCAATACCCTTTAAAAATTCAATTAGCAGTTCTGGTTCCAGTGAGATGGAATAAAGACCAGACTCCTTTTAGCTCCCAGCAATTCAACTATAAAACCTGGACAGAATGTTTGAAAACTGTGCCAAAAAAATGCTAACAGGCAGATCAGGGAAGAACATCAAAATTCAAAATACCACTGAAACAGTGGTAAATTTAACATTTCTTCCCCTCTTATCTCTTGCCTGAACTCAATGAAGCCAGGAACCAGGAACCCAGAAGTGAGTACTGTGTGATGCAGGTGAGATCCAGGAGAAATTCTCTAAACCAGGGGTCCCCAACCCCTGGGCCACGGACTGGTAGTGGTCCAGGACCTGTTCGGAACTGGGCTGCACAGCAGGAGGTGAGCAGCGGGAGCGCAAGCGAAGCTCCATCTGCATTTACAGCCGCTCCCCAACACTCGCATTACCACCTGAGCTCTGCCTCCTGTCAGAGCGGCAGCATTAGATTCTCATAGGATCATGAGGCCTACTGTGAACTGCACATTCAAGGGATCTAGGTTGCATGCTCCTTATGAGAATCTAATGCTTGATGATCCGAGGTGGAGCTGAGGCGGTGATGCTAGCGCTGGGGAGCGGCTGCAAATACAGATTCTCATTAGCAGAGAGGTTTGACTGTACAGAGACCATAATAAATTAATTGCTTGCAGACTCACATCAAAACCCTATCAGTCAGTGGCAAGTGAAAACAAGCTCAGGGTTCCCACAGATTCTGCATTATGGTGAGTTGTATAATTATTTCATTATATATCACAATGTAATAATAATAGAAATAAAGTGCACAATAAATGTAATGCACTTGAATCATCCCAAAACCACCCCCCGCACCCCCAGTCCATGGAAAAATTGTCTTCCACAAAACTGGTCCCTGGTGCTAAAAAGGTTGGGGACCGTGGCTCTAAACTCTTAAAGCACTGATAAAGAGTTGGAGAAATCCCTACGTTCTTTTCTTTTTTCCTTCTCCTTTTTTCCATACCACAATTGCCTGGGCAGTCCCACAGCAACTGTGATAAGTGAGGCCGGAAATGAGAGCTTACAGGAGCCAAAACTCTGAGGAAGGTGAAGCTAACTCTCAGAGAAGCAGTGACAACCAAAAGGGCAGGGCCAAACCCTGTAGGTTTTTTCTGTATGTCACTGTCTTCCCACCACACAGCCCTGGATGTAGTGCAACTGCTGAAGAGAGCAGTTTCTTCCCTGAGGAACAAAAAGCAGACTGCAAGGAAGCAGAGAATACCTAGGCAACAACTGAGAAGAGAGACCAGGAAAGCAACCCCATAAAGCTGTTGTGAACTGACGGACTCACTCTTGACC